>NC_069501.1:761910459-762239459 GCF_027579735.1 Bombina bombina
TCCTTTTTATCTGTATTTAAAACTGAACAATCACGCTTTCTCTGAAAAGCTGGCAGTTTGGATAAAAGATTTGCTATAGAATTATCCACTACTACTGATAATTGTTGCATAGAAATAAGCACTGGCGCGCTAGGTGTCGCCTGCGCGGGCAAAGCTGGTGTAGACACAGAAGGAGCGGATGTAGAGCTATCCCCACTACCTTCATTAGATAAATCATCTTGGGCAACATTAGGAAAAATAACAGAGCTGTCCTGATTTTGTTTGGACGCTATGGCGCAATTATCACAAACACTCGAAGGGGGAACCACATTTGTCTCTATACACACAGAACATAGGTTATCTGATGGAACAGACATGTTAAACAGATTTAGGCAGGCAAACAATGCAATAAAAACGATTTTAAACAAAAACGTTACTGTCTCTTTAAATAATAAAATGACACATTTATTTCTGAATGTTCAAAAAACTATGAAGGCAATATCCGATTTTTCTGAAATTTGGACCCCAGAGTCTTAGCTCTTAAAACAAGCAAACCAGAGCTAATTGTTGGATTTAACCATTTTTATACACTACAATCCCTGCTACAGACTTGTTGCAGATTTTTACCTTCCTTAGGGGTCACCATTCACAGAAAAAAGCCTTTTGGAGTCACTTTCTGAGCCACAGGACCCTATCTGCATGCACTGCCTTGTAAATCAACTGTGCAGCTGAAGCACCAAAATGAGGCTTCCTCACTCAGCACACTAGAGTGAAGGGGCCTTCCTGACTAGATTTAGGTGTCTAAAACAAGCCAGATCAATAAAAAAACGTTCCCCAGTGTATGTGAGCTTATAAAATATTTCAAATGGTATCATATTGTAATAAAAACCAATCGATTTTGCCCCTAACAGTGTCTACCAGCATAAAAAACAAAAAGGGGAAGCCTGTTATCTTTTTTGCTGAGGTGAAAGAAAAATGGCTTACCTTTTCCCCTGAGGGGAAATATGACTGTCATCTAGCATTAGCCTGTGTTGTTAGAAGGAGACCAGTCATACCTGAAGCAGATGAGTCTGCAAACTGTTACCCCCAACTGAAGTTCTCTTGTTTCAACAGTCCAGCGTGATAACAGTAATGGATTTTAGTTACTGTCTGCTAAAATCATAGCCCTCTTAAACAGAAATCTTCATCACTTTTCTGTTATAGAGTAAATAGTACAAGCCAGCACTATTTTAAAATAACAAACTCTTGATAGAAGAATAAAAAACTACAACTAACACCACAAACTCCTCGCCATCCCCGTGGTAGATGCTACTTGTTCAGAGCGGCAAGGAGAATGACTGGGGGGCGGAGCCAGAGGGGGAGCTATATGGACATCTCTTGCTGTGTGCTCTCCTTGCCTTTCCCTGTGGGGGAGAATATTTCCCACAAGTAATGGATGACGCCGTGGACCGGACACACCAATGTTGGAGAAAAAAAGTCTAACCCCCAAATAGGTACTCACCGTTCCTGAAGTCCAGCGGAGAAGGTCTTCTTCCAGGCGGCGGAGGTGTGGAGCTGGCTTCCCCAATGCACGGATCCGCAGTGGCTGTTCTCATCGGCGGTTCTCATCGGAGGTCCTCATCGGTGGTCTTCAGCGACATTGGTTTGGCGTGGAGCTCCTCTTCATGCGATCATCCGCTGCGCACTGAAGATCAAATGCAAGGTACTCCATATTTATTAGGGTACCCTGTATTCCTATTGGCTGAAATTTTTAAATCAGCCAATAGGATGAGAGCTCCTGAAATCTTATTGGCTGATTTGAACAGTCAGTAGGATTTCAGTAGCTATAATCCTATTGGCTGATTTAAAAATCTCAGTCAATAAGAATGCAAAGTACCCCAAATTGAATGCGGTACCTTGCCTTCAATCTTCAGTGTATGACGGACATCGGATGAAGAGGAGCCTTCACGCCGCCATGGAACGCCGTCGCCATGGTCCGCCTCCGTTGAGGACCGCCGCTGAGGATCCACGCATCGGGGAAGACAGCTCTACACCTCCGCTCTGCGCTGCCTTTGTTCCAGATAAAGATAGAAGATGATGGAGCCGCCTGGAAGAAGACCTTTCCCGCCGGACTTCAGGAACGGTCAATACATATTTGGGGCTTAGTCTTAGGCTTTTTTTTTTTTTTGGGGTGGCTTTTTTTTTAAATTAGGGTTTTTTGGGCTGGAAAAGAACCGATTGTCCTTTTAAGGGCAGTAAAAGAGCTGAATGCCCTTATGGGCAATTGATAGTTTAAGTTTTTTTAGGGTTAGGTTTTTTTATATTTCTTTTTTTTTTTATTAAGGTTGAATTTGAGGTATACAAGAAATAAATGTAAAAAACATTTTTGACAATACAAAAATAAATGGTTACATGTCTTTCATTAGGTACAAATCGGGAAAAATGTATAAATAAAAAGTATATTAAACATTTGCAGCCTATGTTGAAATAAAATTTGCCATATAAACTGTATACCGACTAGATGCTTTATGAGGCCACTATTGGACCTCTCACCTATATGCAAAATAAGACGTTATAGTTGGGAAATTAAAACATAACGAGACCACTCATGGATCTCCAATGCTGAACCTTGTTTTTTTTTTTTTTTTTCTTATTTTTGTTTTTTTTACTCGCTAGAATAACACTTAATTTGAAGGGGAAGGGGGGTATATTGGTATCACACTAAAAATGAACATTATCAAACAAAATTGGGGAGTTCGTATGGGGTCTACGTCCCTAGGCTTAACCAGTAAGTGATGGAAACAAGGGAGGGGGGTGAACTAGTAGTGGTCAAACAGGATGTAGTCAATATAGATAAAACCATGTTAGGCTGTGTCAAAATGATATTAAATGTATTTACATGGCAAAGTGGAAAATTCAGCTATTACTAGGTAAAATATAAGGTATAGTGACATCCTGAATGGTTAGGGTTAAAGCTGTACTACCAAACTGGCACGGGACTACCATAAGAAATAACTGTATGCACCTCTTATGGGATCAGGTTATAAGCTCTCTTCACAGATGAAAGGTAGAATGTCAGAGAACATAAAATATATGAATAGTAGAGTTTTTACTTCAAAACGGCTAGTTGTTAAGTTACAGATCACCAGCTTATCTAGACTGTAATTAAGGCTCAGAGATGGGATGTTTAAACAAAAAATGCATCAGCAATTATTGGCATATTCACTTTAACAATAAATGCACATATAAAAAAAACTAAATGTAATTGAACTTGAACCATTCCTCCATTCACCCGGAGAATTATATTATGTGTACCATAATAAATCAAGTCTGGACCTAATGTCTCTCCTTAGCCTACACCCTTTCTGATCATACCAGAAACACAAGCCTGACTAAAATGTCCTGAAAGGAAAACTTGCCAGCTCCACAAAGTCAGTATTAACGATGTCGTCCCTCTGTGCCAATACTGGCGCTCAAAAACGATAATCAGCCGCTGGGCCCTCACTTTTCTCTCTGGTACAGGCGAGAGTGGCAAATAGGAAGGGAAAATGCAGTCCGAGGTCAGGCATGCAATCCTCTGATCCGTTGATCCTAAAGAGGTAAGGCATAGCGCTCCTCTCTGTAACTCCTCCACAATTCCATCCGAGTGCTGCCAAAATTCTAGACACTCCACCTGTACTGCACTTTCCAACCGCCATCTTGTCATCTTAATCTCAGACTCCCGCATTGAACGGTAGGACTCAGGAAATAGCTCAAAGGTGTGCAGCAGCGGTTCACTATATGTCGCAAAAGCCTCTTCATACGGTACATCTGGCATAGTCAGAGATGTCTCTTCGTCTGAAGTGACGTCAAGTAACGGAGTTAGCAATGTTTCCACGTCTCTGATGAGACTATTAAAATGTTCTTCCATCGTTAGGCATAATTCTTCTATGATCAGCTCAACTTTTGTCGCCATATTAACAGTGAATATCCCAATCTGCCTCTATCTTTATGTAAAGGGTCTATCTGTGCGTAACTTCGACCAGTAATATCAGATATTTTAGTGTTCACAAAATATTTCTTGCTTCAGTGCACATGACTCAGTTACCAAAAGTTCACAGTGTTCACTATGCCTTGCGGTGAATTGGTCCTGGTAGTTGGGAAGCTTACAGCATATACAGCTGTTCGTTCTGTATCAACAGAAATATAGGGAGGGCGAGATGAAGGCCTAGGTTGTTATATGACCTCCGCTCTGCACTTCATCTATTAAGGTGTTCCAGGCTGGAATCTCTCTGAAAAGTAGTGTAATCTGTTCAGCGTCACTTTAACTCTGCTTCAATGCTAGAAAATTACTCAGATTACAAATCCTCTGAGTGATAAATAGCGGATTCATCAACTCATTTGCTCAGCCGAGTAGAAAAGCAGCCATCACTGCTGCTGGCCAGACACGCCCCCCAGGGTTAGGTTTTTTTTATTTTGGGGGGGTTTGGTGGGTGGGAGGTTTTACTGTTAGGGGGTAATTGGTAATTTGTTTAGGTAAAAGAGCTGTTTAACTTAGGGCAATGCCCTACAAAAGCCCTTTAAAGGGCTATTGGTAGTTTAGTATTAGATTAGGGGGTGTTTTTATTTTGGGGGGATTTTTTTATAGGGGTATTAGTTTAGGTTTAAATTTTTTATTTTGGATTGGTTTGTTTATTTTTTTCTGTAATTTTACATTTTTTATTTTGTGTAATTTTAGCTCTGGGTTTGTAGTTTTTTTTTAAAGCAAACCCAACAGATTCCAACTATAATGTTATTTTATGAATATACCATGGCATATGATAACTGTGCAATAAAATGTGTAAAAAAGGCTGTAGTCAAAAGGAAGAAGGGGTTATCCACATATAAACAAGGGCTTTTCATTATAGTTATGTAACTTTGATCTGCACATAGGGGCTTCCATGAGAATCTATGGAAATAAATTGATCTTTATTCACCTCAGGTCATCACTATAACCACAGCGATCACCTGGCAATTTAAACATATATAAGGTTTTTATGTTAAATAAGGGATCATGGACTCTAAATCAAGGGCCTTTTGATGGCCTGTTTTAAGTGCCTATAGAAGAGGTTGTTTTCCTATATATTAGGGCCTTTTGGTATAGGTATATGTATGTGTGTGTATATATAGGGGCTTCATTTTAAAGAGGGACTTTTAATCTTTAAATTAAGGGGGCATGGGGATCTCTAGTTCTTTTTGATGGCTTGTTATATTGTGTTGTATAGTACTTAAACATGCTTATTTTATTTATTTATTTTTAAAAATTTTAAGTTGACTTTATAAACCCAATATACCGTTTTAAAGAGCAGGCAATTAACTTTCAAACGGTGGGTCTTAGAGGTCTAGGACTTAAAGGATCTGAGATTGAGGGATTTAAACACTTACCCCCTATTGAGATCCCTTAAATCCTGTGCAGCTACTTTGCATTTCTGGGATTCTGAGGCTTGGTTATGTCCCCACGCCCACCTTTGGTGACATCACTGGGATCGCTAAATTTCACTGGCAAGGCAGATCCACTTGGCAATCTTCTTCTACACATATAACACAGAAATATATATATGTATATAATAATATACATATATATTTACATTGCGGTCTATGGGAACACACAGTTTCTTACACCCCGCTCCCACCAACTTTAAAGCCACAAAACTACCTAGCATAGCTTTTTGTAATTAAAAACATTTTTATTTTATTTTTTATTAATAAAAAACTATAATGCCCTCTATTTTGCGGGTAATTGGGGAACTTTTAGAAAATTAAACAGAGATCTAATCCCTGGTTATTTTTTGGAGCGCTAATTGCTACTAAGAGCTTGCAGTAGCAATAACCAGCCACTGGTAATGGATGGTTAATTATTGCGCTGCCGCAAATGGGCAAATTTACCCGTTCGTGGGAGCGCAATAATTTAGCGCTCCACTTGTAATCCAGCCCTATGTGTCTTATAAGCAGTACTTTACCTGCATAGAGGTTTGCAGGGTTGACAGTGATAAAATGACATGCTCTACTGAAAGAAAGCCCTGTAACAATCATACTGATACTGCAAATGAACAAAGAATGCAGGAAGAGATCAAATTTGTTTTTTAACAAAATGCTTGCAACAGAGAAAAGGTGAGGACAGAGCAATGTTAGGACTGTGCTTCTAGAAGTATATAGGAACTTGATTATGAGTATATGGACACACACAAAAAAAAACAAAAGAAAGCATGGACAAATTTCATATATCACCATGATATTTTTTAAATTAACCATATCATAACGCATATTACAGTGTGTCTATACATTATAAATAATAGCATCTAAGAATATTACTGGAAAGTGCAAAATGAAAGTGTACACAATGATATACACATAAAGAGAGATACATTTCCTGCATATTCTCTTATTCTTAGTCGTCTTCATCTGGATCCAGTTGATCTCCATCTTTGTGGTGGCATATTATTTTCTTACATCCCCTAAAATCAGAACAAATTGTAAAAAAATATAGGGCTAGATTACAAGTGGAGCGCTAATTTATTTGCCCGTTTATGGGTGCACATAAATAATCAGCCAATACAAGTGGCTGGTTAATGCTACCGCAGGCTTGTGGTAGCACTTTGTGCTCAAATTCATTAACCAGAGATCAGACCTCTTGGTAATGAAATAAATGTCCCCAATTTCCCCCAAAATAAAGTGTAGTGTTAATTTTTTTAAATATATATATATTTTAAATAACTGCACAAAGCAGTTATAAAAGGTTAAATTGAGGAGATGAGGGTTGTTAGAAAAAAAAAACAGCACTGAAAAGTGCCTTTACATAGCAGTCTATGGGGACTGTGTTTAAACTGTAAATATATATGTATATGCTTATATACATATATACTGTATGTATGTGTGTTAATATGTGTATATATACTGTACATATAAACATATAAATATATGTATATATTCATATACATATATATTTTTAATATGCTGCCCAACGCTGCATGACTTACCCCCTTAGCTGCGCTGGGTTATGTACCGTGTCTATCGGCATCAGAACGAGGCTCCCATTGGAGGCTATGGAAGCACGCTCTGGTCAGCACAAAGCTTCCATGCAACAGGAATGCGACCTTTGCGTGTGCTGGTATTACGAGTTTACAAAAGCACAATTTTGTGCTCCACTCATAATTTGGCCCATAATAAGCAAGTAAGTATATCCATAGTGATTGGAACAAAAAATAAAGATATAAAATGTATGTCTGAGCTGATATTTAGCTGAGATCAATAGAAGTATTATCTGAAAAGGTTTAGCTTTGGAAGGCCTGGCGTTTTGTTTCTGGAGGCCCGATTAGAGTCTGGAACCATCTTACACCCCTTTTCTGGGCTTTTTTCTGACTCCAGCTTTTCTTAGGACTCTATAGTACCTTGTGAGGGACTGCGTGTGGTGACATAGCTTACAGATTTTATCCTGTCTACTCACACTTAATATACAGTATATACAGTGTTACCCTCAGTATCACTCATGCGCTCATTCTCTCCTTCTTTCCTCTATCCTCCCTTCTTTTTTCATAATTACTACCTTTTAATCAGAACTTACAATTACCACAAGTAGCCATCAAGAGGGATGGAAAATTGTAACAAATTTACAACAAAAATGCATCCTATGTGTAGAAAAAATAGAGTAAAGTATTTACAATGGCATTGATATATCATATTTAAGCCCTTTTGTTACTTCACTTAATTCCACGGGGGAATCTCTGACCATGATGTCTACAAGAAATATGAAGTAAAAAATGCCTTGTGGGATAAGCAGAGAAATGCCTTGCATGGGCAGTGATGTATTGCACCAGTGACTAAAAAGCATCACTGTAAATAAACACCTTAATACTTTATATAGATGATATTCTTCAGAAGTAAATTCTTCTCAGTATCTTAACTTTGGTAAGAAAATATTTAAGCATTTTCTTATATTACCTTTTCTCAAATGTATATTTTTTGAGAATTACACAAATTGCAGTGATAATAGTGTTTTATTACAGATATTAAATATGATGATTTATTAAAATGTTTTCATTATAATCAATATGAAGAGAATACCAAATGCTAGGTTAAAAAATAAATCATAGAGGGTCAATTTTGTTGGTGAAATATGATAACATAAATTATATGAACAAAAACAACCAGCTCTGGAGGGTCTCCAGGGGAACATAATTAAGCCATCTGTTTGATCAGTTCATTAAGTAAACGATTCAGTCTAACAAAATGTATGAAAACAGAAGTTGGCTGCTTAATGCTCTGTCACCTTATAAATGATCACAAGCTCGTAATTTAAAGTGCTCAACTAGAATCAGTGCATCACATCATGGGATCTATTTCAGTCTGCTAAAAAGAGTGGGACTAAATTAATGCATTGCTTTTCAAAGGGTTTTCAAATATTAATATTAATGTCAATTTTAATCCATCAAAAACTTATTTTTCGTTGTTTCTTAATTGTGTATCATGCCACAATTCATTAGGTATGATACATTGAGACCATATAGCAAATTTGAAAACACTTTTTCTTTTCTTTTGGATTTAAAGGGAAATTAAACACTTGCGGCCAAAGGGGTGCGTTAGCTACGCGTGCTTTTTTTCCCCCGCACCTTTTAAATACCGCTGGTATTTAGAGTTCACAGAAGGGCTGCGTTAGGCTACAAAAAGGGAGTGTAGAGCATATTTAACGCCACTGCAACTCTCGATACCAGCGGTGCTTACGGACGCGGCCAGCTTCAAAAACGTGCTTGTGCACGATTCCCCCATAGAAAACAATGGGGCAGTTTTAGCTGAAAAAAAAACACCTGCAAAAAAGCAGCGTTCAGCTCCTAACGCAGCCCCATTGTTTTCTATGGGGAAACACTTCCTACATCTGCACCTAACACTCTAACATGAACCCCGAGTCTAAACACCCCTAACCTTACACTTATTAACCCTGCCGCCCCCGCTATCGCTGACCCCTGCATATTATTATTAACCCCTAATCTGCCGCTCCGTACACCGCCGCCAGTTACGTTATCCCTATGTACCCCTAACATTGCCGACCACTATGTTATATTTATTAAACCCTAATCTGCCGCCCCCGATATCGCTGACACCTGCATATTATTATTAACCCCTAATCTGCCGCTCCGTACACCGCCGCAACATACATTATAGTTATGTACCCCTAATCTGCTGCCCCTAACACCGCCGACCCCTATATTATATTTATTAAACCATAATCTGCCCCCCACAACGTCGCCTCCACCTACCTACAATAATTAACCCCTAATCTGCCGATCGGAGCTCACCGCTACTATAATAAATGTATTAACCCCTAAAGCTAAGTCTAACCCTAACACTAATACCCCCCTAAGTTAAATATAATTTAAATCTAACGAAATAAATTAACTCTTATTAAATAAATTATTCCTATTTAAAGCTAAATACTTACATGTAAAATAAACCCTAATATAGCTACAATATAAATTATAATTATATTGTAGCTATTTTAGGATTAATATTTATTTTACAGGCAACTTTGTATTTATTTTAACCAGGTACAATAGCTATTAAATAGTTAATAACTATTTAATAGCTACCTAGTTAAAATAATTACAAAATTACCTGTAAAATAAATCCTAACCTAAGTTACAATTAAACCTAACACTACACTATCAATAAATAAATTAAATACAATACCTACAATTATCTACAATTAAACCTAACACTACACTATCAATAAATAAATTAAATTAAATACCTACAAATAAATACAATTATACCTAACACTACACTATCAATAAATAAATTAAATAAAATACCTACAAATAAATACAATGAAATAAACTAACTAAAGTACAAAAAATAAAAAAAGCTAAGTTACAAAAAATAAAAAAATATTTACAAACATTAGAAAAATATTACAACAATTTTAAACTAATTACACCTACTCTAAGCCCCCTAATAAAATAACAAAGACCCTCAAAATAAAAAATGCCCTACCCTATTCTAAATTAAAAAAGTTCAAAGCTCTTTTACCTTACCAGCCCTGAAAAGGGCCCTTTGCGGGGCATGCCCCAAAGAATTCAGCTCTTTTGCCTGTAAAAAAAACACATACAATACCGCCCCCCCAACATTACAGCCCACCACCCACATACCCCTAATCTAACCCAAACCCCCCTTAAATAAACCTAACACTAAGCCCCTGAAGATCTTCCTACCTTATCTTCACCTCGCCGGGTATCACACCGATCCGTCCTGGCTCTGATGTCTTGATCTAAGCTCGCATTCTATTGGCTGTTCCGATCAGCCAATAGAATGCGAGCTCAATCTGATTGGCTGATTGGATCAGCCAATCGGATTGAACTTGATTCTAATTGGCTGATTCCATCAGCCAATCAGAATTTTCCTACCTTGATTCCGATTGGCTGATAGAATCCTATCAGCCAATCGGAATTCGAGGGACGCCATCTTGGATGACGTCCCTTAAAGGAACCTTCATTCTTCAGTTGGACGTCGGAAGAAGAAGATTGATCCGCGCTGGAGGTCTTCAAGATGGAGCCGTTCCTCATCGGATGAAGATAGAAGATGCCGCTTGGATCAAGATGGTTGCCGGTCCGGATCTCCTCTTCTTCCCGGATAGGATGAAGACTTTGGAGCCTATTCTGGACCTCTTCAGCCGCCGCTTGATGGAAGATTTCAGCCGGATTATGGATCGACAGCCCCCGCTTGGGCTTGGATAAAGATTTCGGAGCCTGGAGCGATCGGTGAACCTGGCATGGTGAAGATAAGGTAGGAAGATCTTCATGGGCTTAGTGTTAGGTTTATTTAAGGGGGGTTTGGGTTAGATTAGGGGTATGTGGGTGGTGGGTTGTAGTGTTGGGGGGGGGTATTGTATGTTTTTTTTTTACAGGCAAAAGAGCTGAATTATTTGGGGCATGCCCCGCAAATGGCCCTTTTCAGGGCTGGTAAGGTAAAAGAGCTTTGAACTTTTTAAATTTAGAATAGGGTAGGGCATTTTTTTTATTTTGGGGGTCTTTGTTATTTTATTAGGGGGCTTAGAGTAGGTGTAATTAGTTTAAAATTGTTGTAATATTTTTCTAATGTTTGTAAATATTTTTTTATTTTTTGTAACTTAGTTCTTTTTTATTTTTTGTACTTTAGTTAGTTTATTTAATTGTAGTTATTTGTAGGTATTGTATTTAATTAATTTATTGATAGTGTATTGTTAGGTTTAATTGTAGATAATTGTAGGTATTTTATTTAATTAATTTATTGATAGTGTAGTGTTAGGTTTAATTGTAACTTAGGTTAGGATTTATTTTACAGGTAATTTTGTAATTATTTTAACTATTTTAGCTATTGTACCTGGTTAAAATAATTACAAAGTTGCCTGTAAAATAAATATTAATCCTAAAATAGCTACAATATAATTTTAATTTATATTGTAGCTATATTAGGATTTATTTTACAGGTAAGTATTTAGCTTTAAATAGGAATAATTTATTTAATAAGAGTTAATTTATTTCTTTAGATAAAAATTATATTTAATTTAGGGGGGTGTTAGGATTAGGGTTAGAATTAGCTTTAGGGGTTAAAAAATTTATTATAGTAGCGGTGAGCTCCGGTCGGCAGATTAGGGGTTAATGCTTGAAGTTAGGTGTCGGCGATGTTAGGGAGGGCAGATTAGGGGTTAATTCTATTTATTATAGGGTTATTGAGGCGGGAGTGAGGCGGATTAGGGGTTAATAACTTTATTATAGTAGTGGTGCGGTCCGCTCGGCAGATTAGGGGTTAATAAGTGTAGGTAGGTGGCGGCGACATTGGGGGGGGGGCAGATTAGGGGTTAATAAATATAATATAGGTGTCGGCGGTATTAGGGGCATCAGATTAGGGGTACATAGGGATAACTTAGCTGGCGGCGGTATACGGAGTGGCAGATTAGGGGTTAAACATTTTTAATAGAGTGGCAGCGATGTGGGGGGACCTCGGTTTAGGGGTACATAGGTAGTTTATGGGTGTTAGTGTACTTTAGAGCACAGTAGTTAAGAGCTTTATAAACCGGCGTTAGCCCAGAAAGCTCTTAACTCCTGTTTTTTTTCTGCGGCTGGAGTTTTGTTGTTAGATTTCTAACACTCACTTCAGCCAAGACTCTAAATACCAGCGTTAGAAAGATCCCATTGAAAAGATAGGATACGCAAATGGCGTAGGGGGATCTGCGGTATGGAAAAGTCGCGGCTGTAAAGTGAGCGTTAGACCCTTTCCTGACTGACTCCAAATACCAGAGGGCGGTAAAAACCAGCGTTAGGAGCCTCTAACGCTGGTTTTCACGGCTACCGCCCAACTCTAAATCTAGCCGTTGGTGATTGTAGTACAAAATATTTAAATATGCATGGCAATATATATATATATATATATATATATATATATATATATATATTTCATATATATATATAGATGCACCCAGGCTGACGACTCCAGGAGGGTAACACTGTGAATTGAATTGTGTTTACGCCAGGGTTAGGTTCCAGAAGGAATGGTTGTAAATCGAAACCGTTGTAAATTGAAACCCAGTTTATAATATAAGTCAATGGGAAGTGAGGGAGATAGGTTCCAGGGCCCCTTTCAAAATTGTCATAAGTAACAGCTAATACATTATTTTTAAAGCTTTGAAATGAAGACTTTAAATGCTAAACAGCACTATAAACCTAATAAAATAATCACACAACACAGAATATATAATTAAACTAAGTTAAATGAACAAAAACATTTGCTAAACAGCATTATAAACCTAATAAAATAATCACACAACACAGACTTCACTTGCATTTTTCTGCAAACAGTTCTTTCTATGCATTCCAATCTGGACTGATTTATAGACAGGAAGATCTTGTTCCTTTGAAATCTGCTCGATAGCTCAGGTCTGGTTAAACTGATTAATTTCAGCTTGCTTGGCATTGCTGCAACACAAGCGGACAGCTCCACCTACTGACTATTTTAATAAATGCACTGCTTCTCAATGCTTTTCAATAGCAGTCACATGACTGAAAAAAAAGGTTGTTATTCTGAAACGGTATAAATTGAACCGTTGTAAAACGAGGGCCACCTGTATATATATATATATATATATATATATATATGAAATAGAGAAAAGGGGGTGCACCTAGTGCAATAAACAACAGACTAGGTAACTTTAAATAAAATAGATATGCAGCACACTCACCTGGTTCCACCTCAAACGTATGAGGTATGTTAAAGGCACTTGTGGTATAGTAGAAGATGCTTCTCCTGGAAGTCTCCTGCCTGAATCAAACTGCTCCCTTGGACACAATCAAACTGCATGCAAGAACACCTCCACGTGTACAGCTAGTCAGAAGTCCTTAAACCTTACTTAAAAAGGGGCAGGGCTAGGGGCTACTATATACAAAGGATATTTATTCATACATGTAATTATATACAAATGTCAGTAAACAGTTCACAAAGCAGGAAGGTCACATACGACCATAAAGTATACAAAACCACATAAAAAACGTATCAAAAATGAATAAAAACAACAACCATTTACATAAACTTGCTAACAGCACAAGCCTGATCCACAACTGCTGCAGAAGATAAATCACATGCAGCTGATCAGCTATTTCCCCGTTTAGCAAGCAAGTAATGAATACTGAATGGCGGGGGGCAGATCCTGACGCATTTCGTATCACTTTTGGCTAATTCTTTAGATGTCCTTTTGTTCTGATTTTATATATATATATATATATATATACAGTATATACTGTACTGTGTATATATAAATATATATATATATATATATATATATATATATATATATATATATATATATATATAGAGAGAGAGAGAGAGAGAGAGAGAGAGAGCTAAAAATTTCAAGTCCTAAGCTACTAGCCTGGTCAAAATGTTACTAGCCACTTTTAATCTCACCTACAGCACACCTACTACTTCACCCCATATTTGCATATGTTTAGCCATTGTGAAACATTTTGTAATATTGCTATTTTAGAAATAATGCTACATACAGTAATAAATTAACAAAAATTAGTGCATAGCAGTTAGAAACATCAACTAGAGGTACTGGGAAGAAACCAGCTGTGTCGAGAAATGGTTAAGACTGGTGAATCTACACACCGATTGTTTAAGACTAACATGTTTATGCACACGGAGCAGAAGTAGGATATACATTATCTATATGATAGTCTTATTTTGAATAAGACCCATTGGGGCCTATTTATCAAGCTCCGAATGGAGCTTGATGCCCCGTGTTTCTGGCGAGTCTGCAAGCTCGCCAGAAACAGGAGTTATGAAGCAGCGGTCACAAAGACCTTTGCTCCATAACCTGTCCGCCTGCTCTGAGCAGGCGTACAGACATCGCCGGACGATCGGGTGGATTGATACCCCCCTGCAAGCGGCCTATTGGCCGCGAGTCTGCAGGGGTGGCGTTGCACCAGCAGCTCTTGTGAGCTGCTGGTGCAATGCTAAATACGGCAAGCGTATTGCTCGCCGTATTCAGCGAGGTCTGTCGGACCTCATCCGCACTGTCGGATCAGGTCCGACAGACCTTTATAACTTGGGGCCATTGAGAACAAACTAGATGGCTTGTTTAACATCCACGAGTTGAATCTTTTGAGAGTGCTAATTGTCTCTATAATCATAGAGTAGTTCACTGCAACATTGGCTGATTTACTATACATAGATACCTGATGCTGTCTTTTGTCACATAATGGATTTGAGGGTGTTATGATAGAATATTTTCCATATCCATATCTGAGATGATGATCATAATAACATCCAAAATCACAATATGTCCCTGGATACAATATGCTAATTAAAGGGACAGTTCACCCAAAAATGTTCTCCCATTTAAATTGTTCCCAATGATCCATTTTACCTGCTGGAGTTTATTAAATCATTTGCAAGTATCTCCCTTACCCCTATTTTGGCCTTTGAAATAGTTGATTTAGCTTGTGGTTTCCCAGCCTATATTGAAAGTTTTGATACTGGAGTCTCAGCTATAGCCTAAGTAAACACAGCCAGCAGAAGAAATTAAACTCACAGTGGGGTGTAGGATTGTTAAGTAATAAAATAAAAATTTCCCATTGTTCTCTCTATTTATTGAGCTTTAGTTTTCCAGACAAATATAAAATAAGGAAGCAAGTGTGTGTACGCAAAGTGATAACAAAATAAGTTATGATATTACCTGAAGCTCAACCCATTGTAATAGGCTGTGGTTTAAAAGCACAACACCAGCTACTTCATATAAACAAATAAACCTGAAAATGTAGTTTCTCATACATTTTATACTCTGCAGCTGGTATAACAAGTCATTTAAAATACATTAATATAAAATCAATTTTACAGTGTGGTGTCCCTTTAAGTATAGTGCAGTTGGAATCCGTTAAGTTAACAACCGGAATGGAATTTAGGCAATTCATTTACATTTTTTGCCTACTGATACTTAGCATGCATTTCTGCTACTATATTAGGATTGTAGTTCCAGCATGATATCAGCGCTTCTTAGTAGACCTTCTTACTTATATTATCTAGATACGTACTATTTTATTCCCTAGTGGGCAGTGTTCTGTCCCCAGCACAACCGCTTTATATTTTAGGACCTTATAGCGAATGTTTGAATATTGCATAATCTAGACAACCACCTCCACAGATAGTATATATATTCAGCTCATTTGATCATTTGGTGATCTTTCACTTGATATATAGCATACCAATATCGTAATGAGTGATATATAACACACTTAATTTGAAACAAGTACATGATAGATCTGTGTTTTTACCAAGGTTCCTTAATCCTTTTTATTTTTTGTCACAATAAAAGTTAATTTTTAACAAGCGTCCTTCTTGGTCCTCCTTCAGAGACCTATGCTTCTATATCTGCACTGAAAATAACGAGTGCTATCATGTACACACTTTTTGTAATGTGAGCTTTACATTACTTATCCCTAGTATAAGCCTTTAAAAGTTTGTCTGTTTTTTTCACTGCTAACACGGTCTGAGGAAGGTTTTTTTTTTACCCCGAAACACCACCTGTACGTAATAAAATCTTTTGATTTTGACACTGAACAAATCCAGTGAGTGCAGTCCCTCTTTATATATATATATATATATATATATATATAACATGATATCTTTGACAAAGCGCCAGAAGGGCGTGAAACGCGTCAGTTGACGTCACACTCCACCTACACCTGTGTCTCCTGGTAGTCACCACGTATATGCATGCAGAGTGTTTGTTTGTAACGCCACCAATAAAGGTATGAATTATTACATGTAACGTGGAGTATCAGTGCTTGTGTAGTGCCAAATTCAATGGACATTTCTTGTGGTCTGGGAACCGTGTATCAGGGAACTTTCTCTTTGTTGTTTTATATATATATATATATATATATATATATATATATATATATCACAGAGGAAGTCTAGCACCCTCGCAAGCTCTCAGCTAAGATTAAAAGCAAAACTGAAAGAGTTAGTTACCACATCTGGCCAAATGGGACAAGCCCAGGTACCACGTCAAGGTCTCTCCCAAAACCTGGGTCCCTAAAACAGCCAAACAATGCAAGCTCTCAATCAAACAAACTGGGAACAAGTCAAGGGTGCACAGGTTCTTTGGTTGAGAGCTTGCATTGTTTGGCTGTTTTAGGGATCCAAGTTTTGAGAGCTTGCATTGTTTGGCTGTTTTAGCGACCAAGGTTTTGGGAGAGACCTTTACATGGTACCTGGGCTTGTCCCATTTGGCCAGATGGGGTAACTAACTCTTCTAGTTTTGTTTTAAACTGAGAGCTTGCAGGTGAGTTCTAGATGTCCTCTGTGTGCTATATTAATTTATTTTGTAATTTTTCCTATGGGACTTGCACCCAGACCTGTCTGGGGTTAACCGTCTGGGACTCTAGGGACAGTGCAGCTGCCTGAGAGTGCTATTGAGCACCCAGGGCTGTGCATGTTGCATGGTCATAGGATGTGTACCCAGTCCAGTCTGAGAGTGCAGTCCCCTTCCATGTATATATATTAGGGACCCAGGTTTTGAGAGCTTGCATTGTTTGGCTGTTTTAGGGACCCAGGTTTTGGGAGAGACCTTTACGTGGTACCTCGGCTTGTCCCATTTGGCCAGATGCGATAACTAACTTCTAGTTTTGTTTTAAACTGAGAGCTTGCATATTATATGCTTGAATATTATACTAGTATATGCACGCCTATCCCACTTCCTTACATTAAACTCCCTCCTTGGCCCACTGCAATCTGGATTTCGTCCCCATCACTCCACAGAGACAGCAATTGTTAAGGTTACCAACAACCTACTTAAAGCAAAATCAAAAGGCCACTTCTCTCTGTTTATCCTCCTTGATCTGTCTGCAGCCTTTGACACTGTTGACCATCCTCTTTTGCTCCAAACCCTCCAATCCTTCGGCATCTGTGACACAGCCCTCTCTTGGCTCTCTTCCTACCATACCGTACCTTTAGTGTAGCCTTCTCTGGTGCCTTCTCGGCCCCATCACCACTTTCTATTGGAGTACCGCAAGGCTCTGTCATCGGTACCCTTCTCTTCTCAATCTACATGTCATCACTAGGTTTCCTAATAAAGTCCCACGGTTTCCAATATCATTTGTATGCCGACGACACCCAAATCTACTTCTCTGCACCAGACATATCTCCTTCCTTGCTAACCCGTGTCACTAACTGTCTTTCTCACATCTCTTCCTGGATGTCCTCTCATTACCTCAAGCTAAATATCTCCAAAACTGAGCTCCTTATTTCCCCCCCTTCTTCCAAAATCTCCACCTCCATTCTCTCTATAACTGTTGACAACTCCATTATAACCCCTACCCCACATGCCCTTTGTTTCGGGGTCAAATTTGACTCAGATCTTTCTTTCACTCCTCACTAGGGATGTCGCGAATAGTTCACAGGCGAATAGTTCCTGTGAACGGCGAACATATGCCAAGTTCGGTCCGCCCCCTATTCGTCATCATTGAATAAACTTTGACTCTGTACCTCACAGTCAGCAGACACATTCCAGCCAATCAGCAGCAGACCCTCCCTCCCAGACCCTCCCACCTCCTGGACAGCATCCATTTTAGATTCATTCCGAAGCTGGATTCTTAGTGAGAGGAGGGACAGTGTAGCTGCTGCTGATTTAATAGGGAAATCGATAGCTAGGCTAGTGTATTCAGTGTCCACTACAGTCCTGAAGGACTCATCTGATCTCTGCTATAAGGACAGCACCCCAAAAAGCCCTTTTTAGGGCTAGAACATCAGTCTGCTTTTTTTTCCCCTGTGTAATCTAATTGCAGTTGCCTGCCTGCCTGCCAGCGTGTGTGTCAGGCTCACAGCGTATACTGTGCCCACTTGCCCAGTGCCACCATTCATATCTGGTGTAACAGTAGTGTACATTTAAAAAAACAACACTTTTTTGACTGTGAAATAATAGCAGTCAGTTTCCTTCACACGTGTGCGTTTCAGTGCCTGCCAGGGCACAGTGTCACCCAAGTGCAACTCATATCTAGTGTAACAGTAGTGTACATTTAAAAAAAAACAACACTTTTTTGACTGTGAAATAATAGCAGTCAGTTTCCTTCACACGTGTGCGTTTCAGTGCCTGCCAGGGCACAGTGTCACCCCAGTGCAACTCATATCTGGTGTAACAGTAGTATACATTTAAAAAAAAACAACACTTTTTTGACTGTGAAATAATAGCAGCCAGTTTCCTTCACATGTGTGCGTTTCAGTGCCTGCCAGAGCACAGTGTCACCCCAGTGCAACTCATATCTGGAGTAACAGTAGTGTACATTTAAAAAAAAATAACTTTTTTGACTGTGAAATAATAGCAGTCAGTTTCCTTCACACGTGTGCGTTTCAGTGCCTGCCAGGGCACAGTGTCACCCCAGTGCAACTCATATCTGGTGTAACAGTAGTGTACATTTAAAAAAACAACACTTTTTTGACTGTGAAATAATAGCAGTCAGTTTCCTTCACACGTGTGTGTTTAATTGCCTGCCAGGGCACAGTGTCACCCCAGCGCAACTCATATCTGGTGTAACAGTAGTGTACATTTAAAAAAAACACTTTTTTGACTGTGAAATAATAGCAGTCAGTTTCCTTCACACGTGTGCGTTTCAATGCCTGCCAGGGCACAGTGTCACCACAGTGCAACTCATATCTGGTGTAACAGTAGTGTACATTTAAAAAAAACAACACTTTTTTGACTGTGAAATAATAGCAGTCAGTTTCCTTCACACATGTGCGTTTCAGTGCCTGCCAGGGCACAGTGTCACCCCAGTGCAACTCATATCTGGTGTAACAGTAGTGTACATTTAAAAAAACAACACTTTTTTGACTGTGAAATAATAGCAGTCAGTTTCCTTCACACGTGTGCGTTTCAGTGCCTGCCAGGGCACAGTGTCACCCCAGTGCAACTCATATCTGGTGTAACAGTAGTGTACATTTAAAAAAACAACACTTTTTTGACTGTGAAATAATAGCAGTCAGTTTCCTTCACACGTGTGCGTTTCAGGGCCTGCCAGGGCACAGTGACCCCAGTGCAACTCATATCTGGTGTAACAGTAGTGTACATTTAAAAAAACAACACTTTTTTGACTGTGTTAAATAATAGCAGTCAGTTTCCTTCACAGGTGTGCGTTTCAGTGCCTGCCAGGGCACAGTGTCACCCCAGTGCAACTCATATCTGGTGTAACAGTAGTGTACATTTAAAAAAACAACACTTTTTTGACTGTGAAATAATAGCAGTCAGTTTCCTTCACACGTGTGCGTTTCAGGGCCTGCCAGGGCACAGTGACCCCAGTGCAACTCATATCTGGTGTAACAGTAGTGTACATTTAAAAAAACAACACTTTTTTGACTGTGTTAAATAATAGCAGTCAGTTTCCTTCACAGGTGTGCGTTTCAGTGCCTGCCAGGGCACAGTGTCACCCCAGTGCAACTCATATCTGGTGTAACAGTAGTGTACATTTAAAAAAACAACACTTTTTTGACTGTGAAATAATAGCAGTCAGTTTCCTTCACACGTGTGCGTTTAAGTGCCTACCAGGGCACAGTGTCACCCCAGTGCAACTCATATCTGGTGTAACAGTAGTGTACATTTAAAAAAACAACACTTTTTGACTGTGAAATAATAGCAGTCAGTTTCCTTCACACGTGTGCGTTTCAGTGCCTGCCAGGGCACAGTGTCACCCCAGTGCAACTCATATCTGGTGTAACAGTAGTGTACATTTAAAAAAAAAAAAAATCACTGTAATAGATTGAATAGCAGTTAGTTGTCTGCAAGCGTGTGTGTCAGGCCTACAGCGTCTACTCTGGCAACTTCTGCCAGTGCACAGTGCCACTCCCTGTCACAGTAGCTTGCAAGCATAGTACCACTAATCGAAAAAAAAAATGACAGGCAGAGGCAGGCCACCCCGCAGGGGCTGTCGTGGTCGTGGTGCTGCGATTCCCTTTGGCCCTAGAATAATGCCCAGTGTTCAGAGGCCACTTACCTTGAACCCGAACAATTCTGAGGACATAGTTGACTGGCTAACACAGGACACCCAATCTTCTACAGCTTCCGCACGGAACCTTGACGCACCATCCTCCTCCAGCTTAGCTTCGGGCACCTCTCAAGTTACCACTCGCCCGCCTGCCGCCACCACCAACACTAGCACCACAGCCGCTTCACTTGATCTGTCAGAGGAGTTATTTACACATCAGTTGGAAGAAATGAGCGATAGTGATGTGAAATCATTATTGACAGAGGATGTAGATAACAGGGATATGTCTCAGTCAGGCAGCATTACACACATGGACATACGGTGTGATGATGATGATGATGTTGTACCCGCTGCTGCTTCCTTTGCTGAGTTGTCAGATACAAATGAAGCGGTTGATGATGACGATGCGTCCGTGGATGTCACGTGGGTGCCCGCTAGAAGAGAAGAAGAACAGGGGGAAAGTTCAGATGGGGAGACAGAGAGGAGGAGGAGATGAGTTGGAAGCAAGTGGAGGTCGTCGCAAGGAGCTAGTGGCACAGTTAGACAGCATGCATCGGCACCCGGGGTCAGCCAGACAGCATGCCAATCAACGCATGCTGTTGCCACCACCAGAATGCCGTCATTGCAGAGCTCAGCAGTGTGGCATTTTTTTGGTGTGTCTACCTCTGACAACAGCGATGCCATTTGCAACCTGTGCCAAAAGAAACTGAGTCGTGGCAAGTCCAACACCCACCTAGGTACAACTGCTTTGCGAAGGCACATGATCACACATAACAAACGCCTATGGGATCAACACATGAGTACAAGCTGCACACAAACTCAAAGCCGCCATACTCCTCCTGGTCCAGTATCTTCAGCCACGTCAACTACTGCTGTCCTCCTTGCCACCTCTCAACCATCCGCCACTCCATCTCTCGCCTTGAGCAGTTCCTGCTCATCTGCCCACAGTCAGGTGTCTGTCAAGGACATGTTTGAGCGTAAGAAGACAATGTCACAAAGTCACCCCCTTGCCCGGCATCTGACAGCTGGCTTGTCTGAACTCTTAGCCCGCCAGGTTTTACCATACAAACTGGTGGAGTCTGAGAAATTCCAAAAATTTGTAGCTATTGGGACAACGCAGTGGAAGGTACCCGGCCGAAATTTCTTTGCACAAATGGCAATCCCCAACCTGTACTCGATTGGGCAAAAGGAAGTAATGGCATGTCTGGCACACAGTGTTGGGGCAAGGATCCATCTGACCACTGATACCTGGTTTGCAAAGCATGGTCAGGGCAGGTATATCACCTACACTACGCATTGGGTAAACCTGCTGACGGCTGCCAAGCATGGAATGCGTGGCTCTGCAGAGGAGTTGGTGACACTGCCACGACTTGCAGGCAGGCCTGCTGCCACCTCCTCTACTCCTCCTACTCCATCCTCTTCCATAACCTCCTCGGCTGAGTCCTCTTCTGCTGCTGCATCTTGCTCCACATCAACGGCACCCCCCAGCTCCCCAGGTACTATTCCACATCCCGGATACAGCAGTGTCACGCCGTCTTGGGGTTGACTTGCCTGAAAGCAGAGAGTCACACCGGACCAGCACTCCTGTCCACCCTGAACGCACAGGTGGATCAGTGGCTGACTCCGCACCAACTGGAGATCGGCAAAGTGGTTTGTGACAATGGAAGAAATTCGTTGGCGGCATTGAATTTGGGGCAAGTTGACACATGTGCTGTGCATGGCACATGTGTGTAATCTGATCGTACAACGCTTTGTGCATAAGTACCCAGACTTACAGGACATCCTGAAGCAGGCCAGGAAGGTGTGTGGCCATTTCAGGTGTTCCTACACGGCCATGGCGCACTTTTCAGATATCCAGTGGCGAAACAACATGCCAGTGAGGCGCTTGATTTGCGACAGCCCGACACATTGGAATTCAACACTCCTAATGTTCGACCGCCTGCTCCAACAAGAAAAAGCCGTTAACGACTATTTGTATGACCGGGGTGCTAAGACAGCCTCTGCGGAGCTGGGAATTTTTTTGCCACGTTACTGGACGCTCATGCGCAATGCCTGTAGGCTCATGCGTCCTTTTGAGGAGGTGACAAACCTAGTCAGTTGCACCGAAGGCACCATCAGCGACATCATACCATTTGTTTTCTTCCTGGAGCGTGCCCTGCGAAGAGTGCTGGATCAGGCCATAGATGAGCGTGAAGAGGAAGATGAAGAGTTATGGTCACCATCACCACCAGAAACAGCCTTATCAGCATCGCTTACTGGACCTGCAGCAACGCTGGAAGAGGATTGTGAGGAAGAGGAGTCAGAGGAGGAATGTGGCTTTGAGGAGGAGGAGGAAGACCAACCACAACAGGCATCCCAGGGTGCTCGTTGTCACCTATCTGGTACCAGTGGTGTTGTACGTGGCTGGGGGGAAGAACATACCTTCAGTGAGATCACTGAGGACGAGGAATGGGACATGAGTAACTCAGCATCCAACATTGTGCAAATGGGGTCTTTAATGCTGTCGTGCCTGTTGAGGGACCCTCGTATAAAAAGGCTGAAGGAGAACGACCTGTACTGGGTGTCCATGTTTACCGAATTACCGCAAGTCGGAAAGGATGCAGCAGTTCCAAAATAAATTAAAAAATATGCTTTATACAGCGTATAAGGGTGATGTCACAGCACAACGGGAATCTAACAGGGGAAGAGGTGAAAGTAATCCTCCTCCTCCCACGACCACGCTGGCAAGGACAGTACGCTTTACTGACATGTTGTGTATGGAGGACATGCAGAGCTTTTTAAGTCCTACGCATCGCCACAGCCCTTCGGGGTCTACCCTCAGAGAACGACTCGACCGACAGGTAGCAGACTACCTCGCCTTAACTGCAGATATCGACACTCTGAGGAGTGATGAACCCCTTGACTACTGGGTGTGCAGGCTTGACCTGTTGCCTGAGCTATCCCAATTTGCGATAGAACTTCTGGCCTGCCCCGCTTCAAGTGTCCTGTCAGAAAGGACCTTCAGTGCAGCAGGAGGTATTGTCACTGAGAAGAGAAGTCGCCTAAGTCAAAAAAGTCTAGATTACCTCATCTTCATTAAGATGAATGAGGGATGGATCCCGAAGGGACTGACAGTGGGCAATATATTCGACTAAAAAAGACCTGATTAGATGAGCTGCCTTGGGCTAAAAATGGTCCACACGTTGCTGTATTTTATCTCTGAATGCCGGATGACTTGCGTGACTTATCTGCCACCAACTAGGGTTCAAGCCGCAATGGTTTAGGACACTTTCTGCCTGGGAAACAAACATCAATTTTTCTGGCCACTGCTACAGCAGCGGCTGCAACAATACCTAATTTTTCAGGCATGTGTACATGCCTAATTTTTCTGGCCTCTGGTGCTGCACTGTGGCTTCAAAAACCAAACCAAAAAAAAAAGGCACATAACAGGGATTAAACTGATAGGAATAGTACTACTTAACACACCTTATAATAATGCAGAGAGAGGCAATGCAGAGAGAGGAGTCTGAAGAAGAGGAGTCAGAGGAGGAAGGTGGCTTTGAGGAGGTGGAAGACCAAACACAGCAGGTGTCCCAGAGGGCTTGTTGTCACCTTTTGGGGACCCTTGGTGTTGTACGTGGCTGGGTGGAGGAAGAGACCTTCAATTACATCAGTGAGGACAAGGAACGGGACACGGCTAGCTTGGTATCCAACCTTGTGCAAATGGGGAGTTTGCGGTTGTGCAAATGGACTGTTTGCGGTTGTTTGGGGTGTGTTAAATGGGGAGTTTGGTCTGTCACTGTGAAGCGGGCGTAACCCTTACACTACCTGATCGATACAACATCATACCTGATGTTTTAAAGCACGTTATTCCAAACAATTTAGGAATGTTAGGTGATTTATGCCCTTTATGAATTAAAACCAGACTCTGCATCAACTATGTAATTTTCCATGGGAGTTTTGCCATGGATCCCCCTCTGGCATGCCACAGTCCAGGTGTTAGTCCCCTTGAAACAACTTTTCCATCACTATTGTGGCCAGAAAGAGTCCCTGTGGGTTTTAAAATTCGCCTGCCTATTGAAGCCTATGGCGGTTCGCCCGGTTCGTGAACATTTGCGGAAGTTCGCGTTCGCCGTTTGCGAACTGAAAATTTTAGGTTTGCGACATCACTACCTCACATTCAGTCCTTGGCTAAAGCCTGCCGCTTCCACCTCAAAAACATCTCTATAATTAGCCCTTTACTCAAGACACAACTAAGATTTTAATCCACTCTCTCATCCTTTCCCGATTACTGCAACTCTGTCCTCTCTGGTCTCCCCACCTGCCGCCTAGCTCCTTTGCAATCCATAATGAATGCCTCTGCCAGGTTCATCTTCCTTACACCTCGGTTTTCATCTGCTGCACCTCTCTGCCAATCCCTTCACTGGCTTCCTCTTGCCTCTAGGATCAAACACAAAATTCTCACTCTGACATACAAAGCCCTCAACTGCACTGCTCCCCCCTATATCTCAGACCTTGTCTCCAGATACTCTCCCTCCCATCCCCTTCACTCTGCTCTTGACCTCCTACTCTCCTCCTCTCTTGTTACCTCATCACACTCCCATTTACAGGACTTCTCCAGACTGGCTCCCATCTTGTGGAACTCTCTGCCTCGCTCCACAAGACTCTCCCCTAGTTTTGAAAGCTTTAAGCGCTCCCTAAAGATTCTACTGTTCAAGTATGCATACAACCTACGCTAACCTTTCTTTATACCAGTTCCTTTCCTCCATTGCTATCCCCTGAACCCCCTTAGCATGTAAGCCTAAGAGTACAGCTGTTTGTAGATCACCTTCTTAATAGCTGACTACAACAGTGCAACTCTTGGCAGGGCCCTCTACCATTTGATACATATAACTGTTTTTTTGTACTCCGCATTTGTTTATAGCGCTGCGGAATCTGTTGGCGCTCTACAAATAACCGACAATATTATTAATAATAATATATATATATACCGTATATATACTGTATATATATATATATATAAATACATTTTCTTCTATATATTTCTTCTACATTGGAATGTAAAATATGCATAACCCCTTCGACTTCAGTGCAATTGGTCTAAGGCGGTGTCGGGTTAGCGCGCAAGCGTGTGGTGTTAGGTTCTGTTTTGTACTACATTTGTCTCCCACTCTGAGTAATGAGGATATCTCTATATTGAGATACAGTACTTTCAATGTAACACCTGAAACCACATGTTTTTGAGCCATTATAACTTTTTTGTTCAATATCTTTATTTTTATTTTTATCAGATCGTGTTATTATGAGTGTAACTGTACATTTAAATGTGTTTTGTGATACTTTTTTGACTCGTGTAACGGTTAAAGGGACACTAAACCCAAAATGTTTCTTTCATTATTTAGATAGAGCATACAATTTTAAGTAACTTTCTGTTTTACTCCTTCTATCAAATTTTCTTCATTCTTTTGCTATCTTTATTTAAAAATCAGGAATTTAATGCTTTGGACGCAGCCCATTTTAGGTTCAGCACCCTGGATAGCGCTTGCTTATTGGTGGATACATTTAGCAAACTAATAAGCAAGCATAACCCAGATTCTCAACCAACAATGGGCCGGCTCTTAAGCTTTACATTCCTGCATTTTAAATAAAGATAGCAAGATAATGAATAAAAAACTCATTAAAGTAAAAATGTGTGTTTAGTGTCCAGTGCTCTGAGGTCGTGATAATTATGCAAGCGTAAATCACGATTGCGCTCACGTGTTTGCATTTACTTTCAACTTGTAATACAAGAGCTCCTTCCGATGTGCGCAAATAGCCGCAATAAACCCGATATAGGCCTCGCTTCCATTGAGTCGTTAAAATGCAGCCGTAAGCTACCGAAGCGGCCGACAGCTAAAAGTAATTTATGGCTCCATTTTAGTACCAGGTTTCCATTGAAATATTTTGCGGATAGCGTGCAGTCGCTCTTTTCGTGTAGCTGTAAGTTAACGTTGTGTTAACGCTTCCATCTGATGTCGGATTTTTTGAAAATCAATTAGTTGCTAAGGTAACCCGACCTTACTCTACAGAATTTACGTTTAACGTCCGTGCTCCTTACCGGTGATCACCTCTCAAGAAAAATAAAGATACACTTATCCATATTTTTAATAATCAAATACTATGTTTTAATATAATTATATTTACCACTTCATAAATATAAGTAATATGTATTGCTGCCCTAGGCATAGGTCTAGTTTGCATTCTGTAGATATGTTCTTGCATATATTATTATATTTAAATATATGCTGATATTTCTATTAGAATATAAATTCAACTATTTCTATACATGAGACAACAATAAATATTACTTATAACAATTTATTTCTACATTAAAACACTTGCATTATTTGCAAGTTTTATAATTTCAATAGAAAATAGGTCTCAAAAAGCACAATTTTCCTCTTTTACACCTAGTTGAGCTGGGCGTAATATTTCTCAATGTATCGACAGCCTCCGACAGTATATTAACGGTTTGCGCTTTCATTGGAAACCTGGTATAATTTATCGATTAACGGCTTCTATTACTTTCTATGGGACGCAAAGATTTTTTCGGCAGCCGGAGTCCAGCTGCCGATATTGAGGTATAACGCGCCATTGGAAACAGTCGATAAACGATATTGCTTTCGACAGCATATTTAACGGTTTGCGAGTGCACGCAAACTGAATTACGACTCAATGGAGGCGAGGCCATAGATTGCGCAAAACAGGCACTAATAATCTGGCCCTAGTACAGATTTACTATATTAAAAATACCAGCCCCACAGTAGCAACTGTATGTGTATGTATGAGTATACATGTGTATTTATGTGTTTATAGGTGTAAATAAGTGTGTTTTAATGTGTTTTGAGTAGAAATACTTCAAATTCATATTTTTTCACTTAGAAAAGAATGTTCCTTGTATTTTAAAATATCTATCTATCTATCTTGATATGTAGGTATAGAAATATATTTAAAAAAATAAATAAGGTATATATATATATAAATATATATTTCTTTCCCATTGGCATGGAGAGTCCACAAATCTATTCTAATTACTAGTGGGAATTCAACTGCTGGCCAGCAGGAGGAGGCAAAGAACACCCCAGCAGAACTGTTAAGTGTCACTCCCATTATCCATAATCCCCAGTCATTCTTTGCCTTTATCATTGGGAGGATGTTCGAAGATGATGTCTGAAGATATTTAATCCTTTAATGGGTACCTTTTCCTGCAAGCAAGGATTGGGGCTATGCTGTGTCCATGTAATTCTCTTTAGTTAGAGTAATAGTGGCTTTTAGCAGTTGGAAGACGGCGAGGCAGTCCTTGCTTACCTTCCAACATTTATGCTACCCCTATATAGAAAACCAGGGTTGGTTAATCTGTTTTTTTCTTTTCTTCAGGTCCCTGTTAGAGGTCGGCTGAATCTTTCATACCTGAGATGCTGTTTCCTGTCCTACAGCTGGATTCACAGGTAAGTGATACTTCCCATCTAGGTCAGAAGGATTCAGCACTTGTGAGGATAATAGCCTCAATGTATTTTATTTGGGACTTAACTAATTCTCGGCTAGATTATGAGTTTTGCGGTATGAGTGAAAAAGCAGCGTTAAGGCTCTTTTTCACTACCACTAGTATTACGAGTTTTGCAGGTTTAGCTGCACCGCACACTTTTTTGGCCGTAACGCAACGTAATTACCGCAGCTTTCAAAAAGTCCTTTTTCAATGGGACTTCCATAGCGCCGGTATTACAAGTCTGCCTGGGAGGCTAAAAAGTGAGCGGTACAGCCTATACCGCCAAGATCCATACCGTAAACTGAAAGTCAGTAGTTATGGGTTTATGGGTAACATAAAAGCCATAACTAAAGTGCTAAAACGTACACTAACACCCACAAACTACCTATTAACCCCTAAACCGAGGCCCTCCTGCATCACAAACACTAAAATAAATTTATTAACCCCTAATCTGCCGCTCCGGACATCGCTGCCACTATAATAAACATATTAACCCCTAAACCTACGCACTCCCACATCACAAACACTAGTTAAATATTATTAACCACTAATCTGCCGCCCCTAACATCACCGCCACCAACCTACATTTATTAACCCCTAATCTTCCGCCACCAATGTCGCCCCCACTATACTAAAGTTATTAACCTCTAAACCTAACCCTAACACCCACTAAGTTTAATGTAATTAAAATAAATCAAATACTATTAAATTAAATAAATAAATCTAATTACTATTAATAATTAAATAATTCCTATTTAAAACTAAATACTTACCTGTAAAATAAACCCTAAGCTAGCTACAATATAACTAATAGTTAAATTGTAGCTATCTTAGGTTTTATTTTTATTTCACAGGTAAGTTTGTATTTATTTTAACTAGGTAGAATAGTTACTATATAGTTATTAACTATTTACTAATTACCTAGCTAAAATAAATACAAATTTACCTGTGAAATAAAACCTAACCTGTCTTACACTAACACATAACCTTACAATACAATTAAATAAATTACATAAATTAAATACAATTAACTTAATTACAAAAAACAAACACTAAATTACACAAAATAAAAAAAAGAAATGATCAGATATTTAAACTAATTACACCTAATCTAATAGCCCTATCAAAATAAAAAAGCCCCCCCAAAATAAAAAAAAACATAGCCTAAACTAAACTACCAATAGCCCTTAAAAGGGTCTTTTGTGGGGCATTGCCCCAAAGAAATCAGCTCTTTTACCTGTAAAAAAAAATACAAACAACCCCCAACAGTAAAACCCACCACCCACACAACCAACCCCCCAAATAAAATCCTAACTAAAAAAAACCTAAGCTCCCCATTGCCCTGAAAAGGGCATTTGGATGAACATTGCTCTTAAAAGGGCATTTAGCTCTTTTCAAGTGCCCAAACCCCTAATCTAAAAATAAAACCCACCCAATAAACCCTTAAAAAAGCCTAACACTAACCCCCAAAATCCACTTACAGTTTTTGAAGACCCGACATCCATCCTCAAAGAAGCCGGGAGAAGTCCTCAACGAAGCGGCAGAAGTTTTCATTCAACCGGGCAGAAGTCTTCATCCAACCCAGCAGAAGTCTTCATCCAGACGGCATCTTCTATCTTCATCCTTTCGGCGAGGAGCGGGTCCATCTTCAAGACATCCGGGGCGGAGCATCCTCTTCAATCGACGTCTTCTTCCGAATGAGGTTTCCCTTTAAATGACGTCATCCAAGATGGCGTCCCTTAGATTCCGATTGGCTGATAGATTTCTATCAGCCAATCGGAATTAAGGTTGAAAAAATCCTATTGGCTGTTGCAATCAGCCAATAGGATTGAGCTTCAATCCTATTGGCTGATCCAATCAGCCAATAGGATTGAGCTCGCATTCTATTGGCTGTTCCAATAGATGCTCTGCGCTAGATGTCTTGAAGATGGACCCGCTCCGCGCCGGATGGATGAAGATAGAAGATGCGTCTGGATGAAGACTTCTGCAGCTGTAAGTGGATATTCGGGGGTTAGTGTTAGGCTTTTTTAAGGGTTTATTGGGTGGGTTTTATTTTTAGATTAGGGTTTTGGGCGGAAAAAGAGCTAAATGCCCTTTTAAGGGCAATGGCCATCCAAATGCCCTTTTCATGGCAATGGGGAGCTAAGGTTTTTATTTAGTTAGGATTTTATTTGGGGGGTTGGTTGTGTGGGTGGTGGGTTTTACTGTTGGGGGGTTGTTTTTATTTTTTTACAGGTAAAAGAGCTGATTTCTTTGGGGCAATGCCCCCAAAAGGCCATTTTAAAGGATTACTTTCTGTTATAATTATTAAGCCAAACAACTAACACATTAAAGTTAATAAACATTAATTAAAACCTACTGACCTATATTTTCTCCAAAACGAAGTTTCATAACGTTCTAAAAGTTATATATTTTATTCGCCGATGATGTCACGTTATCCTGCCCACTATTTTCAGCACTGAGTGTTCAAAATACTTAAACCAATGAAATTGTGTTTAAAGCGCCATTTTGAAACCTAGGTATTGTAAACGGATTGGTACAGAGCAAAGGATACCCACGGAGTGGGTTTGGAAAACAATTAAATTTGCAGACAAGATTTCTGATATATGGTAGAGATATGTTAATGAAATGCTATTGATAAAAAGCGTATTTGGGGTAGTTAGTTAGTAACAGGCATAGAAAATATTTACTTACAGTGACCCTTTAAGGGCTTTTGGTAGTTTAGTTTAGGCTAGGGTTTTTTTTTTATTTTTTGGGGGGGGGGTTGATAAGGTTATTAGATTAGGTGTAATTAGTTTAATTATCTGATCATTTCTTTTTTTATTTTGTGTAATTTTGTGTTTTTTTTGTAATTTAGTTAATTGTATTTAATTTATGTAATTTATTTAATTGCAGTGTAAGGTTAGGTGTTAGTGTAAGACAGGTTAGGTTTTATTTTACAGGTAAATTTGTATTTATTTTAGCTAGGTAGTTAGTAAATAGTTAACAACTATTTAGTAACTATTCTACCTAGTTAAAATAAATACAAACTTGCCAGTGAAATAAAAATAAAACCTAAGCTAGATACAATGTAACTATTAGTTATATTGTAGCTAGCTTAGGGTTTATTTTATAGGTACGTTTTTAGTTTTAAATAGGAATTATTTAGTTAATAGTAGTAGTATTTTTTTTTTTTTTTTTGGGGGGGGGTTATTTTGATAGGGCTATTAGATTAGGTGTAATTAGTTTAAATATCTGATCATTTCTTTTTTATTTTGTGTAATTTAGTGTTTTTTTTAAATTTAGTTAATTGTATTTAATTTATGTAATTTATTTAATTGTAGTGTAAGGTTAGGTGTTAGTGTAAGACAGGTTAGGTTTTATTTTACAGGTAAATTTGTATTTATTTTAGCTAGGTAGTTAGTAAATAGTTAACAACTATTTAGTAACTATTCTACCTAGTTAAAATAAATACAAACTTGCCTGTGAAATAAAAATAAAACCTAAGCGAGATACAATGTAACTATTAGTTATATTGTAGCTATCTTAGGGTTTATTTTATAGGTAAGTATTTAGTTTTAAATAGGAATTATTTAATTAATATAGTAGGTTTTATTTAGATTTATTTTAATTATGTTAAAGTTAGTGAGTGTTAGGGTTAGACATAGGGTTAGGTTTAGGGGTTAATAAATTTAGTATAGTGGCGGCGTCTTTGGGGCAGCAGGTTAGGGGTTAATAAGTGTAGGTAGGTTGCGGCAACATTGGGGGCGGGAGATTAGGGGTTTAATAACATTATGTAGGTGTCAGTGATGTTGAGGGCAGCAGACTAGGGGTTAATAAGTATAATGTAGGTGTCGGCGATGTCGGGGGCGGCAGATTAGGGGTTAATAAGTATAATGTAGGTGTCGGCGATGTCGGGGTTGGCAGATTAGGAGTTAATAAGTGTAAGATTAGGGGTGTTTAGACTCGGGGTTCATGTTAGGGTGTTAGGTGTAAACATGCATTTTCTTTCCCCATAGGAATCAATGGGGCTGCGTTACAGAGCTTTACGCTCCTTTATTGCAGGTGTTAGGCTTTTTTTCAGCTGGCTCTCCCCATTGATGTCTATGGGGAAATCGTGCACAAGCACGTTAAACCAGCTCACCGCAGATTTTAGCAGCGCTGGTATTGGAGTGCGGTATGGAGCTCAATTTTGCTCTATGCTCACTTTTTGCCTGCTAACGCTGGGTTTTTGTAAACCTGTAATACCAGTGCTGTAGGTAAGTGAGCGGTGACAATAACTTGCAAGTTAGTACCGCACCCCTCATAACGCAAAGCTTGTAATCTAGCCGTCTGTTTCTATACTGGAGATATATTAGTGCAGCATTTATGGGCACTGTACTGCTAAGGAGCTTTAAAGGTTAATGTATCCCCTTTTAGGAGATTAAAGGGTTAATGTATCCCCTTTTCACTAGAGGCTGGCTATAGAGTGGGACATGATGAGCTAGGTTATTTGTTACGCTTTTTGTTAATATCTTTATTTTTATGTGGAGGTATGCTTTAGGGCTATATCGATGAACAACAAATTCCCCAGTTAGGAGAAACAAACCTTGCGTAGTTAAATCTATTGTGGATACCTCGAATAAGAGTGAATATCGGTGGAATATTATTCACTTACCCCCTTTCTTCATGGCTTACAAGCCCGATGCGCTCACCTGTCGTAGAAGTGCCGTCAGAGTGACTTGATCCCTGGGTGGTTGTTAATCTGTATGCCTTGCTTGGAGCCTCCTCGCTCTGACAAGCCGCCTCCTCAGACACCGCCTGCTCTTACACTCTCCGGCTCACAGGTATGACATCACCATCGAGTGCCGGCTTACGGGGGGTAAGGAATCCCCGATCCTCCGTAGTCGGTCCAGCGGACCTCTCTCAACCACCTCATATGTATCCAGGCAGATATCAATCACAGGTACTGGGGTGAAGACTGCAAGCTCCAAGGGTCGGCTCAAAAGGTAGATTTGTAAAGAAAGTCCGGAGCCACAGTTAAAACAATGATTAACTTTTATTAACCATAAAACAGGTATGGTAACAAAAAGACAATAGACATGCCCTTCAGTATATTGATAAGCTTACGTGTTTTGGCATATTAACCGTACTCATAGCTCAACTACAACTAATGGGCCTAATAAAGGGTGTAAAAACATTTGATTGGCTGAAAGGCACTAACCAGTTTAACTCTTTCTTGATTGTTTAACCTATTGCTTCCATTTAAACATAATTAACCTGTTACCATATAATTAACCTGTTTATATAAGGACATACTCCTGTTTATGGACATAACTTTCATATATTACTAGTATGAACTATATGCTACATAGTGTCAAAATTAGGGGATGGATTGTATCTCCAACATTAGGAATGATTGTTAAGAACATACATATTGTTACATAGCGAACTATCGCCTAGATTTAGAGTTTTGCAGCCAAAGGGGTGAGTTAGCTACGCGTGCTTTTTTCTGTCCGCACCTTTTAAATACCGCTGGTATTTAGAGTTCAAAGAATGGCTGGGTTTTCAGTGCGTTAGGCTCAAAAAAGGGAACGTAGAGCATAATTTAACGCCACTGTAACTCTAGATACCAGTGGTGCTTACGGAAGCGGCCAGCTTAAAAAACGTGCTCGTGCACGATATCCCCATAGAAAACAATGGGGCTGTTTGAGCTGAAAGAAAACCTAACACCTGCAAAAAAGCCGCGTTCAGCTCCTAACGCAGCCCCATTGTTTTCTATGGGGAAACACTTCCTACGTCTGCACCTAACACTCTAACATGTACCCCGAGTCTAAACACCCCTAACCTTACACTTATTAACCCCTATTCAGCCGCCCCCGCTATCGCTGACCCCTGCATATTATTATTATTAACCCCTAATCTGCCGCTCCGTACACCACCGCCACCTACATTATAGCTATGTACCCCTAATCTGCTGCCCCTAACACCGCCGACCCCTATATTATATTTATTAACCCCTAATCTGCCCCCAACAACATTGCCGCCAGCTACCTACACTTATTAACCCCTAATCCGCCTCACTCCCGCCTCAATAACCCTATAATAAATAGTATTAACCCCTAATCTGCCCTCCCTAACATCACCGACACCTAACTTCAATTATTAACCCCTAATCTGCCGACTGGAGCTCACCGCTATTATAATAAATATATTAATCCCTAAAGCTAAGTCTAACCCTAACACCCCCCTAAGTTAAATATAATTTAAATCTAACAAAATAAATTAACTCTTATTAAATAAATTATTCCTATTTAAAGCTAAATACTTACCTGTAAAATAAACCCTAATATAGCTACAATATAAATTATAATTATATTATAGCTATTTTAGGATTTATATTTATTTTACAGGTAACTTTGTATTTATTTTAACCAGGTACAATAGCTATTAAATAGTTAAGAACTATTTAATAGCTAAAATAGTTAAAATAATTACAAAATTACCTGTAAAATAAATCCTAACCTAAGTTACAATTAAACCTTACACTACACTATCAATAAATTAATTAAATAAAATACCTACAATTATCTACAATTAAACCTAACACTACACTATCAATAAATTAATTAAATACAATACCTACAAATTAACACATTTAAATAAACTAACTAAAGTACAAAAAATAAAAAAGAACTAAGTTACAAAAAATAAAAAAATATTTACAAACATTATGAAAATATTACAACAATTTTAAACTAATTACACCTACTCTAAGCCCCCTAATAAAATAACAAAGCCCCCCAAAATAAAAAAATGCCCTACCCTATTCTAAATTAAAAAAAGTTCAAAGCTCTTTTACCTTACCAGCCCTGAACAGGGCCCTTTGCGGGGCATGCCCCAAAGAATTCAGCTCTTTTGCCTGTAAAAAAACACATACAATACCCCCCCCAACATTACAACCCACCACCCACATACCCCTAATCTAACACAAACCCCCCTTAAATAAACCTAACACTAAGCCCCTGAAGATCTTCCTACCTTATCTTCACCTCACCGGGTAATCACACCGATCCGTCCTGGCTCCGAAATCTTCATCCAACCCAAGCGGAGGGCTGGCGATCCATAATCCTGCTGCTGAAGAGGTCCAGAAGAGGCTCCAAAGTCTTCATCCTATCCGGGAAGAAGAGGCGATCCAGACCGGCAACCATCTTGATCCAAGCGGCATCTTCTATCTTCATCCGATGAGGAACGGCTCCATCGTGAAGACCTCCACCGCGGATCAATCTTCTTCCGACGACGTCCAACTGAAGAATGACGGTTCCTTTAAGGGACGTCATCCAAGATGGCGTCCCTCGAATTCCAATTGGCTTATAGGATTCTATCAGCCAATCGGAATTAAGGTAGGAAAATTCTGATTGGCTGATGGAATCAGCCAATCAGAATCAAGTTCAATCCGATTGGCTGATCCTATTGGCTGTTCCTTAAAGGAACCATCATTCATTGGGAAGTCGTCGGAAGAGGAAGATGGGTCCACGGTGGAGGTCTTCACGATGGAGCCGTTCCTCATCGGATGAAGATAGAAGATGCCGCTTGAATCAAAATGGTTGCCGGTCTGGATCGTCTCTTCTTCCCGGATAGGATGAAGACTTTGGAGCCTCTTCTGGACCTCTTCAGCCGCCGGATTATGGATCGCCAGCCCCCCTTGGGCTTGGATGAAGATTTCGGAGCCAGGACGGATAGGTGTGATTACCCGGCGAGGGGAAGATAAGGTAGGAAGATCTTCAGGGGCTTAGTGTTAGGTTTATTTAAGGGGGGTTTGGGTTAGATTAGGGGTATGTGGGTGGTGGGTTGTAATGTTGGGGGGGGGTATTGTATGTGTTTTTTTACAGGCAAAAGAGCTGAATTCTTTGGGGCATGCCCCGCAAAGGGCCCTGTTCAGGGCTGGTAAGGTAAAAGAGCTTTGAACTTTTTTAATTTAGAATAGGGTAGGGCATTTTTTTATTTTGGGGGCTTTGTTATTTTATTAGGGGGCTTAGAGTAGGTGTAATTAGTTTAAAATTGTTGTAATATTTTTCTAATGTTTGTAAATATTTTTTTATTTTTTGTAACTTAGTTCTTTTTTATTTTTTTGTACTTTAGTTAGTTTATTTAATTGTAGTTATTTGTAGGTATTGTATTTAATTAATGTATTGATAGTGTAGTGTTAGGTTTAATTGTAGGTAATTGTAGGTATTTTATTTAATTAATTTATTGATAGTGTAGTGTTAGGTTTAATTGTAACTTAGGTTAGGATTAATTTTACAGGTAATTTTGTAATTATTTTAACTATTTTAGCTATTAAATAGTTCTTATTGTGAGGACACTTGTTTATATGCATTTTTTCTGTCCTCTCCTGGGAGGTATGACTGTCAATATATATATATATATATATATATATATATATATATATATATATATATATATATATATATAGTTTTTTACAACTTACACAACCACAAAGACATTTTGATTTTGGGACATTGCTTATTGATAATGGACTGAAGTTTTTCAATGTGTTTGTGATGCCATTTCAATTCTTTGATGGAACATAGGAATGTGATCATCGCTTCATTTATGTGTATTGTATAAGATTGTGTATACTTTCCAATTACTCACTTATAGAGATTAAGAGGGCGTATATCAATTTAGACAGTAGCCGGTCAGACCGCGAATAGTAGACCATACTTGATTTCATCATGGCAACACTGGCTATTCTGTTTTTTAATTGAATCTGGTATACAGGAGTATAGGGAGTGTAATGCATATATTATCTAATACTGGTTTATATTCTTTTAAGAACTTTAAAGGAAAATACAGAGAATAGGGGTTAATCATGGAGGTGGCAGTTACAAATGAAGGAGAGTTTTTTCCCTGAAAACCTTTAAGGAAAGAGACAATAGCACTCTAGATTTAGAAGAAGTTTTCTGCACTGATAGGTCTAAATTCACGCTAGCAAAACTGTTTGAGGAGATGGAATTTCTACTCCTTAAGGAAAGTAAATTGAGATGGGACATAATGACCCTCAACAAATACCATGAGCTAAAAACTATACCAAGGGGTTTGAGGGTCAATAAATTTCCCACTTTTCAAACAGAAGACCGTGAATTTATAAATGAATGGAATATAATTCTATCAGATTGCTCATTACACTTGATCTTGCTTCTAGTTAATTATAAAACTAAAACTGTTAACATGATTAATCAACAGATAGAGACATTACAAATAGAATTAAATCTTAGGAGAAATGCATCGGAATACCCTAAATATGATGGGATTTTACAAAGGACAGTAGCGGAAACAAAGTTATTGCTTATTACAACTAAACACAATAAATATCTTAGAGATCAATCTGATTATGATAACAATAGGATATTTATTTGGAACAGAAAGGATAGACCAGAAGGCCGTAGAGCCTATAATAGGTCACGAGGAAGAGGAAGGGGCAGAGGCTTCTTCAACCACAAAAGCAATAGGGAAAGTGATAATCTGGACCAACAAGAGAGAGACCCTGGAAACAGTAAGGAGAAAAAAGTTCAGTTCTCAGAAAGTGAAGCGGAGTCATATGACGATAGCTCAGCGTCAGGGGGAGAGGATAATGAGTCAGTAAACCCTGTAATACCATCAGTTGTAGAACAACCGGTGGTAAGACCCAAAGCTTTTAGCACAGTTATACCCTCCATTCTCAAAAAACAACGTCAGGGGGATCTAAGTATACCCCTGATGATGCATCCTTTGCATCACAATCAAATATAGAAGGAGCTGCGAATGCAGATCAGAGTGATAGACAAGACTTGGAACAGGTTTTTTCCCTCCCCCCAAGAAACCAGTGGGAGGAGGAAGAGGAAGAGGGGGCTAGGCAGGTCAATTGAGACAAAACCACCAATAAACCAGGTGAGGCAGACAGGGGAGCAAATATCAATAACCAGTGACAATAATGTGATTAACCTATCTGAATATACATTGTCTGACATGGAAGTACTGAACTTAGGCTTAGGATTTGTACCGTCACAAAAGTTTAATTTGTTCAATACCTTAATAGATGTCAATAAATTGATTAGAGGTCTGACGGTACAGAATTTTTTTCATAATAGAGGTAATAAAGAAGAAAATCTGAACACTCAAGGCAATGAAACCAGACAGAAAGTCACAAATGAACTTACCTTTAATGAGGGCTGTGATGTTGTGAGTCTTGAGTCATTATCACAGGAAGGAACAACAGATGAGCATACAACTGTTTATCACACCCCTAAATTCAAGGAAACCTCAAGGTTTTACCCCATACATTATAGGGGTAACACACTTGAGATTTTCCAGGAAAGAATTGAGAGGGATCTCACGTTGCTACACCAAGCCACCCCAAAAAATCAGCATAATTTAAGTTTCAAAGAAAGAGAAGCTCTGAAAAAATTACAAACTAATGAAGATTTGGTCATTAGAAATGCTGATAAGGGGGGCTCAGTTGTAGTAATGTCCAGGATGCAATTTGTATCTTAGGCAGAGAGACAGCTTAATGACACAAGATATTATCAGGTTTTGAGTGGGGACCCTACGGGCAAATACAAGAGAGAACTTGCACAGATCCTGGATGATAGCAGAGAATTGGGTATTTTGGATGAGTCTACCTGTAACTTCCTCCTGGTGGACAATCCAGTAGTACCCATTTTTAACCATCTATCGAAGGTCCACAAGTCCCTGGAGGGGGTCAAAGGTAGACCCATCATGAGCGGTATAGGATCACTCCTAGAAAGGGTCTCACAGTGGGTAGACAGTATACTGCAGCCCCTGGTAGGGGGCCTCACTAGCTTCTTACAGGACACAACACATGTCTTGAAACTTATGGAGAATCTAAATTGGGAAGAAACGGATATGTGGCTTACTATAGATGTCAAGGAACTGTACACCTCTATACCGCACGAGATGGGCCTAATGGCCATTGAATTCTTCTTACGATGAATTTTTAGCTTATGTACTGAGGATAGTACAGTACCTTTTGACACAGAACTATTTCACCTTTGTGGGGGTGTTTTATCTCTAGAGATGCGGGACAGCTATGGGCGTGAAATTTGTGCCCTCTTTCGCCAACCTCTTTATGGGGTGGTGGGAGCTGTCCCGCATCTATGGGGATGAGAACCCCTTCAGGGGAAATATACAATTTTTCAGACGTTATATTGATGATCTGCTTCTGGTGTGGAGGGGCACTGAAATAGGTGCTAAGGCTTTCGTTGAGTGGCTAAACAATAACAACATTGGCCTGGAGTTTACCTTTGAACTCAAGAGGGCGAAAATTAACTTTTTGGATCTCACCCTGATAGGGATTCCCAATGTCGGGATTGAAACTGAAGTTTATAGGAAGCCAATAACTGGCAATACAGTCCTCCACGCCAGGAGCAGTCATCCAAAACAGGTGTTTAGATCAGTGGCGAAGGGTCAATTCACCAGACTCAAGAGAAATTGTAGTAATACAGATCAATATGAAATACATGCTGATCAATTGTCTGATCGACTTAAAAAGAGAGGGTACAGGCCCCATGAAATCATTAAAGCTAGGAAGGAGGTGGTTTCTTCCAACAGAGAGAAATTGCTGAATAAAAGAGAACCAAAGACTTATAAAAGTGGAGGAATTTTCTTTGTAACGGACTACAGTACACAATATCACAAAATCTGCCAGATAGGAAACATTTTAAATTGCTGGCGGCAGATGATGCTTTGGTGGAAACAGTAGAACAAGGATGCAAATGCTCCTTCAGGAGAGGAGTTTCCATGGGAAACCTTTTGGCCCCTACCCAACTTAAAAGTATACAGAAGGAGGAGTCTAGCTCCTGGCTTAGATTCAAAGGAGTATACAGATGTAGCAATATCACAAGCAAAGCATGTGATCATTTGTTGATAGGCGAAGGATTCAAATGTAGTGTCAAAAATAAAAACTACAGTCGCAAAAAGTGCATGAATTGTAGAAGTAGATTCACGGTATACAGGGAGTGCAGAATTATTAGGCAAGTTGTATTTTTGAGGATTAATTTTATTATTGAACAACAACCATGTTCTCAATGAACCCAAAAAACTCATTAATATCAAAGCTGAATAGTTTTGGAAGTAGTTTTTAGTTTGTTTTTAGTTATAGCTATTTTAGGGGGATATCTGTGTGTGCAGGTGACTATTACTGTGCATAATTATTAGGCAAAAACAAATCAGTGACCAATATAGCTACCTTTCTTTGCAAGGACACTCAAAAGCCTGCCATCCATGGATTCTGTCAGTGTTTTGATCTGTTCACCATCAACATTGCGTGCAGCAGCAACCACAGCCTCCCAGACACTGTTCAGAGAGGTGTACTGTTTTCCCTCCTTGTAAATCTCACATTTGATGATGGACCACAGGTTCTCAATGGGGTTCAGATCAGGTGAACAAGGAGGCCATGTCATTAGATTTTCTTCTTTTATACCCTTTCTTGCCAGCCACGCTGTGGATTACTTGGATGCGTGTGATGGAGCATTGTCCTGCATGAAAATCATGTTTTTCTTGAAGGATGCAGACTTCTTCCTGTACCACTGCTTGAAGAAGGTGTCTTCCAGAAACTGGCAGTAGGACTGGGAGTTGAGCTTGACTCCATCCTCAACCCGAAAAGGCCCCACAAGCTCATCTTTGATGATACCAGCCCAAACCAGTACTCCACCTCCACCTTGCTGGCGTCTGAGTCGGACTGGAGCTCTCTGCCCTTTACCAATCCAGCCACGGGCCCATCCATCTGGCCCATCAAGACTCACTCTCATTTCATCAGTCCATAAAACCTTAGAAAAATTAGTCTTGAGATAATTCTTGGCCCAGTCTTGACGTTTCAGCTTGTGTGTCTTGTTCAGTGGTGGTCGTCTTTCAGCCTTTCTTACCTTGGCCATGTCTCTGAGTATTGCGCACCTTGTGCTTTTGGGCACTCCAGTGATGTTGCAGCTCTGAAATATGGCCAAACTGGTGGCAAGTGGCATCTTGGCAGCTGCACGCTTGACTTTTCTCAGTTCATGGGCAGTTATTTTGCGCCTTGGTTTTTCCACATGCTTCTTGCGACCCTGTTGACTATTTTGAATGAAACGCTTGATTGTTCGATGATCACGCTTCAGAAGCTTTGCAATTTTAAGAGTGCTGCATCCCTCTGCAAGATATCTCACTATTTTTGACTTTTCTGAGCCTGTCAAGTCCTTCTTTTGACCCATTTTGCCAAAGGAAAGGAAGTTGCCTAATAATTATGCACACCTGATATAGGGTGTTGATGTCATTAGACCACACCCCTTCTCATTACAGAGATGCACATCACCTAATATGCTTAATTGGTAGTAGGCTTTCGAGCCTATACAGCTTGGAGTAAGACAACATGCATAAAGAGGATGATGTGGTCAAAATACTCATTTGCCTAATAATTCTGCACTCCCTGTACTTAGCAGGCTGTAAGGCCTGTAACCTACAGTATGTAGGGATGACTACGAGGGAGACTAGAGTACGTATTAGAGAACACCTCTCTGATATCAAGGCTGGTTCCCTGACCACCCCACTCGTTCAGCATTTCAAATTTGTCCACAACAAAGAAAATACACATTTCAAATGGACTATAACAGAGAGTGTTGATGCTGGGCAAAGAGGGGGGGGGGGGGGGGGCAGGGAGGCAGCACTTGCTAAAAGAGAGGTATTTTGGATCTTGATATAGCTTAGGGAAAATGGGGGGATTTATGGCATTTAAGCCAAGTGTAGAATTATACACTCTGTGAATACAATAAACAATAGGAAATTAAATTAACACTTTATTAACAAATATGCAAAAACGAACATTACCATAGATAAATACTGTAGCTAATTAGAAGGTCTGGGTATGGTTACTTCCAACCCCCTCACGTGAGGATTAGCTAGTACAGTATCGATCTAGAATTAAAAAAGATGCTATAAAGGCCAATAAGAAACATGGGAAGTTCACTACCAGATTCTATAAATCATTTGCCTTATAAATAGCATCTGTATTAAAATAAGGGCTAAAGAGTATGGTATAGCGTGTGGTTATTATAGTCCAATTATAGGGAACAGAGGAAAGCAGGATACAGAGTAATCCACAATTAAACCATTCACAACAGTATTCACACTGTCTGTTAAGCTGTGCGCTCAAAGGCGACCTCCTACCTGCGTACCGCTCTGATTTAACAGAGTCGGCCGATTTCTAACTGTATTCCCTATATAGAATATCTTCATATCACATACATACCACAACATTCAACTGTCATTCACAAACCAATGGGTCATTAGTCACTATCCTCTTAATCTATATCAGTCAAAAAGAGGTAACCCCGTTTGTAATAAATTCAAATAAAAGCAAGTATTGTATTAGGGTAGAATAACTACAAAGTAATCGTTGCAATCCATTCTGGTCACAACAAATAAAGTGTCAGCTATGTCTAGGTAGCGCCTTAATAGGTGCTAAGTATACTGCCCCACAAACTAGCAAATATTGTATCTAGAGCGGATATAACTTATTTGAAGACTGCTCATGTGTGCTGTATGTGAATCGAGCAACCACGCTATAGCCAAACTCCGCACGCTGACGCGTTTCCGTCGTTACAGTGATGGAAACGCGTTGGCGGGCGGAGTTTGGCTATAGCGTGGTTGCTCTATTCACATACAGCACACATGAGCAGTCTTCAAATAAGTTATATCCGCTCTAGATACAATATTTGCTAGTTTGTGGGGCAGTATACTTAGCACCTATTAAGGCGCTACCTAGACATAGCTGACACTTTATTTGTTGTGACCAGAATGGATTGCAACGATTACTTTGTAGTTATTCTACCCTAATACAATACTTGCTTTTATTTGTATTTATTACAAACGGGGTTACCTCTTTTTGACTGATATAGATTAAGAGGATAGTAACTAATGACCCATTGGTTTGTGAATGACAGTTGAATGTTGTGGTATGTATGTGATATGAAGATATTCTATATAGGGAATACAGTTAGAAATCGGCCGACTCTGTTAAATCAGAGCGGTACGCAGGTAGGAGGTCGCCTTTGAGCGCACAGCTTAACAGACAGCGTGAATACTGTTGTGAATGGTTTAATTGTGGATTACTATGTATCCTGCTTTCCTCTGTTCCCTATAATTGGACTATAATAACCACACGCTATACCCTACTCTTTAGCCCTTATTTTAATATAGATGCTATTTATAAGGCAAATGATTTATAGAATCTGGTAGTGAACTTCCCATGGCCTAGATTTGGAGTTTGGCGGTAGCCGTGAAAACCAGCGTTAGAGGCTCCTAACGCTGGTTTTGGGCTACCGCCAGTATTTGGAGTCATTCAAAAAAGGGTCTAACGCTCACTTTTCAGCCGCGACTTTTCCATACCGCAGATCCCCTTACGTCAATTGCGTATCCTATCTTTTCAATGGGATCTTTCTAACTCCGGTATTTAGAGTCTTGTCTGAAGTGAGCGTTAGAAATCTAACGACAAAACTCCAGCCGCAGAAAAAAGTCAGTAGTTAAGAGCTTTCTGGGCTAACGCCGGTTTATAAAGCTCTTAACTACTGTGCTCTAAAGTACACTAACACCCATAAATTACCTATGTACCCCTAAACCGAAGTCCCCCCACATCGCCGCCACTCGATTAAAATTTTTTAACCCCTAATCTGCCGACCGCCACCTACGTTATACTTATGTACCCCTAATCTGCTGCCCCTAAAACCGCCGACCCCTATATTATATTTATTAACCCCTAACCTGCCCCCCACAACATCGCCGCCAGCTACCTACAATAATTAACCCCTAATCTGCCGACCGCAAAGCGCCGCCACCTACATTATAGCTATGTACCCCTAATCTGCTGCCCCTAACACCGCCGACCCCTATATTATATTTATTAACCCCTAATCTGCCCCCCTCAACGTCGCCTCCACCTGCCTACACTTATTAACCCCTAATTTGCAGAGCGGACTGCACCGCTACTATAATAAAGTTATTAACCCCTAATCCGCCTCACTAACCCTATAATAAATAGTATTAACCCCTAATCTGCCCTCCCTAACATCGTCAACAACTAACTTCAATTATTAACTCCTAATCTGCCGACTGGAGCTCACCGCTATTCTAATAAATGTATTAACCCCTAAAGCTAAGTCTAACCCTAACACTAACACCCCCCTAAATTAAATATAATTTTAATCTAACGAAATTAATTAACTCTTCTTAAATAAATTATTCCTATTTAAAGCTAAATACTTACCTGTAAAATAAATCCTAATATAGCTACAATATAAATTATATTTATATTATAGCTATTTTAGGATTAATATTTATTTTACAGGTAACTTTGTATTTATTTTAACCAGGTACAATAGCTATTAAATAGTTAAGAACTATTTAATAGCTAAAATAGTTAAAATAATTACAAATTTACCTGTAAAATAAATCCTAACCTAAGTTGCAATTAAACCTAACACTACACTATCAATAAATTAATTAAATAAAATACCTATAATTATCTACAATTAAACCTAACACTACACTATCAATAAATAAATTAAATAAAATTCCTACGAATAAATACAATTAAATAAACTAACTAAAGTACAAAAAATAAAAAAAACTAAGTTACAAAAAATAAAAAAATATTTACAAACATTAGAAATATATTACAACAATTTTAAACTAATTACACCTACTCTAAGCCCCCTAATAAAATAACAAAGCCCCCCAAAATAAAAAAATGCCCTACCCTATTCTAAATTACTAAAGTTCAAAGCTCTTTTACCTTACCAGCCCTGAACAGGGCCCTTTGCGGGGCATGCCCCAAGAAGTTCAGCTCTTTTGCCTGTAAAAAAAAAAACATACAATACACCCCCCAACATTACAACCCACCACCCACATACTCCTAATCTAACCCAAACCCCCCTTAAATAAACCTAACACTAAGCCCCTGAAGATCTCCCTACCTTGAGTCGTCTTCACCCAGCCGAGCCAAATTCTTCATCCAAGCGGAGCAAGAAGAGGTCCTCCATCCGGTAGAAGTCTTCATCCAAGCGGGGCAGAAGAGGTCTTCCATCCGATTGAAATCTTCATCCAAGAGGCATCTTCTATCGTCATCCATCCGGAGCGGAGCGGCAGCATCCTGAAGACCTCCGACGCGGAACATCCATCCTGGCCGACGACTGAACGACGAATGACGGTTCCTTTAAATTACGTCATCCAAGATCGCGTCCCTCGAATTTCCGATTGGCTGATAGGATTCTATCAGCCAATCGGAATTAAGGTAGGAATATTCTGATTGGCTGATGGAATCAGCCAATCAGAATCAAGTTTAATCCGATTGGCTGATCCAATCAGCCAATCAGATTGAACTTGATTCTGATTGGCTGATTCCATCAGCCAATCAGAATATTCCTACCTTAAGCCTATTAATAAATATTACGGCCGGATAAGTTAGAATCCTTGGCAGGACTACTCCATATACCTGCCCGGCATCAAATAACAAGGAGCGAAGTAGATCTGCTCCCCCACCGGTGAGGAATAAAAGAATTAAAGCAGAAGGCGAGAGATCGTGGCAACGGTCAGAGAAACAACAGGATGGCAGAGGAAAGAAGGACAGCGGTCAGTTCTGGTGTGGCTGGTCTGGCAGGACATAACATTTGAGGGTGAGAGATAAGCACGGACAGTGAGGGCGGCTGTTGGTAAGTTGCGAGGCGGTGCTCTGGCCGCCATTTTACCCACTTTCTCTTTTATCCTGCTGGGGAACTTGAAAAGACAAAACACAAGGGCTTTGAGGCAGAAAGCACTACAAACAGCCCCCGATCCCCGGTAAGGCTGAGGAAAGGGCTTAGGAAAGGTGGAAGACATAATTTTCAGATGGTGAGCAGGCAAATAGGGGGAAAAAGAACTACGCAATTTAATCTGGTCCCCAGCCGCCACTACACGTGGCCACAGCCGTACGCACTTTCTCAATAGACACTGCACCAGAACCTGATATACAAGAGGTGGATAACAAGACATTGAAGGGACTGTGTGTGAGATCCGACAACCTCTTTTGCCCAGTGTGTATATATGTTTTTCCCCTTTTTGCCACTCGGATAACTCACTGCACTGAAATTGCTAGATATGCAGGCATCCCCCTGGGGCCTTCTGGGGTGGGAAGATGCTGAACAAAGACCGAATGTGTGTAATAAACATGCAGTACACTGAGCCCCTACATTCTGCAAATGTATAAATGTTAGAGGCACAAACTAACTAAGGGAGACCAGAACACCAGCAAGTAATATCTGGGCCTAGAGACTCTTTTATCTTCTGATTTTAACTACTGGGAGCGAGAATAAGCTTCCGGATAGGTGCATGCAGAAATACTACTCCAGCTTCGTCAAAACTACTGGCACCATGTCTATTAGGCAGAAACATCAAGAAAGGAAATCTAAAGTTGCTGCCGAGGTACACGCTGCAGAAAACATGACCGCAGAGATTATGGATGAGGGTCTGACGGACACTCACCCAATTGTTTCTCAAATCTCGGCCCTATTTCTACCCAAGATAGAGCAGCTACAGACAGGGATGGACTCACTGTCATCTGATTTTAAGTCTTTCTAATCTAGGCTCCAAAATGTGGAGCAGAGAGTTGGAGATGGAAAAGTCTTGCAAAGAGAAAGTTCTACAAAGATCAGAGCACTTGAGGCCCAGAATAAGTTATTGCTAGACAAAGTTGACGACCTCGAAAACCGCTCGAGGCGCAACAACCTGCGCATTGTCGGTCTTCCAGAAACCGTGCCAAATACAGACCTAATTGAGTTTGCTGAACGAACCCTACCCACTTTGCTACACTTGAGGCCTGAAGACATACCATGTATTGTTGAGAGAGCTCATAGGGTAGGTAGCTCTAGTCAAGACCAGAAAAATGTGAGAGCGCCACGGCAAGTAAGGATCCGATATCTCAATTTCAAGGACAAAATTCTACTTCTGAGAGCCTATCGCCAGTCCTCACCCCTAAGTTTTGAGGGGAAGAAAATTCTTATATTCCAGGACTACTCAGTGGAAATATCTAGAAGGAGAAGGGAGTTCTCGCCTTATTGTAAATCACTAACAGAGGCTGGTCGCACCTTTTCCTTAATGTTTCCTGCGAAACTCAAGCTTCAGACCCAGCAAGGGGTCAAATTCTTTGAAGACCCTAGACAACTCCAGAAATTCCTGAGACAGGAAAGCGATTCTGCAGCAAATGACACCTGAGAGGCTGTAGATGAGTCCCAAGAGACAATAAATAAAGACCCTTATTATCTGGCATATAGCTTATGAGAGAGGGACAAACCTAGACCAATAAAAGGTCAACTGTTTAGCAAGTACTCCTACCATGGAGAGGGTTTGATGTTTTTCTTTTTCATATTTGTTCAACAGTTCATACTTCTGTTATTGTTATGTTACACTACATATACCTAAGATTATCTTAGTCAGGATGCCGTAATATTCATGTTAAACTAGGCAATGCTGATCTTAGCGAAGTAAGAGTAGCCCTTTCCAAAAGATTATTAGAACTGGTCAGTGAGACGATATTCAGCACCTGTAGGGTTGCAGTCCATATAAATGGCCCTAATTGTCGTATGTCTGAAATGGAGAGTTGGAAGGAGGTCCTCCCTTGTATACTTATGTACTTATCGTAGCTGCTAGAAAGGGGATTTGGGGAGGTAACCAATCACTCATATTAGATGGGGAGGAATGTTCCCTTTAAGACATCTCTCAGTAGCTCCATTCCTTAGGCTAAAAATGCCCACAAAAGGGAAAGAAAGAAAAGAGAAAAGAGAAGGAGGGAAAGGGAACTAATAATATATAAATTTGCCTTGTATCAGGGAATCTAGAATCAGGGGGAAATGTACTGCACACACAAAATTGCACTATGGACACCAGTCAAGTGTTGAAGGAAAACTGGTGTGAATTGATAGAAATGTCATTGTTTGTTCAAAATTGTTTTCTATGTTATTTACTTATTGTTATTTTATCTAGCCAACAGGATGCTTGCCTCTCTCCCGGGGAACCAGTGAGGGGGGAGATTAGTCATAGTCGGAAGAACACTGTCACAATACCAACGAAACTCCTAAGGTATTTCACAACTGTCATAGTACCTCACCCCACAATATCACACACATCTGCATATCAAGCACACAATAAAGTCCCTCATGTCACGCAGTAACCTATCTATCATGAGTTGGAATGTGGGAGGTATTACGTCCCCGCAAAGCGTAGATCAATATTAAGGTATTTACACTCTAGAGGGACCGACATTGCTATTCTGGAAGAGACACACCTTTCACAACTAGAGCACCAGAAGCTGAGGCAGAGTTGGGTGGGAGAAGTTATCTATACGCCATATGAACAGAGGAGGGCTAGAGGGGTGGCGGTCCTGTTTAAGAAGTCCTTGCAATACACTATTACCAAAACACTAATTGATCAAGAAGGTAGATATATTATGATTCAGCTAGAAGTGGGGGGGTTGTCTTTTGCGCTTGTTGGTGTGTATGGACCGCAAACCCAGAAGCAAATGTTCTGGAAGACACTACACTCAGAAATGTTGAAATTTACCACTTTACCTCTCCTCATTGGAGGAGATTTTAACATTGCCCCACAGGTCCCCGCTGACAGATTTTCTAACCCAGACAGAAATATCCCTTCAGCCCAGAGAGTACAGAACTCTAAAAAGGAGTCACTGGTTATACGCACATTGGCGAGATCTCTGAACTTGCAAGATGTGTGGAGAGCCAAATACCCAGAAAGTAGAGAATTCACATGTATGGCCGTGGCAAAGGATACTCTTTCGAGATTAGACTATTTTCTGGTCTCCTCGAGCCTTTGCCCAAGAGTCGCAGAGGTTACAATAGACCCTATTACAATCTCCGACCACGCTCCTATAGAGATCAGGATCCACGCGGGTGGTACTGCTCGCACACCTAATAAATGGATTTTCCCAACTTACCTATATAGAGACCCAAACTTTTATAGGCATATTCTTGGAGAATGGCACACATATATGGACCTTAATAGAGTACACATAGACGACCCCCTCCTATTTTGGGAAACAGCCAAGGCAGTTTTGAGGGGAATCATATCAACTTACGCCGCATCAATTAAAAAACAAAACAAGCAAAAATCAGAGCAGTTTTTAGTACGCCTTATAAATGCGAGGAACAGATACCTCAGAAATCCCACCACCACAACCAGATATAAATATAAGGAAGCTAAAACACTTAGGGACAACTACATCTTCCAACAAACTAACAGAGCCTATTCCAAAACGCAAGCTAAATATTACAGGTTTGGAAGTAAAACTGGGAAATTATTGGCTAGAGTGACCAGACTGACCAGAAGAGAAGCTCAATCCTAGCGATTAAACAAGGACAAGCCATACTTAATAGGGAAACAGACATTCAAAATGCATTCACTAATTTCTATAGGGGTCTCTACTCTAAACAACATATACACGACTCTGACAGAGACAGATTTTGGGGCCCCATCCAGCTGCCACAGATAGAGCAGGACCAACTCAGGGGAATTAATTCCCCTATTACCCCAGAGGAAATTGTAGCCACAATTAAAGATCTGAAATTGGAGAAGTCCCCCGGCCCGGACGGGCTGCCGGCGGAGTTCTACAAAATTATGGGGCCAGATATAGCTGAGACTCTCGTGAGGTTATTTAATGGACTATTGGATGATACAGTGGTGCCATCGACTAGATTTGCAGAAGCCCACATCAGTATTATACTAAAAGAAGGTCGCGACCCCCTTCTACCCCAATCCTATCGGCCTATATCCCTGTTAAATCAGGATTATAAAATCCTTACAAAAATCCTAGCAAACAGGCTAGCTAATGTACTGCTGTCACTAATCCACAGTGACCAGACAGGTTTTGTTAAAGGACGATCTTCGGTACTTAATATCAGGAAAGTCCAAACAATCATACAGTACTACTGGAAGATCTCACAAGATAATAAGAAAAAGGAAAACCATAGGGAAGCAGCTTTGTTACTGATCGATGCTGAAAAAGCTTTCGATAAGGTTCTATGGGAACATCTTTTTCACACTTTGGGAAAGATGGGGATAGAAGGCCCATTTGTAAAGGCGATATCCAACTTATACAAGGTCCCGCAGGCCTCCATTCTTGTGAATGGAATGGCTACTCCACCCTTTATGCTCCATAGAGGCACGAGGCAGGGCTGCCCCCTGTCTCCGCTTCTTTTTGATATTGCGATTGAACCCCTGGCGTGGAAAATTAGGGCACAATTGGAGGGAATGCAGATAGGAGACACGGTTTCACATATCTCGCTTTTTGCCGATGATATGGTATTGTTTATTCAAGACCCCTGTAGGAATATTCCTAAGGTTATGGAGTTGATTGAGGAGTTTAGTAAGATCTCAGGGTACGTGATTAACATGGATAAAACAGAATTAATATGGTTACTTGCCAAAGGCGATAGGCAAATCCCAAACTTTGATTTCAAGGTGGTAGAAGGAAACTTTAAATATTTGGGAATAACCCTTCATACTTACCCACGGAGGTGGTACTCGATAAATTATGGCCCCCTGCTGAGACACTTGAAAAATATGCTTAAAACATGGTCCCCGCTCCCGCTGTCCCTCTCTGGTAGAGTGGGACTCATAAAAATGGTATATTTCCCAAAAATGCTTTATTTTTTTCAGACGTTACCCTTTCTCCTTAAAAAGTCAGATCTGCAAAGTGTGGTCCATATGGTCCTTCAGTTCGTTTGGACTAATAAGAAACATAGGGTCAGTTACTTAAAGCTCACGGCGGCTCGAGTGATGGGAGGCTTGGCATTGCCCAACTTTGAACTTTACAACTGGGCAGCTCAGTATAAGTTCGCCATTGACTGGCTAACCGGGAAAGAAAAATTTACAAACATTAAGTTAGAGAATGCATTAATAAAACCCTGGACATTAGACATGATACCACACTTGACGCATTCGCAAGCTACTAAACATTTGACGGACATTGATTTGCTGAGTCAACCTGCGAGAGCCTGGAGGTTGGCCTGCAAATACTTGGGAGGTAACAATAGACTGCTGACCTACTTGCCTTGGGGAGGGAACCCTGAATTCCCTGCGGGAATCACATCCGAAGCATTTGCTCGATGGAGAGAGTTAGGATTAAGAACAGTGGGCCAGACCCTGACACCAGGGGGGGAACACATGCAATCATTTGAAGACTTGAGACGGACATTTGGGATGCCCAGCACACATCACTATGCGTACCTTCAGGCTAGGCATTACCACACAGCACTACAAAAGGAAAATAAGGGAGCTAAACAATTGCATATTATACAAGTAATGCAGTTAGCAGAGCAGGGTAACACATCCATTTCTCCACTTTATAAAAACCTGAACAATTCAACTAACACATCATGCAGCAGTAAAATTGCTGAGGTCTGGAGCTCCTTGCTAGGGGAGGTAGTCACCCGGTAAGGACATAGAGGAGAGTATCCTTAAGGTCAAACGAGCCACTCTCTCTTCAGATGTAAGAGAGTCACACTTCAAACTCATGCATGATAGTTACATAACACCCAAGAAATACCAAAAATGGAGAACTGACAGGGAAGACAAATGCCCAAAGTGCGGGAAGAACGATGCAGACATTAAGCACATGACATGGAGCTGCCCCAAGTTAGTTAAATTTTGGAAAATGACAAATTACTGGGTGACTCTGAACACGCATTCCCACATTCCTGAACTAACATTTAGAAACATTGTACTGCTAGATTTTAGGGATGTCCCAAGACAATTTAAGATATTCACCTCCAACATAGTTTTGGTAGCCAGGCGTTTAATATTCCAAAACTGGCTCAAGCGTAATCCACCTACTGTGACACAGTTGAGACAGACATTGCTTAACCAAATGTTTATCAAACAATCAGATGGACTAGGCGACATGACTAAGAGAGTTAAATCTTTCGTCACTAAGTGGGAACCCTTCATACACACACTCCCAACAGCGCTAAAAAAGATCACTATAACACCGTTTAAAAACACGGAGTACATACTTGAAGCCAATTTGAGAGGGGAGTGGGTATTCAATTAACTAGGAACTGAAGGAGGGGGGAGAAGAGGTGAAGCAATCCGAGTTGGCAAATATCAATGTTGAATTAGGTTATCAGAGTTTGTTTGTTTTGTTTGTATGTTACAAAAGTGCCCTAAGGGAGGACTGAACCATGCTACACAAGCCTAGTTACTCTATTGAGTGGTATCGTATTCATCATGTAAGCCTTAGCTGCCCCATAGCTGGGGGCACAATCGGTTCAGACTAGCCTCTCATGTTGGCAAGAATGTTGTTGAATTATCATTCAATGGTTGTACTGAATATATGATGTATTGGTCTTCCTGTATGTGGCACACAAAAATAAAGATATTTAAAAAAAAAAAATATGCTGTACGCTCCTTTTTTGGAGCCTAACGCAGCCATTCCGTGGACTCTCAATACCAGAGTTATTTTAAAGGTGCGGCCAGAAAAAGCCAGCGTTAGATACGCGGGTCTTTACCGACAAAACTCTAAATCTAGCCGCATGTTTCTAATTGGACTTTATATCATCTTTTTTAATTCTAGATCGATACTGTACTAGCTAATCCTCACGTGAGGGGGTTGGAAGTAACCATACCCAAACCTTCTAATTAGCTATAGTATTTATCTATGGTAATGTTCGTTTTTGCATATTTGTTAATAAAGTGTTAATTTAATTTCCTATTGTTTATTGTATTTTGGATCTTTCAATTGAGGACTAGATATCCCACTGGATTAAATTCAAATTATGACCTTATAAACCATTGGTATTAGGGGTGAACCATGCTGGGATGTAGTGATGCTATCATGTAAGTTATTTTTTATCACTTTCACCCAGTTTTGAGTTACATAATGTTCAGAGTAATTTTAGGCATTGTATGGTAATCTCCCAAAAAACTTATGGCTAGATTTAGAGTTTGGCGTTAGCCGTCAAAACCAGCGTTAGAGGCTCCTAACGCTGGTTTTGGGCTACCGCTGGTATTTAGAGTCAGTCAGGAAAGGGTCTAACGCTCACTTTGCAGCCGCGACTTTTCCATACCGCAGATCCCCTTACGCCATTTGCGTATCCTATCTTTTCAATGGGATCTTTCTAACGCCGGTATTTAGAGTCATGGCTGAAGTGAGCGTTAGAAATCTAACGACAAAACTCCAGCCGCAGAAAAAAGTCAGTCAGTTAAGAGCTTTCTGGGCTAACGCCGGTTTATAAAGCTCTTAACTACTGTGCTCTAAAGTACACTAACACCCATAAAATACCTATGTACCCCTAAACCGAGGCCCCCCACATCGCTGCCACTCTATTAAAAAATTTTAACCCCTAATCTGCCGACCGCACACCGCCGCAACCTACATTATCCCTATGAACCCCTAATCTGCTGCCCCTAACATCGCCGACACCTACATAATATTTATTAACCCCTAATCTGCCCCCCCCAACGTCGCCGCTACCTACCTACACTTTTTAACCCCCAACCTGCTGACCGCACACCGCCGCCACCTACGTTATCCCTATGTACCCCTAATCTGCTGCCCCTAATACCGCCAACACCTACATAATATTTATTAACCCCTAATCTGCCACCCCCAACGTCGCCTCCACCTACCTACACTTATTAACCCCTAATCTGCCGACCGGACTTCACCGCTACTATAATAAATGTATTAACCCCTAATCCGCCTCACTCCCGCCTCAATAACCCTATAATAAATAGTATTAACCCCTAATCTGCCCTCCCTAACATCGCCGCCACCTAACTTCAAGCATTAACCCCTAATCTGCCGACCGTACCTCACCGCTACTCTAATAAATGTATTAACCCCTAAAGCTAAGTCTAACCCTAACACTAACACCCCCCTAAGTTAAATAGAATTTAAATCTAACGAAATAAATTAACTCTTATTAAATAAATTATTCCTATTTAAAGCTAAACACTTACCTGTAAAATAAACCCTAATATAGCTACAATATAAATTATAAATATATTGTAGCTATTTTAGGATTTATATTTATTTTACAGGCAACTTTGTATTTATTTTAACCAGGTACAATAGCTATTAAATAGTTATTTACTATTTAATAGCTACCTAGTTAAAATAATTACAAAATTACCTGTAAAATAAATCCTAACCTAAGTTACAATTAAACCTAACACTACATTATCAATAAATTAATTAAACTACCTACAATTATCTACAATTAAACCTAACACTACACTATCAATAAATTAATTAAATACGATACCTACAAATAAATACAATTAAATAAACTAACTAAAGTACAAAAAATAAAAAAGAACTAAGTTACAAAAAATAAAAAAATATTTACAAACATTAGAAAAATATTACAACAATTTTAAACTAATTACACCTACTCTAAGCCCCCTAATAAAATAACAAAGACCCCCAAAATAAAAAAATGCCCTACCCTATTCTAAAATTAAAATAGAAAAGCTCTTTTACCTTACCAGCCCTGAAAAGGGCCCTTTGCGGGGCATGCCCCAAAGAGTTCAGCTCTTTTGCCTGTAAAAAAAAACATACAATACCTCCCCCAACATTACAACCCACCACTCACATACCCCTAATCTAACCCAAACTCCCTTAAATAAACCTAACACTAAGCCCCTGAAGATCTTCCTACCTTATCTTCACCACGCCGGGTTCACCGATCCGTCCAGGCTCCGATGTCTTGATCCAAGCCCAAGCGGGGGGCTGAAGACATCCATCCTCCGGCTGAAGTCTTGATCCAAGCGGGCAGAAGAGGACATCCAGACCAGCAAACATATTCATCCAAGCCGCATCTTCTATGTTCTTCCATCCGATGACGACCGGCTGATCTTCAAGACCTCCAGCGCGGATCCATCCATCTTCACCGACGACTTCCCGACGAATGACGGTTCCTTTAAGGGACATCATCCAAGATGGCGTCCCTCGAATTCCGATTGGATGATAGGATTCAGCCAATCGGAATTAAGGTAGGAAAATTCTGATTGGCTGATGGAATCAGCCAATCAGATTCAAGTTCAATCCGATTGGCTGATCCAATCAGCCAATCAGATTGAGCTCGCCTTCTATTGGCTGTTCCGATCAGCCAATAGAATGCAAGCTCAATCTGATTGGCTGATCGGATCAGCCAATCGGATTGAACTTGAATCTGATTGGCTGATTCCATCAGCCAATCAGAATTTTCCTACCTTAATTCCGATTGGCTGATAGAATCCTATCAGCCAATCGGAATTCGAGGGACGCCATCTTGGATGATGTCCCTTAAAGGAACCGTCATTCTTCGGGAAGTCGTCGGTGAAGATGGATGTTCCGCGTCGGCGGGATGAACTACATGGATCCGGAAGACAGAAGATTGAAGATGCCGCTTGATAGAAGACTTCAGTCGGATCATGGACCTCTTCAGCTCCCACTTGGATGAAGACTTCAGCCGGATCATGGACATCTTCAGCCCCCCGCTTGGGCTTGGATCAAGACATCGGAGGCTCTTCTGGATCGATCGGTGAACCCGGCGTGGTGAAGATAAGGTAGGGAGATCTTCAGGGGCTTAGTGTTAGGTTTATTTAAGGGGGGTTTGGGTTAGATTAGGGGTATGTGGGTGGTGGGTTGTAATGTTGGGGGGGTATTGTATGTTTTCTTTTACAGGCAAAAGAGCTGAATTCTTTGGGGCATGCCCCGCAAAGGGCCCTTTTCAGGGCTGGTAAGGTAAAAGAGCTTTTCTATTTTAATTTTAGAATAGGGTAGGGCATTTTTTTATTTTGGGGGTCTTTGTTATTTTATTAGGGGGCTTAGAGTAGGTGTAATTAGTTTAAAATTGTTGTAATATTTTTCTAATGTTTGTAAATATTTTTTTATTTTTTGCAACTTAGTTCTTTTTTATTTTTTGTACTTTAGTTAGTTTATTTAATTGTATTTATTTGTAGGTATTGTATTTAATTAATTTATTGATAGTGTAGTGTTAGGATTAATTGTAGATAATTGTAGGTAGTTTATTTAATTTATTTATTGATAGTGTAGTGTTAGGTTTAATTGTAACTTAGGTTAGGATTTATTTTACAGGTAATTTTGTAATTATTTTATCTAGGTAGCTATTAAATAGTTATTAACTATTTAATAGCTATTGTACCTGGTTAAAATAAATACAAAGTTGCCTGTAAAATAAATATTAATCCTAAAATAGCTACAATATAATTATAATTTATATTGTAGCTATATTAGGATTTATTTTACAGGTAAGTATTTAGCTTTAAATAGGAATAATTTATTTAATAAGAGTTAATTTATTTCGTTAGATTTAAATTATATTTAACTTAGGGGGGTGTTAGTGTTAGGGTTAGACTTAGCTTTAGAGGTTAATACATTTATTATAGTAGCGGAGAGATCCGGTCGGCAGATTAGGGGTTAATAAGTGTAGGTAGGTGGAGGCGACGTTGGGGACGGCAGATTAGGGGTTAATAAACATAATATAGGGGTCGGCGGTGTTATGGGCAGCAGATTAGGGGTACATAGGTATAATGTAGGTTGCGGCGGTGTACGGAGCGGCAGATTAGGAGTTAATAATAATATGCAGGGGTCAGCGATAGCGGGGGCGGCAGATTAGGGGTTAATAAATATAATATAGGGGTCGGCAGTGTTAGGGGCAGCAGATTAGGGGTACATAGGTATAATGTAGGTTGCAGCGGTGTACGGAGCGGCAGATTAGGGGTTAATAATAATATGCAGGGGTCAGCGATAGCGAGGGCGGCAGATTAGGGGTTAATAAGTGTAAGGCTAGGAGTGTTTAGACTCGGGGTTCATGTTAGGGTGTTAGGTGCAGACTTAGGAAGTGTTTCCCTATAGGAAACAATAGGGCTGCGTTAGGAGCTGAACGCTGCTTTTTTGCAAGTGTTAGATTTTTTTTCAGCTCAAACGGCCTCATTGTTTCCTATTGGGGAATCGTGCACGAGCACGTTTTTGAAGCTGGCCGCGTCCGTAAGCACCGCTGGTATTTAGAGTTGAAGAGGCAGTAAATTATGCTCTACGCTCCCTTTTTGGAGCCTAACGCACTGAAAACGCAGCCCTTCTGTGAACTCTAAATACCAGCGGTATTTAAAAGGTGCGGGGGAAAAAAAGCACGCGTAGCTAACACACCCCTTTGGCCGCAGAACTCTAAATCTAGCCGTTAGTAATTGTCTTTCTATGAATTTAATACAATACTGTGGGCAATTGTAACATATCAAATTAATTTATGATGTTTAATCCAATACCCAAATATTTGTAGTAATGAATGAAAAGGGTTGAAATTATGACACAGTTATTGTTTTTAGAATGTTAAAGTACAGCATAGAGTCATAGTTCGCTATGTAACAATATGTATGTTCTTAACAATCAATCCTAATATAGTTCATTCTAGTATTATATGAAAGTTATGTCCATAAACAGGAGTAAGTCCTTATATCAACAGGTTAATTATATGGTAATAGGTTAATTATGTTTAAATGGAAGCAATAGGTTAAACAGTCAAGAAAGAGTTAAACTGGTTAGTGCCTTTCAGCCAATCAAATGTTTTTACACCCTTTATTAGGCCCATTAGTTGTAAGGGATTTTGAGAGCTATGAGTATGGTTAATATGCCGAAACACGTAAGCTTATCAATATACTGAAGGGCATGTCTATTGTCTTTTTGTTACCATACCTGTTTTATGGTTAATAAAAGTTAATCATTGTTTTAACAGCAACTCCGGACTTTCTTTACAAATCTACCTTAGGGCTATATCGCCCTGCGGACATAGGAATTAAGGAAATTATTTATTGTTTAATTGTGCTGGTAGCACAGCATCTTCGCGCGCTTTTCTTGTGGCTCAGTTGTTTTTTCTCTGATGCGGTCACGTGACCGATCTCCGTCTTTTCCCTTACGGCTTTTCTATAACAGCCGAGCGGGGAGAGGAGTGCCTTCAAGCTCCTTAGCAGAGCAGTCATCTTTGGTGAAAGTGCCGATCTTGTTGGTCTGAGACTACAGGGCTATTTTGAGTCTCATATAGGAAAGGTCCAGTCAAATCTTCTACAATATCGTGGGATTCGACTTCTGGTTTCTGAGTTGTAAGCCCTCAGTAAGTATTGAGGTTAAGAGGTGTTTTCTTCAAAAAGGTTTATTTCCACAATTTATTGTAAGAAGTATTATAAAGAGAGCTTCAAAATATTTTGTTTTTATTTAATAGCAATTATTTTGGGAACCAATTTCCATCACTATGGACCCAGAAACAAATTTATCGTTTGAAAAATGTTTGTATTTCATGGAGGCTCAAATCATTCCTCCTGTGCAAAAAAAATAAAGATATCCGCTCTGAGCCATATTAATTTTGTCATTGACATGCCTCATCTTTCTCCTCAAACATCCCAAGCCTTAGTCGTTTCACATGCAGTACCCTGTGGTTCCTCTCAAGTTCCTGGGGGTGTTTATTTGCCAGGAGATTTTGCTGTGCAGATAACTTCTGCGGTTTCTGCAGCCTTATCAGCCTTCCCTATTGCTGGCAAGAGAAAGAGTAAATCTAAGAACATCTCATACAAAGGGTTCTGACTCCGCTAAGTCCGCGTTAGTCAGTCTCTCTCAGTTATTTGAAGAAGATCATTCCTCAGTGGCTTCTGAGGGCGATATCTCTGACTCTGCAATGACTAGTACAGCAGATCTAGAGGAGGTTAATTTTAGATTTAAGCTGGAACATCTCCTGTTACTTTTAAAGGAGGGCCTAGCTACTTTGGAGGACTCCGACTCTACTGTTGCTGAGACTCCTAAGAAGTCTAATAAGCTTAACAGAGTGTTTGATGTCAAACCTTCTTCTGTAGAGGTATTTCCAGTTCCAGATTGCATGGCTCAGGAATGGGAGAAGCCGGGTGTTACAAACTGCTATTTGTAGCTGGCCCTTTAAATGGAAAATTGCCCTGCTTCCCTGGATTTTGGAGAAGCCTATTTGCCAGCCTCCTTCCTCATGACTATGGCCCCTGGAAGATTGTGCCCCTGAGAACATGTTGACTTTTGTTGGGTGTGTATGGCCCTTTGAGAACCGTCTGGGGACATATTGTGACTTTGGTGAACAATGCCCCTTTAAGACTATGTCCCCAGACCTGTAAAATGGCTTGTCCCTGGCTTTCTCCCACTTGGTTCAGTGAATGGGACTTGCTGAGCCAGGTGCCACACAGGCAGAGTGTTCCACAGAGGGGGAGCACTATTGCAAAGGCATTGGTTTTCATTGTGTGCCATTAAGAGTTAATTTTGTTCAATTCTAAATACAAGTTTGCTGGGATCAGCTCTAATTAAGTTTAGTGATAAACTTTCCCATTGTCTAATCAGACTGCTAGTGATAAGGTGGACTGCATTGTTTTATTGTGTGTAATGTTATCTGCTGAAGTAATGTTGTGACCTGTAAAAGGGCGTTGTCTCTATCTAAATGTATCAAAATGTGTGATTGGGGATTTTATGCCTCCCCCTGAGAGTGTCTTTTTTGCATGTAACCTCAATAAAAAAGCAGGCTGTGTGTCCAGCACATCAGACCTATTCTGACCCTCTAACTTGCAGCTTTGACTCATGTTTGTAGGGGACAGCTGTAATCACTACAGGGATTGCTATGCTCTTCATACTCCCTTAGCTACTGAGCTCCTGTAAGAGCTCTTGTTCCTGATCCTGCTTCGCTCTAAAGAAGGAAGAGGTTCACCTACTAGGGCCTGGTCATAGGTCCAGGGCGCAGAGCAGACGGCGAGATACCAGCCCAGCAGCGGTGGTTCATAGAGTCTGCATTACTGATGGTGGCTACGCAGTAGTTATAGTGTCTACGGTGCTGCTGATCCTTTGGGGAGAACTAGGAGCATCCTTTTCTACGGTCCAACTTCCAGCCAGCCTGGAGGCAACCGTAACATTTGGCGGCAGCGGTGGGATAGCGTCCTAGCGCAAGGAGCAGCACCCCAACAGCACTGGTATCGTAGGAGAGTTATTGAGGGCAACGCTAGCCACTGCGCAGCGTCCCTACCTACAGCAGCATGGAGCTGACAAGATACTGGTCAGAACCATGTGAAGAGCACCTCAACCGGATCCGTCGATATGAGGGCGCGGATTTCGTTCCAGAGGTAAAGAGGCGGCTAGTCCGATATGGTCCAGACCCTGCGCAGGAGGTAGTCAATCGCATCATCCGGGAATTGGATACGGAGAACAAAGCGGCACGAGCCTTTGAGCGCCAACTGTGGAGTTTGAGGGTATGGACACCTGGTCTCTCTCCCCAGCCGCAGCATGTTCCACAGGGAGAGGAGAGCAGCGACCTCCCTCCCCAGCGGCAGTATACCGTGCAGAGGGAAGAGACAACCTGTCTCCTTCCCCAACCTCAACCAGAGATACCAGAGGCAGCAGGCCTCATAGACTGGTCCTGGGAGGACCCCCAGCAGGCAGGTGGAGATGGGACCGCAGTCTCTCTACCGGCCCTACAGGGATGCTGGGCAGGCGGCCCAGATCCCCAGCGACAGACCCAGCTACCCCAGCTACAGGGAGGGGAGAGCATCGACCTCCCACCCCAGCCGGAGTGTGCCTTCCAGGGAGAGGAGACAACTGTTCTCTCTCCCCAGCCGCAGCATGTTCCACAGGAAGCGGAGAGCATCGACCTCCCTTCCCAACGGCCGCCGGAGTATCAGGAGGAGGAGGTAAGCCAATCCCCCCCCCCCAGCTAACTCCAAACTTGGGCCCAGGGTTAACATTGGAGATGGTAACCCCCACTGACCCCCACGTTCCCTTTGCCACTGGGCAGGACTATGCCCCAATTCCCCCAGCAGAAGAGCTGGCATCAGGACAGAGCGCTGCTGGCCTCTGCCCTACAGACCCCCTTGTTACAGGACTGGCCTGCAAACCCCTCACCCCAGCAGAAGCACTGGCACCAGGGCAGAGTGCCGCTGGCCTCTGCCCCCCAAGTACCATCAGCTATTTGCCGAGCTGCGCCAGGAAGGCAGAGGATGCTACACTTTCATCCTACAACCTGGAACCTACAGGCCAGTACTACATATTGTGGGGGGGCTACTTTGCTGCTAACGTTTATTTGTGGGTGGGTTGCGAGACTAACTTAGGCACTGACCGACAGAAGGTCAGGTGCCTGGTTAGTCTCCCTCCAAAAGGGGAGATATGTTACAAACTGCTATTTGTAACTGGACCTTTAAATGGAAAATTGCCCTGCTTCCCTGGATTTTGGAGAAGCCTATTTGCCAGCCTCCTTCCTCATGACTATGGCCCCTGGAAGATTGTGCCCCTGAGAACATGTTGACTTTTGTTGGGTGTGTATGGCCCTTTGAGAACCGTCTGGGGACATATTGTGACTTTGGTGAACAATGCCCCTTTAAGACTATGTCCCCAGACCTGTAAAATAGCTTGTCCCTGGCTTTCTCCCACTTGGTTCAGTGAATGGGACTTGCTGAGCCAGGTGCCACACAGGCAGAGTGTTCCACAGAGGGGGAGCACAATTGCAAAGGCATTGGTTTTCATTGTGTGCCATTAAGTGTTAATTTTGTTCAATTCTAAATACAAGTTTGCTGGGATCAGCTCTAATTAAGTTTAGTGAAAAATTTTGCCATTGTCTAATCAGACTGCTAGTGATAAGGTGGACTGCATTGTTTTATTGTGTGTAATGTTATCTGCTGAAGTAATGTTGTGGCCTGTAAAAGGGCGTTGTCTCTATCTAAATGTATCAAAATGTGTGATTGGGGATTTTATGCCTCCCCCTGAGAGTGTCTTTTTTGCATGTAACCTCAATAAAAAGCAGGCTGTGTGTCCAGCACATCAGACCTATTCTGACCCTCTAACTTGCAGCTTTGACTCATGCTTGTAGGGGACAGCTGTAATCACTACAGGGATTGCTATGCTCTTCATACTCCCTTAGCTACTGAGCTCCTGTAAGAGCTCTTGTTCCTGATCCTGCTTCGCTCTAAAGAAGGAAGAGGTTCACCTACTAGAGCCTGGTCGTAGGTCCAGGGCGCAGAGCAGACGGCGAGATACCAGCCCAGCAGCGGTGGTTCATAGAGTCTGCATTACTGATGGTGGCTACGCAGTAGTTATAGTGTCTACGGTGCTGCTGATCCTTTGGGGAGAACTAGGAGCATCCTTTTCTACGGTCCAACTTCCAGCCAGCCTGGAGGCAACCGTAACACCGGGGATTCCCTTTTCTCCATCCCCTCTTATCAAGAAAATGTTTCCTGTTGCTGATTCTGTTCGTGAATCGTGGAGCACTGTACCTAAGGTAGAGGGTGCTATATACACTCTAGCCAAAAGATTTACTATCCCTCTCGAGGATTCCTTTAAAGACCCTATGGATAAAAAACCTGGAAGCCTATTTAAGAAAAATGTACATTCATCAGGGTTTACAATGGCAACCAGTGGCAAGTATTGCTATGGTTGCGGGTGCCGCATCTTATTGGTGTGACTCGTTGTCTGATCAAATTTCAGAAGAGACTACTATAGAGGAGATTAAGGATAGGATCAAGGCTCTAAAGCTGGCTAATTCTTTTATCTGTGATTCCAGCATGCAAGTGGTTAGGCTGGGAGCTAAAATTGTCGCGCCGCGCTGCTCTAGCTGTTGCTAGAGAGGCAGTGCCTGCTGCTCGTTGCCTAGGGGGGAGTCGGCTCCTGTCTAGATGCGATGATGATGTCATCACCGCACGCTCCCTCCATTCAGAAGCCGGTCAGGATCTCATGTGGCGCGAATCCTGTGCCTATGTAAGTGACTCTATTGCTACCTATCACTGCTCAAGTATAGGTGTTACTTACTGTTCTCCTGGGTGTTGTTGTATGCTGGACTGTTATATTGTTGCTGACCCCTGCTTGTCTGACCACTCTGCCTGTTTATCCCTTAACGGCTGGATTGATATACTGTTTCCGAACCCTACCTGCCTGACCATCCTATTGATTTACCTCTGGAAGGCCTTGCTGTTGCTGAACCCTGCCTGCCTGACCTTTCTGGTGGTTTACCCGTGAACTGCCTTTCTCTGATTTCCTGCCTGTTCCCGCTGAGGACTATCCTGCTTGTGGTGAGTGCCGCTTACCTCATCTTGCGAACTTTCTCTGCTCTGGGATATTCCCTATCATTCCGGCTCGATGCCGGGATAATAAGACTATTGGGCAAGTTCGGTCTGATAGCGGAATATCCCACGAGCATTACAAATATTTCTAGCTTTGCAGTTTTAGCTCACAGAGCTCTGTGGCTAAAATCTTGGTCGGCAGATGTTACATCTAAATCCAAACTTCTGTCCTTACCCTTTAAGGGCAAGACTTTATTTGGGCCAGGTCTGGCTGAGATCATTTCCAAAATTACTGGAGGAAAGGTCTCTTTCCTACCTCAAGACAAGAAGGCTAGACCTAAGGGTAGACAAAATTCTAATTTTCGTTCCTTTCATAACTTCAAAGACAAACATCTTCCTCTTCTTCTTCCTAGCCGGAGCAATCCAGGAGTTCATGGAGATCCAGTCAACCCTGGAATAAAGGGACGCAATCCAAGAAACCTTCCTTTGAATCTAAGTCAGCATGAAGGGGCCCCCCCCGATCCAATCATGGATCAAGTAGGGGGCAGACTTTTCTTCTTTTGACAGGCTTGGATCCAAGATTTCCCACATCCTTGGGCTGTGCAAGTAGTATCCCAGGGGTACAGAATAGGATTCAAGTCTTTTCCCCCCAGGGGCAGATTTATCTTGTCAAGGTTATCTGCAAACCAGGTGAAGAGAGAGGCCTTCTTAAACTGCGTAAAGGACCTATCTTCTCGGGGGTTGATTGTCCAGTTTCCATAGCGGAACATAGTCAAGGTTTCTATTCAAATCTTTTTGTGGTTCCCAAGAAAGTGGGAACTTTCCGATCCATATTGGACCTCTAGTGTCTCAACAAATTTCTCATTGTTCCGTCCTTTAAAATGGAGACTATTCCATTCTACCCTTGGTTCAGGAGGGTCAGTTCATGAACACCATAGACCTGAAGGACAGGTATCTTCATGTTCCCATTCACAGGGAACATCACCAATTCTTGTGGTTTGCCTTTCTAGACAAACACTTCCAGCTTGTTGCCCTGCCTTGCGGCCTTGCTACAGCTCCTCGAATCTTTACAAAGGTGCTAGGGAACCTTTTAGCAGTGGTCAAGTCTCAGGAAATAGTGGTGGCCCCATACCTGGACGACATTTTGGTTCAGGCGCCATCTTTTCAGTTAGCAAAATCTCATGCAGAGATGTTGTTGTCTATCTACGTTCCAATGGGTGGAAAGTGAATCTGGAGAAGAGTTCCCTGGTGCCAGACACCAGAGTGTGTTTCTTGGGAACGATTATAGACTCTCTGTCCATGAAGATTTTTCTGACGGATGTCAGAAAACCCAAACTTCTTGCTTCTTGCCTTTCTCTTCAGTCCTCTATCCGTCTATCAGTGGCTCAGTGTATGAAAGTAATTGGTCTAATGGTTGCTTCCATGGACATTATTCCTTTTGCTCTGTTCCATCTAAGACCTCTACAGTTATGTTTGCTCAGACAATAGAATGGAGACCACTCAGATCTCTCACAGAGGATAGCTCTGGATCCCCTAACAAGAGATTCTCTATCTTGGTAGATTTAGCAGGACCATCTGTCTCAGGGTACATGCTTCCTGAGAACATCCTGGGTGATTGTGACCACAGATACCAACCTGTCGTGCTGGGCTGCAGTTTGGGGTTCTCTAATGCTCAAGGGCTTTGGACTCGAGAGGAGTCTTCTCTTTCCATAAACATTCTAGAGTTGAGAGCAATCTTCAATGCTTTAACAGCCTGGCCTCAACTAGCTTTGGTCCAGTTTATCAGATTAAAATCGGACAACATTATCTCGGTGGCATACATCAACCACCAAGGAGGAACTCAGAGTTTGTTAGCTTTGAAGGAGGTGACTCGCATTCTCCAGTGGACGGAGTCTCACAATTGTCTCTTTTGTGCCATCCACATCCCAGGGGTGGACAACTGGGAAGCGGATTTTCTGAGCAGGCAGACTTTTCATCCCAGGGAGTCGGCTCTCCACCCGGAAGTTTTCACAATGATGACCCTCAGGTGGGGGGTTCCGGAGTTGTATCTTATGGCGTTGCGTCTAAATGCCAAGCTTCCAAAGTATGGTTCAAGATCAAGAGATCCACAGGCCGCTCTGATCGATGCTCTGGCGGGGGCCTTGGAACTTCAGTCTTGCGTACCTGTTCCCTCTGTTTGCTCTCCTTCTTAGAGTCATTGCTCGTATCAAGCAGGAGAGGGCATCAGTGATTCTAATAGCTCCTGCCTAGCCTCCCAGGATCTGGTTCGCAGATCTAGTGAAGATGTCATCTCTTCCCTCTTGGAGATTGCCTTTGAGGAAGGACCTTCTACTTCATGGTCCCTTCCTCCACCCAAATCTAGATTCTCTGAAACTGACTGCTTGGAGATTGAACATGGAATTTATACCATACTTCAGGCTCGTAAGCCTGTTACTCACAAGATTTACCATAAGGTATAGTAATACTTTTGTTGGTGTAAATCAAAAGGTTTCTCTTGGAGCAGGGTGAGGGTTCCTCGAATTTTGTCTTTTCTTCAGCATGGCCTGGAGAAAAGTTTATCAGTCAGCAATCTGAAGGGTCAGATGTCTGCACTGTCTATTATTTTGCACAAATGTCTGGCAAATCTGCCAGATGTTCAATCTTTTGTGCAGGACTTGGTCAGAATCAGGTCTGTGTTTAAGCCTGTTGCTCTCCATTGGAGCCTTAATCTTGTTCTTAAAGTTTTGCAGCATGCTCCGTTTTAGCATCTGCATGCAGTTGATATTAAGTTGCTATCTTGGAAGGTTTTTTTTCTCCTTGCTATTTCTTCTGCTCACAGAGTTTCCAAGCTTTCTGCTCTGCAGTGTGATTCAATTACCTTATTTTTTTTTTTTCTTTGTACTAATTTGGGTTTTCTTCCCAAGGTAGTATCAGATCGCAATAACAATCAGAAATTTTTTGTCCTAATCCTTCTCAGAAGGAATGCCTGTTGCATAACCTGGATGTTGTGCATGCTCTAAAATTTTACCTTCAAGCAACTAAAGATTTTCGGCAATCATCTGCTCATTCCACTAGGGCTGTTTCTTCTTCCTGGGCTTTCAAAAATGAAGCTTCTGTGGAACAAACCTGCAAGACGGCCACTTGGTCCTCATTGCCTACCTTTTCCAAATTCTATAAATTTGATACTTCTGCCTCAGCTGAGGCTTTTTTTGGGAGAAAAGTTCTTTATAAGGAACAGGAAAATGGAAGTTTAAAGGATTCCTAGAGCACATCTTTTTAAAATTTAGATATAGAAGGTAGAGTTGTAGATTTAGTGATCAACCATTATTTATTACTCAATATAGTTAAGAGTTTTATAAAATTTGTCAAATTTTATTGTCGACGTTCATACTTTATGATGACCCTTAATTTAAAGATTTGGACGAGAATGGTTATAGGTTTATTTTCTCTCTCCGTAGAAGAAAGGGGTGTTTTAATTTAAAACCAAAGTACCAGTATTTAGTGCTGGCAATCAAAGAGCTATGGAGATGTAAAGTTGAAAAAGCCAGTTGTCAACAATTGGAAATGAAAGGATGTCTGCGTTGAGATATTTCCTCAATACAATGTTACAGGAGCAATGAACCTCACAGGAAATCCGTACGTACAGCCGTCTGCAGCCCGTGATATAGATGGGTATTTTCTAACACAATCAGGAACAAGGAAGCACTGAAATGAAACAAGAAAGAAAGGCGCAGCCTGATTCAAGTGTAGCAACATTTAATTGGGTGTAAGTGTGCATATACAAATGGCTACTTATAAGACATCAAACAGATAAAAGCGATAAAAAACAAATGCGGTATGGAAGTGGCATGTACTCCAGACCTAAAATCGAGGGGAAGTCACTCACAACTGTCTTCTTTACCCAGCCGTATAATAACCAAGTCTGGAGCCGGATGAAGTGAATGCCTCTAAAAGATCTGGTAAATGCAGTAAAACTTGAAACTCTACGCATTTCGTCTGTGGATGCTCAGACTTTCTCAAGAGTGAATTCTCTTTCAGCTATAACCGTAATTTTTACATAAAAGCTTGTAAATCTAATTTAATATTTAATCCAATGGGATGCATTTAATCTAATTGGTATATCCAAAAAAGACTCTCTGCATTACCACCGTATGCACCTTGGTTATAGCTTTTTAACAAGGATTTCCCATGCTTTTATCTTATTTCTGAATAAAGTATATTTCGTTTTATCAAAGACCAATTTACTATTTTGTGGACACTGAGGGTTTGGTGATTTTGCTAGTGTGAATGGGGCAAATGGGGTCCTACTTGTAAAGTCCTGTAAGTTTTTTAATGTAGTATAACTTACACCTCCCCAAAATAATTTTGCAAGGGAAATCATTTGAAAAGGTGGAAAACTGTGGTGTGAGTTTAAAATATGGCCCTTTGGCTAAGCCAGTGGGCTAGGAGAAGGGATGTGCCAAAAAAAGCTTTGTTCTTAAGGGATGGTTTTCTTAATTCCTCATAATTGATTCCTCATAAGGTTATCGATAATCTTAAATCAGCAAAATGTGTGGTGAGGGATACAGGTCTTGGGGAGTTGACTGTTAGGTGTAGTTCCAAAAAATAAGCTGGGTATGCTTGGAATTATTCATGACTACATCTCCTAGAAGCTTGGCTCAGTGATGAATGCTTTTTTTCAATCAAAATTTGGCTTTGGTTAGGCAGGTAGGTAAATGTGTTGCTGGCAAATATTAATGTTGAAGCAGCATTAAGTCTTTTTTCAGTTCATCCCATCTCATTTTTTTTGAGGGGGAGTGTTGTTTTGAAGGGTGATATCACATTGAGTTTTTGACTGCTGATGGGGTTTTTGATTTTGAGCTTTCAGTGTATTACTTCTTTTGAATGGTTTGGGCATGCGTTGGCATGGACACAGAAAATGAGGGGTTCTTTTAATCCTCCAGTGAGTGTTTGTAATTGTGTATTTTGTCCCAGTATAGACAAAGATGCGATTCCTCTGCTTGCAATTTTTATCTTCATTGTCAGTTTATCTAAAAAAAATAAGCAGCTACTTGGTATAGCTCCTATGAGTATGTGGTTTTACAGAGCAGTGTTATATGGTTGCTTTTCTGGGGATGGTTGAGAGGTACTATGGCTTGAAGCATGGTCATTATTAAATGTTTAAATTGTTTTTATGGTTTAATTTGTTAATAAAATAGCTGATTAACTGTTGAACCAAATTTAAGTGTACTGTATCCAAATAGTGTAATGGGGGTTCTTGCTTGTGTTGTGGTTGATATTTTAAAATTTGAATTCAGATGACTTAGCTTTATGATTTAGGGATCATGGTCTGCAGTGTTCTTCAGCAAGCCACAGACATTGGTTGAGTGGCCCAAGAAGCCAAATACACAGATTAGGCAGCGGAATCCAAAACACTATATTAACAGTAGAATTTGAAGAAAAGAAGATCTGAGCCCAAAAATAGATGTGAGCAAGAATTAACATTCCAAGAAACAGATCAATAGGCACCAGGAGCAGAAGAATGCATAAACATAACCGATTAAAGGAGCAAGCCTAGCAGAGTTTAAATATATAAGTTGTTCTAGACAGTCTTACAGAGTTAGCAGTTACACAGATTCACAGAACACCCATGAACAGACTCTCAGGCAACAGTCAATAATATGAACTGCAATGACCATGCCAGGTTTTGTCTGTTTTTGTCTATGTTTGCCTGGTGTGGTTGCTGTGCAGAATATCTGGGTTAGACTAAAACCTTTGTCTCCTGGTCCCTGGTTAAGTGTACTATTGACTGAGCTATGTAGCACCTGGCTGTTGAACAGTTGATCTGGAAGTCTGCTTAGTAGAGCACCTGATGATTGTTTGCACAAACTTGTCTTTTCCAGGTTCATCACATTATCATAAGGTTGCTATATAAGGCAGGCACACACTGCTTTTTCAGTTTGATCCTCAGCCAGGGAACAAGCAGGCAACAAAGTCAGAGATATGCAATTACCACAGTGTTTCTGAGTTGATTTGTACTTTGCTTGCATTATTTACCACAGTAATCTTGACTAAAGCCTGTACCTTGCCTGCACCTCTGAACTGTTTTTGGCACCTTGACTAAGGTGTCACAAATTTGGAATTGTATCTTACCCACATCACTAAACTGCTTTCCATCTCTGGGCTTTTACCTTGCTGGCATCTCTGACCTTAGAGCTGAGAAGTAAGTAAACTTCTTATTATGCCTAAGGGGGTAAGGCCAAAAGGAGGCTGCTGTTCCTCTAGAGATCTCCGTTACTAATGCAAATGAGCTCCTACCTACAAAAGCTCATCCTAAACTTATATGAACTAAAGAATAGACACTCAGAACAAATATATGGAATGGACACTCAGAACACATATATAGGCTGAAGACCGGCACATATACTGAAGACTAAGCTGAGGATAAGGTAGATTAGAGTACTAGGATTCAGAGAGTAGTCTCAGGGTGCAGACTGTGATTCAAGCATTCAGGCTGAAGTCTCCGAGTACAGTCAATAATTCTTAGGTTCAGCCTATAGAATTTGTGTAGGGTGTAATTCAAGTGTCCAGTTTGTAATCTCAATGTGCAGTTCTGAGGTTCAGGAAGAAAGATGCTGAACACATACTGAACCATGAAGCAACAGCAAACCAAAACAGAGAGGAGAATGTAGTGCAGGAACAAGATTTAAACTAAAGAAGTTAAAAAGCAGCACAGCATAAATACATATCTTTGGTACAAACAGGTTCAAACAGAGGCAAATGACAGCTAAACAGGAATTGGGTAATGGGGAAAGCAGGAACTAGTAGATAAACTGAGCAGGAAACAGGTAGAAGGAACATAAAAAAACATATACTGCTTTTTGCAACTGGAAGCTCTGGTGTTGTCCCTACAACTGGGCCTTGGGCAAAATATGAGGCTGGTTCTTGATGTACCAAGACCCCCTCCAATCCCTTAGTACTCTGTAGTCATACACACGTCTGCCCCCCCCCCTGATCTTTTATACAACAAATATAATACTCAATAAATATTAGTAATAAGTGAACACATTAGATGAAATAGGAACCTTGTCTGTGGGCAGCTAACAGGCCACAAGGTAGTAAATGGAAAATTGAAAGGGAGTTTTACATATACTGTGACAGTTAAAGGGACAGTAAAGTAAAAAAAATCTTTTATGATTTAAATAGGGCATGTAATTTTAAACAACTTTCCAATTTACTTTTATTACCAATTTTGATTTCTTCTCTTGGTATTCTTAGTTGAAAGCTAAATCTAGGAGGTCCATGTGTTAATTTCTTAGACCTTGAAGACTGCCTCTAATCTGAAAGCATTTTGACAGTTTTTCACCACTAGAGGGCATTAGTTCATGTGTTTCATATAGATAACATTGAGCTCAGGCACGTGAAGCTCCTAGGAGTCAGCACTGATTGGCTAAAAATGCAAGTCTGTCAAAAGAACTGACATAAGGTGGCAGTTTGCAGAGGATTAGATACAAGGTAATCACAGAGGTAAAAAGTATATTATTATAACAGTGTTGGTTACGCAAAATTGGGGAATGGGTAATAAAGGGATTATCTACCTTTTTAAACAACAACAATTCTGGTTTTTACTGTCCTTTTAAGATCTCTTCTTAGATATCAGTAACTATAAAAAACAGAATACAAAAGAGTTACGTAAATATAGAAAAATGTATTCCTTGAGAGGATCTGCCTGCCATGACTGGTAAACTGATTCCTGCACATGAAATTAATAATATCAGTTGTATCTCTTCTGCATATGAAAGAGCATAATTTACACGTTAGAATTGTTTTTGCCTGATTTGTTTACATTTAACCCCTTAAGGACAAGGCCATTTTTCAATTTCTTTCCCTTAAGTACCAGGGCTATTTTAAAAATTTCTGCAGTGTTTGTGTTTAGCTGTAATTTTCCTCTTATTCATTTACTGTACCCACACATATTATATACCGTTTTTCTCACCACTAAATGGACTTTCTAAAGATACCATTATTTTCATCATATCTTATAATTTACTATTAAAAATATTATAAAATATGAGGAAAAAATGGAAAAAAACACACTTTTTCTAACTTTGACCCCCAAAATATGTTACACATCTACAACCACCAAAAAACAACCATGCTAAATAGTTTCTAAAATTTGTCCTGAGTTTAGAAATACCCAATGTTAACATGTTCTTTGCTTTATTTGCAAGTTATAGGGCAATAAATACAAGTAGCACTTTGCTATTTCAAAACCACTTTTTTTCAAAATGAGCGCTAGTTACATTGGAACCCTGATATCTGTCAGGAATACCTAAATATCCCTTGACATGTATATATTTTTTTTAGAAGACATCCCAAAGTATTGATCTAGGCCCATTTTGGTATATTTCATGCCACCATTTCACCGCCAAATGCGATCAAATAAAAAAAAATGTTCACTTTTTCACAAATTTTTTCACAAACTTTAGGTTTCTCACAGAAATTATTTACAAACAACTTGTGCAATTATGGCATAAATGGTTGTAAGTGCTTCTCTGGGATCCCCTTTGTTCAGAAATAGCAGACTTATATGGCTTTGGCGTTGCTTTTTGGTAATTAGAAGGCTGCTAAATGCCACTGCGCACCACACGTGTTTTATGCCCAGCAGTGAAGGGGTTAATTAGGGAGCATGTAGGGAGCTTGTAGAATTAATTTTAGCTTTAGTGTAGTGTAGTAGACAACCCAAAGTATTGATCTAGGCCCATTTTGGTATATTTAATGCCACCATTTCACCGCCAAATGCGATCAAATTAAAAAAAAACGTAATTTTTTTGGCAATTTTAGGTTTCTCACTGAAATTATTTACAAACAGCTTGTGCAATTATGACACAAATGGTTGTAAATGCTTCTCTGGTATCCCCTTTGTTCAGAAATAGCAGACATATATGGCTTTGGCAATGCTTTTTGGTAATTAGAAGGCTTCTAAATGCCGCTGCACATCACACCTGTATTATGTCTAGCAGTGAAGGGGTTAATTAGGGATCTTGTAGGGAGCTTGCAGGGTTAATTTTAGCTTTAGTGTAGAGATCAGCCTCCCACCTTACACATCAGACCCCCTGATCCCTCCCAAACAGCTCTCTTCCCTCCCCCACCCATTGTGCCCGCCATCTTAAGTACTGGCAGAAAGTCTGCCAGTACTAAAATAAAAGGTATCTTTTTTTTTCTTCTTTTTTTTTTTGGAGCATATTTACATATGCTGCTGTGTAGGATCCCTCTTAGCCCCAAACCTCCCTGATCCCCCCCCCAAACAGCTCTCTAACCCTCCCCCTCTACATTATTGGGAGCCATCTTGGGTACTGGCAGCTGTCTGCCAGTACCCAGTTTACAAAAAAAATGTATATTTCTCCAACATAGGTGTGTCCGGTCCACGGCGTCATCCTTACTTGTGGGATATTCTCTTCCCCAACAGGAAATGGCAAAGAGCCCAGCAAAGCTGGTCACATGATCCCTCCTAGGCTCCGCCTACCCCAGTCATTCTCTTTGCCGTTGTACAGGCAACATCTCCACGGAGATGGCTTAGAGTTTTTTAGTGTTTAACTGTAGTTTTTATTATTCAATCAAGAGTTTGTTATTTTGAAATAGTGCTGGTATGTACTATTTACTCAGAAACAGAAAAGAGATGAAGATTTCTGTTTGTATGAGGAAAATGATTTTAGCAACCGTAACTAAAATCCATGGCTGTTCCACACAGGACTGTTGAGAGCAATTAACTTCAGTTGGGGGAACAGTGTGCAGTCTCTTACTGCTTGAGGTATGACACATTCTAACAAGACGATGTAATGCTGGAAGCTGTCATTTTCCCTATGGGATCCGGTAAGCCATGTTTATTACGATCGTAAATAAGGGCTTCACAAAGGCTTATTAAGACTGTAGACTTTTTCTGGGCTAAATCGATTCATTATTAACACATATTTAGCCTTGAGGAATCATTTTATCTGGGTATTTTGATATAATAATATCGGCAGGCACTGTATTAGACACCTTATTCCTTAGGGGCTTTCCCAAAGCTTAAGCAGAGCCTCATTTTCGCGCCGGTGTGGCGCACTTGTTTTTGAGAGGCATGGCATGCAGTCGCATGTGAGAGGAGCTCTGATACTTAGAAAAGACTTTCTGAAGGCGTCATTTGGTATCGTATTCCCCTTTGGGCTTGGTTGGGTCTCAGCAAAGCAGATACCAGGGACTGTAAAGGGGTTAAAGCTTAAAACGGCTCCGGTTCCGTTATTTTAAGGGTTAAAGCTTCCAAATTTGGTGTGCAATACTTTTAAGGCTTTAAGACACTGTGGTGAAAATTTGGTGAATTTTGAACAATTCCTTCATGTTTTTTCGCAATTGCAGTAATAAGTGTGTTCAGTTTAAAATTTAAAGTGACAGTAACGGTTTTATTTTAAAACGTTTTTGTACTTTGTTATCAAGTTTATGCCTGTTTAACATGTCTGAACTACCAGATAGACTGTGTTCTGAATGTGGGGAAGCCAGAATTCCTATTCATTTAAATAAATGTGATTTATGTGATAATGACAATGATGCCCAAGATGATTCCTCAAGCGAGGGGAGTAAGCATGGTACTGCATCATTCCCTCCTTCGTCTACACGAGTCTTGCCCACTCAGGAGGCCCCTAGTACATCTAGCGCGCCAATACTCCTTACTATGCAACAATTAACGGCTGTAATGGATAATTCTGTCAAAAACATTTTAGCCAAAATGAACCCTTGTCAGCGTAAGCGTGGCTGCTCTGTTTTAAATACTGAAGAGCATGACGACGCTGATATTAATATCTCTGAAGGGCCCCTAACCCAGTCTGATGGGGCCAGGGAGGTTTTGTCTGAGGGAGAAATTACTGATTCAGGGAACATTTCTCAACAGGCTGAACCTGATGTGATTGCATTTAAATTTAAGTTGGAACATCTCCGCATTCTGCTTAAGGAGGTATTATCCACTCTGGATGATTGTGAAAAGTTGGTCATCCCAGAGAAACTATGTAAAATGGACAAGTTCCTAGAGGTGCCGGGGCTCCCAGAAGCTTTTCCTATACCCAAGCGGGTGGCGGACATTGTTAATAAAGAATGGGAAAGGCCCGGTATTCCTTTCGTCCCTCCCCCCATATTTAAAAAATTGTTTCCTATGGTCGACCCCAGAAAGGACTTATGGCAGACAGTCCCCAAGGTCGAGGGAGCGGTTTCCACTTTAAACAAACGCACCACTATACCCATAGAGGATAGTTGTGCTTTCAAAGATCCTATGGATAAAAAATTAGAAGGTTTGCTTAAAAAAATGTTTGTTCAGCAGGGTTACCTTCTACAACCAATTTCATGCATTGTCCCTGTCGCTACAGCCGCATGTTTCTGGTTCGATGAGCTGATAAGGGCGCTCGATAGTGATTCTCCTCCTTATGAGGAGATTATGGACAGAATCAATGCTCTCAAATTGGCTAATTCTTTCACCCTAGACGCCACTTTGCAATTGGCTAGGTTAGCGGCTAAGAATTCTGGGTTTGCTATTGTGGCGCGCAGAGCGCTTTGGTTGAAATCTTGGTCGGCTGATGCGTCTTCCAAGAACAAGCTACTAAACATTCCTTTCAAGGGGAAAACGCTGTTTGGCCCTGACTTGAAAGAGATTATCTCTGATATCACTGGGGGTAAGGGCCACGCCCTTCCTCAGGATCGGCCTTTCAAGGCAAAAAATAGACCTAATTTTCGTCCCTTTCGTAAAAACGGACCAGCCCAAAGTGCTTCGTCCTCTAAGCAAGAGGGTAATACTTCTCAAGCCAAGCCAGCTTGGAGACCAATGCAAGGCTGGAACAAGGGAAAGCAGGCCAAGAAACCTGCCACTGCTACCAAGACAGCATGAAATGTTGGCCCCCGATCCGGGACCGGATCTGGTGGGGGGCAGACTCTCTCTCTTCGCTCAGGCTTGGGCAAGAGATGTTCTGGATCCTTGGGCGCTAGAAATAGTCTCCCAAGGTTATCTTCTGGAATTCAAGGGACTTCCCCCAAGGGGGAGGTTCCACAGGTCTCAGTTGTCTTTAGACCACATAAAAAGACAGGCGTTCTTACATTGTGTAGAAGACCTGTTAAAAATGGGAGTGATTCATCCTGTTCCATTAAGAGAACAAGGGATGGGGTTCTACTCCAATCTGTTCATAGTTCCCAAAAAAGAGGGAACGTTCAGACCAATCTTAGATCTCAAGATCTTAAACAAGTTTCTCAAGGTTCCATCGTTCAAGATGGAAACCATTCGAACTATTCTTCCTTCCATCCAGGAAGGTCAATTCATGACCACGGTGGATTTAAAGGATGCGTATCTACATATTCCTATCCACAAGGAACATCATCGGTTCCTAAGGTTCGCATTCCTGGACAAACATTACCAGTTCGTGGCGCTTCCTTTCGGATTAGCCACTGCTCCAAGGATTTTCACAAAGGTACTAGGGTCCCTTCTAGCTGTGCTAAGACCAAGGGGCGTTGCGGTAGTACCTTACTTGGACGACATTCTGATTCAAGCGTCGTCCCTTCCTCAAGCAAAGGCTCACACGGACATCGTCCTGGCCTTTCTCAGATCTCACGGATGGAAAGTGAACGTGGAAAAGAGTTCTCTATCCCCGTCAACAAGGGTTCCCTTCTTGGGAACAATTATAGACTCCTTAGAAATGAGGATTTTTCTAACAGAGACCAGAAAAACAAAACTTCTAGACTCTTGTCGGATACTTCATTCCGTTCCTCTTCCTTCCATAGCTCAGTGCATGGAAGTGATCGGGTTGATGGTAGCGGCAATGGACATAGTTCCTTTTGCGCGCATTCATCTAAGACCATTACAACTGTGCATGCTCAGTCAGTGGAATGGGGACTATACAGACTTGTCTCCGAAGATACAAGTAAATCAGAGGACCAGAGACTCACTCCGTTGGTGGCTGTCCCTGGACAACCTGTCACAAGGGATGACATTCCGCAGACCAGAGTGGGTCATTGTCACGACCGACGCCAGTCTGATGGGCTGGGGCGCGGTCTGGGGATCCCTGAAAGCTCAGGGTCTTTGGTCTCGGGAAGAATCTCTTCTACCGATAAATATTCTGGAACTGAGAGCGATATTCAATGCTCTCAAGGCTTGGCCTCAGCTAGCGTGGACCAAGTTCATACGGTTTCAATCAGACAACATGACAACTGTTGCGTACATCAACCATCAGGGGGGAACAAGGAGTTCCCTAGCGATGGAAGAAGTGACCAAAATCATTCTATGGGCGGAGTCTCACTCCTGCCACCTGTCTGCTATCCACATCCCAGGAGTGGAAAATTGGGAAGCGGATTTTCTGAGTCGTCAGACATTGCATCCGGGGGAGTGGGAACTCCATCCGGAAATCTTTGCCCAAGTCACTCGGCTGTGGGGCATTCCAGACATGGATCTGATGGCCTCTCGTCAGAACTTCAAAGTTCCTTGCTACGGGTCCAGATCCAGGGATCCCAAGGCGGCTCTAGTGGATGCACTAGTAGCACCTTGGACCTTCAAACTAGCTTATGTGTTCCCGCCATTTCCTCTCATCCCCAGGCTGGTAGCCAGGATCAATCAGGAGAGGGCGTCGGTGATCTTGATAGCTCCTGCGTGGCCACGCAGGACTTGGTATGCAGATCTGGTGAATATGTCATCGGCTCCACCTTGGAAGCTACCTTTGAGACGAGACCTTCTTGTTCAGGGTCCGTTCGAACATCCGAATCTGGTTTCACTCCAGCTGACTGCTTGGAGATTGAACGCTTGATTTTATCGAAGCGAGGATTCTCAGATTCTGTTATCGATACTCTTGTTCAGGCCAGAAAGCCTGTAACTAGAAAGATTTACCACAAAATTTGGAAAAAATATATCTGTTGGTGTGAATCTAAAGGATTCCCTTGGGACAAGGTTAAGATTCCTAGGATTCTATCCTTCCTTCAAGAAGGATTGGAAAAAGGATTATCTGCAAGTTCCCTGAAGGGACAGATTTCTGCCTTGTCGGTGTTACTTCACAAAAAGCTGGCAGCTGTGCCAGATGTTCAAGCTTTTGTTCAGGCTCTGGTTAGAATCAAGCCTGTTTACAAACCTTTGACTCCTCCTTGGAGTCTCAATTTAGTTCTTTCAGTTCTTCAGGGGGTTCCGTTTGAACCCTTGCATTCCGTTGATATTAAATTATTATCTTGGAAAGTTTTGTTTTTAGTTGCAATTTCTTCTGCCAGAAGAGTTTCAGAATTATCTGCTCTGCAGTGTTCTCCTCCTTATCTGGTGTTCCATGCAGATAAGGTGGTTTTACGTACTAAACCTGGTTTTCTTCCAAAGGTTGTTTCTAACAAAAACATTAACCAGGAGATTATCGTACCTTCTCTGTGTCCGAAACCAGTTTCAAAGAAGGAACGTTTGTTGCACAATTTGGATGTTGTTCGTGCTCTAAAATTCTATTTAGATGCTACCAAGGATTTTAGACAAACATCTTCCTTGTTTGTTGTTTATTCCGGTAAAAGGAGAGGTCAAAAAGCAACTTCTACCTCTCTCTCTTTTTGGATTAAAAGCATCATCAGATTGGCTTACGAGACTGCCGGACGGCAGCCTCCTGAAAGAATCACAGCTCATTCCACTAGGGCTGTGGCTTCCACATGGGCCTTCAAGAACGAGGCTTCTGTTGATCAGATATGTAGGGCAGCGACTTGGTCTTCACTGCACACTTTTACCAAATTTTACAAGTTTGATACTTTTGCTTCTTCTGAGGCTATTTTTGGGAGAAAGGTTTTGCAAGCCGTGGTGCCTTCCATTTAGGTGACCTGATTTGCTCCCTCCCTTCATCCGTGTCCTAAAGCTTTGGTATTGGTTCCCACAAGTAAGGATGACGCCGTGGACCGGACACACCTATGTTGGAGAAAACAGAATTTATGTTTACCTGATAAATTACTTTCTCCAACGGTGTGTCCGGTCCACGGCCCGCCCTGGTTTTTTAATCAGGTCTGATGATTTATTTTCTTTAACTACAGTCACCACGGTACCATATGGTTTCTCCTATGCAAATATTCCTCCTTAACGTCGGTCGAATGACTGGGGTAGGCGGAGCCTAGGAGGGATCATGTGACCAGCTTTGCTGGGCTCTTTGCCATTTCCTGTTGGGGAAGAGAATATCCCACAAGTAAGGATGACGCCGTGGACCGGACACACCGTTGGAGAAAGTAATTTATCAGGTAAACATAAATTCTGTTTTTTTTTATTTTTTCCCCACTTTTCTGTAGTGTAGCTTCCCCCCCCAAGACTAAACCCCCACCCCCTCCCAGATCACTTAGATTAACTTATTTATAAAACATTTATTCCCCCTCTCTCCCTCTAAATACAAACCGCACTGTTCCATAGTGTAACGGTTCCCACCCGCTCCCTCCCCGTGCACGCGCCCGCCTGCCTCCCCTGTGCACGCGCGCGCGTCCGTGCGCGCCCCCAGCAACACCGCCCACGATCCCGCCCACTGATGCACATTGGTAAGTCATCGATGGCCGCCCACCCGCCTCCCACGTTTGCTCCCACCCACCAACGATCGCGGCATCGATGTCCGGTGCAGAGAGGGCCACAGAGTGGCTCTCTCTGCATCGGATGGGGAAAAATGTTATTGCAGTGATGCCTCAATATCGAGGCATCACTACAATAACCGGAAAGCGGCTGGAAGCGATCAGGATCGCTTCCAGCCGCTTTCAACCCCAACGTCGTACAGGGTACGTCGCTGGTCTTTAAAGACCAGTTTGTGCAAGATGTACCCTGTACGACGCGTGTCGTTAAGGGGTTAAATTAAAACTAAGAGGCCTATTTATCAAAGGTCTGTCTGTAGACTGCTGCTCCATAACTTGTGTTTCTGGTGAGTCTGAAGACTCGTCAGAAACACGGGCCCACAAACTCCATTCAGAGCTTGATAAATAGGACTCAATTAATGAAGTATTTGTTTTGCACTTCCTACTAATCCTGCCTCTGCTTTATTGATAGAAAGGGACACACCCCTACAAGAATGACAAAATGACAACAGAACTCTTATATATTTAGGAGTCTCAGGACAGGAACTTTAGTTTCCAAAAGCAGCAAAGTAAAATACAACTGTATATTTACAAAACAAGTGAAAAGCTGTATTTCAGATGTGTTTTTATTTTTTATAATAAGAAAAGAATATTGGCTATTGTCTGATAGCTTCCTTCTCTGATTGTGCCATTGTTTAGGGTTAAAGGGACATGAAACCCAATTTTTTTCTTTCATGATTCAGAAAGAGCATGTGATTTTAAACAACTTTCCAATTTACTTCTATTATTTAATTTGCTTCCTTCTCCTGTTATCATTTGCTGAAAGCTTTATCTAAGTAAGCTCAGGAGCAGTAAATAACCTAGGTTCTAGCTTCTGATTGGTGGCTGCATATATATATACCAATTGTCATTGGCTCACCCATGTGTTCAGTTAGAAACTATTAGTGAATTGCTGCTCCTTCAACAAATGATACCAAGAGAATGAAGAAAATTTGACAATAGAATTGAACTGGAAAGTTGTTTAAAAGTGAGTGTTCTACCTAAATCACGAAAAAAAAATATTTTTGGGCTTCATGTCTCTTTAAGTGTACAACTAGGGTCTTCAATCAGCCTCTATTTTAATGAAAAGATTAAATTTGGAGTGCAACCCTTAAGAAATGAAATATTTTTACCGCTAGAGCCTGTATTACAAGTTGAGTGCGAACTTGCAGTAACTTCTGATCCCTATACTTTTAATGACAAGCTCAGAATGAAAACTCACATTCATATTACAAGTCCATGGTTAATCCTTGCACGGGAGCCATAATCACATTAACACTGAAATTATTAACCTAGCAAAAAGCTCTGGCAAAATCATTCACCAAGATTACAAATTTTGCGCTATACTGGGTGCGTAAATAATGCAAAAAAATTAGCGGTATCGCACTTTCCACAGCGCTGCCATTACAAGTTACTGAAAAACCTTCTCTTGTTGTGCGATATGTTGCGTTAAGCTCCATACTGCACAAAAGCCAAGGCCTGACTTTACATGCACGTGCACGCTTTACCCCATAGACATCAATTAGGAGAAAGAGTCAGAAAAAACTAATGATCGCAGAATGGAGATCAACGTAATGCAACCCGATTGATGTCTATGGGGAAAATAAAGTTACATTAAAACCTAACACCCTAACATAAACCCCTAGTCTAAATACCCCTAATCCGCCACCCCCCGACATCGCCACCCCTAATTAAAGTTATTAACCCCTAATCCGCCACCCCAACACTAAATAAAATATTAACCCCTAAACCGCCACCCCTGACATCAGTGACAATAAACATATTAACCCCTAAACCACCACCCCAACATCGCTGACGCTAAACTAAACCTATTAACCCCTAAACCGATGGCCTCCACATCGCTACTATGAAAACAAATGTATTAACCCCTAAACCTCCGGCCCCCCACATTGCAACTACTAACCTAAATCTATTAACCCCTAAACCGCCAGCCCCCCACATCGTAAAACACTAAATTAAACTATTAACCCCTAAACCTAAAACCCCCCTAACTTTAAATTAAAATTACAATATAACTATCTTAAAATAAATACAAACTTACCTGTGAAATTAAAAAAAACTAAGATTAAACTAAAAATGTACCTAACATAAATATTTTAATAAAATAAAATAAAAACTAAAAAAATGCTAAAATTATGAAAAATAAAAAAACTCTAAGATTACAAAAATAATAAACTAATTGATTCAAAATAATAAAAATTATACCTTACTTGCTAACCTGTGTCACTAACTGTCTTTCCCATATATCATCCTGGATGTCCACTCATTACCTTAAGATAAATCTCTCCAAACTGAGCTCCTTATTTTCCCCTATTCTTCAAAAATCTCCACCCCCCTCATTTCTCTATAATTGTCAATAACTCCATCATTACCCCTACCTCACATGCCCGATGTCTTGGGGTCACACTTGACTCAGATCTTTCTCTCGCTCCTCACATTCAGTCTTTGGCTAAAGCCTGCCGCTTCCACCCTAAAACATCTCTAAAATTAGACATTTCCTTACACAAGACACAACTAATATTTGAATCCACGCTCTTACCTTGACAACTACAAATCCCTCCTTTCTGGTCTCCCTAGCTGCCGTCTAGCTCCTTTACAATACATAATGAATGCCTATGCCAGGTTCATCTTTCTTAAATGTTGTGCCTCATCTGCTGCACCTCTCTGCCAATCCCTTCACTGCTTTTGTTTTGCCTCCAGGATTAAACACAAAATTCTGACATAAAAAGTGCTGAACTGCACTGCTCCCCCCTATATCTCAGATCTTGTCTCCAAATACTCTCCCTCCCGTCCCGTTTGCTCTGCTCACGGCCTCCTACACTCCTTCTCTCTTGTTATCTCTTTACATTCCGATTTACAGGACTTCTCCAGACTGGCTCCCATCTTGTGGAACTTTCTGCCTCGCTCCACAAGACTCTCTCCTAGTTTTGAAAGCTTTAAGCACTCTCCAAATACTCTACTGTTCAGGAATGCATACAACCTACTCTAAACTTTCCTAACTCTACTTCCTCTCCTCCTTTGTTATTCCCCTGAACCTCTTTAGCATGCAAGCCTATGTCTCTAGTCCTCCCTGAGAGGTATCAATCCCCAAAAGAGCAGAGATCTAGAAGGAGGGGCCACTGGAGGGACCTGAGGTAAAGGGGACCCAGAATCCAAGCTGCTGTGGCCGGCCTGCAGTTCCATGGGGCCGGCAAGCCGAAGGGTGGTCTGCTGAGTAGGGCTCAGAAACCCTGGATCCCTATGGAGCCCACCTCCAGCAATTGGCCCGCATCTTACCCTCCCCACGGGGTACCAGTCCCCAAAAGAGGGGACTACGGAAGAAAAGGGAAGGTCTGGGGATGGCAGTTGCTCTGAGGAGCCCAAAACTGCCAAGAAACGAGATGGGGTGAGGTAGTAGGGGGTAGGGGTTTAACCCTTGCGGCCCAGTATCCTTGACAGCTCTCCTCTTCCAGTTCGGCAGACCGGGTTAGATCCACACACGGCTCGGCCCGGGGCTGTCTGAGGAGCTTATGCCAGTCTGCCGGGAAAGTCCATCAGCGTTTCCATTGCTTTTTCCCAGCCTGTACTAAATGTCAAAGTTAAAGGGCTGTATTTATAAATATCCTTATATTTTATATATATCAGTCAATATGGATTTATTTGCAGTAAGACTTGTTTTCTGAAATTGAGAAATTAGAAAATGAAATAACAGTTATTGAGCCTATTAAAATAAATAATAAATCGGAATTATGTGAAAATCTAGAAAAACTATTTAGAAAAGAAATTAAACAAAAATTAGAAGTTAGCTTTCTATAGAGATACATTAACCTTAATATAGTACCATGAGGCCTAAGACTTATGAAGGATTGTACTTTCTATTTACAGGAAAATTTACAAAAAGAATGGTATGACATTTTAAGTGAAGCTTCTATGAATCTAGTAAAAATCATTATTAAATCTAGAATAACAATGAGAGATTTTGGCGAACAAATTGAACAGTTTAGCAACGATTTAGCTCCTTGAAGCAATGATGAGGATTATAAAAATATCCAAATATTATAAAAAAACCTAAGGGAAATCAAAAAAGAAACCTTAGAAATCAAACACAGGAAAATGAACAGACAAAATGGATTATAATCCACAATAAATGACAGAAAAACAAACCACGCCTGATAATACCAGTAATCTAGAAAAAATAGGAGATAAAATGGACGTTAACCCTGTAAATGTAAATTATCATTGGAAAATCTTTTCTAAAAAGAAAACACAAAAAAAGACAGGTAACTCTAACTATAACCATCAGAATATAAATAAAACTGAGGAATATAAATGGGAAATAGTGATGTCGCAAACATAAAATTTTGGGTTCGCTAATGGCGAACTTCCGCAAAAGTTCACGAACCGGCGAACCGGGCAAACCGCCATAGACTTCAATAGGCAGGCAAATTTTAAAACCCACAGGGACTGTTTCTGGCCACAATAGTGATGGAAAAGTTGTTTCAAGGGGACTAACACCTGGACTGTGGCATGCCGGAGGGGGATCCATGGCAAAACTCCCATGGAAAATTACATAGTTGATGAAGAGTCTGGTTTTAATCCATAAAGGGCATAAATCACCTAACATTCCTAAATTGTTTGGAATAACGTGCTTTAAAACATCAGTTATGATGTTGTATCGATCAGGTAGTGTAAGGGTTATGCCCACTTCACAGTGCGCAGTGTAGGTGATATACCTGCCCTGACCATGCTTTGCAGACCAGGTATTAGTGGTCAGATGGACCCTTGCCCCAACACTGTGTGCCAGACATGCCATTATAGCAGACTTATATGGCTTTGGCGTTGCTTTTTGGTAATTAGAAGGCTGCTAAATGCCACTGCGCACCACACGTGTTTTATGCCCAGCAGTGAAGGGGTTAATTAGGGAGCATGCAGGGAGCTTGTAGAGTTAATTTTAGCTTAAGTGTAGTGTAGTAGACAACCCAAAGTATTGATCTAGGCCCATTTTGATATATTTCATGCCACCATTTCACCGCCAAATGCGATCAAATAAAAAATTTTTTTTCACTTTTTCACAAACTTTAGGTTTCTCACAGAAATTATTTTCAAAAAAATTATGCAATTATGGCATAAATGGTTGTAAATGCTTCTCTGGGATCCCCTTTGTTCAGAAATAGCAGACTTATATGGCTTTGGCGTTGCTTTTTGGTAATTAGAAGGCTGCTAAATGCCACTGCGCACCACACGTGTTTTAAGCCCAGTAGTGAAGGGGTTAATTAGGGAGCATGTAGGCAGCTTGTAGAGTTAATTTTAGCTTAAGTGTAGTGTAGTAGACAACCCAAAGTATTGATCTAGGCCCATTTTGGTATATTTAATGCCACCATTTCACCGCCAAATGCGATCAAATAAAAAAAAAATTGTTCACTTTTTCACAAACTTTAGGTTTCTCACAGAAATTCTTTACAAAAAAATTATGCAATTATGGCATAAATGGTTGTAAATGCTTCTCTGGGATCCCCTTTGTTCAGAAATAGCAGACTTATATGGCTTTGGCGTTGCTTTTTGGTAATTAGAAGGCTGCTAAATGCCACTGCGCACCACACGTGTTTTATGCCCAGCAGTGAATGGGTTAATTAGGGAGCATGTAGGCAGCTTGTAGAGTTAATTTTAGCTTAAGTGTAGTGTAGTAGACAGCCCAAAGTATTGATCTAGGCCCATTTTGGTATATTTAATGCCACCATTTCACCGCCAAATGCGATCAAAGAAAAAAAAATTGTTCACTTTTTCACAAACTTTAGGTTTCTCACAGAAATTATTTACAAACAACTTGTGCAATTATGGCATAAATGGTTGTAAATGCTTCTCTGGGATCCCCTTTGTTCAGAAATAGCAGACTTACATGGCTTTGGCGTTGCTTTTTGGTAATTAGAAGGCTGCTAAATGCCACTGCGCACCACACGTGTTTTATGCCCAGCAGTGAAGGGGTTAATTAGGGAGCATGTAGGCAGCTTGTAGAGTTAATTTTAGCTTAAGTGTAGTGTAGTAGACAACCCAAAGTATTGATCTAGGCCTATTTTGGTATATTTCATGCCACCATTTCACCACCAAATGCGATCAAATTTTAAAAAAAACTTAAATTTTTTCGCAATTTTAGGTTTCTCACTGAAATTATTTACAAACAGCTTGTGCAATTATGGCACACATGGTTGTAAATGCTTCTTTGGGATCCCCTTTGTTCAGAAATAGCAGACATATATGACTTTGGCGTTGCTTTCTGGTAATTAGAAGGCCGCTAAATGCTGCTGCGCATCACACGTGTATTATGGCTAGCAGTGAAGGGGTTAATTAGGTAGTTTGTAGGGAGCTTGCAGGGTTAATTTTAGCTTTAGTGTAGAGATCAGCCTCCCACCTGATACATCAGACCCCCTGATCCCTCCCAAACGGCTCCCTTCCCTCCCCCACCCCACAATTGTCCCCGCCATCTTAAGTACTGGCAGAAAGTCTGCCAATACTAAAATAAAAGGTTTTTAATTTTTTATTTATTTTTTATAGCATATTTACATATGCTGTGGTGTAGCATCCCCCCTTAGCCCCCAACCTCCGTGATTCCCCCCCAAAACAGCTCTCTAACCCTCCCCATCTGCCTTATTGGTGGCCATCTTGGGTACTGGCAGCTGTCTGCTATTATTTCACAGTCAAAAAAGTGTTTTTTTTTTTAAATGTACACTACTGTTACACCAGATATGAGTGGTGGCACTGGGCAAGTGGGCACAGTATACGCTGTGAGCCTGACACACACGCTGGCAGGCAGGCAACTGCAATTAGATTACACAGGGAAAAAAAAAGCAGACTGATGTTCTAGCCCTTAAAAGGGCTTTTTGGGGTGCTGTCCTTACAGCAGAGATCAGATGAGTCATTCAGGACTGTAGTGGACACTGAATACACTAGCCTCGCTATCGATTTCCCTATTAAATCAGCAGCAGCTACACTGTCCCTCCTCTCACTAAGAATGCAGCTTCCGAATGAATCTAAAATGGATGCTGTCCAGGAGGTGGGAGGGTCTGGGAGGGTCTGCTGCTGATTGGCTGGAATGTGTCTTCTGATTGTGAGGTACAGGGTCAAAGTTTACTGAATGATGACGAATAGAGGGCAAATCAAACATTGCATATGTTCGCAGTCCGCGGCGAACGTGAACATGCTATGTTCGCCGGGAACTATTCACCGGCGAACTATTCGCGACATCACTAATGGGAAAGCATACATAACAATTAACACAACTTGGTGCTCTATCGCCGTTTCATAGATGACATATTCATCATTTGGAAGGGGGGTTTTGAACTCCTTGATCTATATATAGTAGATCTAAAAAATAATAAATTCGGAGTAGATTTTAAACATGAAGTCAGTTCAAAAAACATAAGCTTTCTAGATGTTGATGTGGAAATAATGGAGAACAATATAATTACTCGTACACATTTCAAACAAGTAGACTCCAATAATTATAGCCACAACAAAAGCTGCCACTATAATAAATGGATAGAAAACATCCCAAAAAAAAACAATTTCAAAGGGTTAGAAAAAAGTGCAGTTCAATAGAAGACTTTGAAAAACAAGCACTAACACTAGAAAATAAATTCAGAATAAGAGGATATAATCCTGAACTGATAGAAAGAGCAAAAATAGAAGCAAGAAAGAAAGAAAGAAAAACACTATTGGAAACAAAACATAAAAGTAACAATCAAAATAATGAATTAATTGAGGTTCATTTTGTGACAAATTATAATATCCAACATAGAGAAATAAGAAACATTCTAAATAAACATTGGTATTTGTTACAAAGAGATCCATTTATAGGAGAAATGTTAACTGAAAGACCGAAAATGGTTTTCAAAAAAGCTAGAAACCTAAAGACCATCCTGGCATCCAGCACTTTTAATAAAAATATAGAACAAACCTGCCAGGCAACAAACTAGAAGGGTTCTATCCTTGTATAAATTGCAAAGCCTGCAAACACAGTAACAAAACAAAAAGTGTAACAGTAACGGCCACAAATAAAGAATTTAAAATTAGAGACCTAATAAGATACAGACAAAAATATTGTTTATCCAATCCAATGTCTGTGTAAAAAACAATATTTAGGTGAAACCTCACGTCTATTAAGAGATAGAATCAGAGAACATTTATTAAATCTAAAACATGACTTTGAAGGCCATCCCCTATCAAGACACTTTAAAGAATACCACAATCAGGATCCTAAAGGGTTAAAATATTGGGGTATCAGGAAAGTAAAAGCTAACTGTTAAGGAGTAAGAGAGACTAGGCCGCTGCAGAGCGTAACGTAGAGGGGAGAGTCCTATTGCTGCCAAGCCGATAGGGTATGTTGCTCACAGCCCCGTGAGGTGCAAATCAAACGCGGCTAAGCGCAAGCCGCAAAAAATGTGTAAGAACAAGGAGAAAATGCAGCACTCGGGGGACACCAACTTGATATTAAAAGGCAAAACTTTATTCCATAGTTTAAAAATACAGGTAGGATCAGGGAATTAACCCCTTACGCGTTTCGTGCTCCGCCTGAGCACTTAGTCATTATGACTAAGTGCTCAGGCGGAGCACGAAACGCGTAAGGGGTTAATTCCCTGATCCTACCTGTATTTTTAAACTATGGAATAAAGTTTTGCCTTTTAATATCAAGTTGGTGTCCCCCGAGTGCTGCATTTTCTCCTTGTTCTAACTGGTGAGGAGGTGACCTAAACAGGTTGAGAACTGAAGCAGAGCTCATCTTTACTTTCAAGACTTTAGAACCACAAGGTTTAAATGCAGAACTGGATTTGAATCCTTTTATTTAAATAACATATTTTTATTTAAATAATACCTTTATTCTGTAATCAATTATTGTTCCATGTATGATCATACTAGGTTAAATTAAAAGGTTATAAAAAAAGAAACTAAAAAAATATGTAAATTAAAGTAATACGAAAGAACTCTGAATTTTATATTTAGGCTATATATTATAAAAGTTAATAGGGAGTTTTAGAATTTTAAATGTTTATTTGAGCTTTTAATGAATTTGAATTATGGAGATATATTATGAACTATTGATCCAACGATTTCCTTTTTTAGATATATAAAATATATATATATATATATATATATATATATATATATTTTATTCAATATATTTTTATAAACCAATATTATTTAATATTTAGATATTCTAAGATTTTTATTCATAAATAATTTTAAGATTGATTGTACATGTTTATTCAGAATACACTGATAATATAAACTGATAATATAAACGTCACAAGCGCAAATCACAGAGGAAAGGATGAACGCCAAACGGTAACACCATTGAGAAGGAGGTGAGAGAAAAACAACTAACATTAGTTGTAGTCTTTTCAATTCCAATAAGAGGATTGGGACTTTTTTAGGAACTAACTGTTAATTAAATACTTTACCTACACTAGTGCAATAATTCTTAAGCACTTTAAATATTGCAATATATTGATTGCTATCAGACAACGGAACTCTTTTCGCTTTTTGAGGATCTAACTACCTATAATTAAACTTGGCCTACTATTTGTGCTACAAGTTTGAAGCACTTTAAAAACTGCCCTATATCTCTACCTATAAAGGAACTATTCTATTTTGGAATTTAATATATATATATATACACACACAACAATATTACCCAAAGGGGCAGTCAAAATTATACACTTGCTAATAGATATATGTTTTCCATGTACTAGTTATATCAGCTGTAACTTTGCAGCAGATCTGTTTTTTAGTATATACCTTTTTTTTTTCTTTTTTTTTTTTTAACCACCGATGGATGAAATATTGTATTATCAATTGCCTATATTCTATATTATTAAATATTCTATATTATTAAACATACATTTTTAACATTGATTCTTATCCTTTGGTGACATAATTTTAACTATGATGATTTTATAGAGCACAAATTAGATTTTTAATTTATGTATTGGTGATACAGCTTTTTGAGCGCATTCTTTGAACCGAATGTTAAAGGGCTGCAGGGCTAAACTCCACCGCACCAATCTTCCGTTGTCCCCAGAAACTCTGTTAAGCCATACAAGGGGGTTGTGGTCTGTGAGGATGGTGAAAGGTCTCCCATAGCGGTAGGGCTGTAGTTTCTTCAGGGCCCATACCAGGGCCAGACACTCCTCCACCGCCACGTAGCCTACCGCTCTAGGAAACCGCTTCCTACTGATGTAGGCTACGGGGTGATCTTGTCCTTCTTCATCCACCTGGCTTAACACTGCTCCCAACCCGAACATGGAGGCATCTGTGTGGACACAAAAACCTTGGGTGGAGTTAGGAGCAGCCAGGACAGGAGCGGAGATTAAGGCAGACTTAAGACTCTGGAAGGCAGTTTCGCATTCTGGGGATCACAGGACCTGTCGGGGAAGTCATTTAGGGGTCAGGTCAGTCAGGGGTTTGGCGAGGGCACTGTAATTAGGGACAAATTTCCAGTAGTACCCTGCAGTTTCTAGGAAAGCCAGGACTTGGGTTTTGGTCTTGGGAGTGGGCCAGTTTGCCACTGCCTCAACCTTATCTGGCTCTGGCTGCTGCTTTCCACATCCCACTCAGTGGCCCAGGTACTGGAACTCCGAGCGCCCTATGGTGCATTTGTCGGGCTTCAAGGTCAGCCCAGCGGCTCTGAGGCAGTCTAGAATGATGCCTAAGTGGACTATATGGTCTTCCCAGGTGTCCCTATATATTGCAATGTTGTCCAGGTATGTGCAGGCATAGTCCTGGAGGCCATCCAGAAGGTGATCCACCTTCCTTTGGAAGGTGGCTGGAGCGTTCTTCATCCCAACGGCATGACCTTGAACTGGTAGAGGCCAAAAGGGGTGATGAAGGCTGACTTCATCACCCCTAAGGGGATCTGCCAGTATCCCTTGCAGAGGTCGAGGGTGTTCAGGAAGTGGCCGTGGGTGATTCTGTCTAATAAGTCATCGACTCAGGGCATAGGGTAGGCATCAGTTGTGGTTATGTCATTGAGCTTACGGTAGTCGATGCAGAACCGGGTAGTCCCATCCTTCTTGGGTACCAGCACCATCGGGGAGGCCCAGTGACTGTTGGACAGTTCAACACCACCAAGGTCCAACATTCCCCTGAGCTCACGGTGCATACTGTCCCTGACTGCCTCTGGGACCCTGTAGGCTGCCTGTCATAGGGGGGCCTGTCCCGGGGTCTCCACTCGGTGTATGGCCGCTGTGGTGTACCCAGAGACAGTAGAGAACATATCTCATCTGTCTTCAAGAAGTTGCTCTCTCTGTCCAGTCTCTAACCTCTCGTCCAGGGGTATGTTGGCTACTACTTGCGGGCTCTCATTTTGCCCAGGGAGCTCCCGCATGGGAAGATTTTCAAAGTCCTCCACAGCCGGAGCACAGATAGCTGCCACATCCTTGGTCCTTTCTAGGTATGCCTTTAACATGTTAACATGAAAGATCCAGCGGACTCGGTCATCTGAACATTTGGCTACCAGGTAGGTGGTGTCATTCAGCTGTTCCACCACCCATAGGGTCCCTGCCAGGAAGTCTGTAGCTTGTCTGTTTTGACAGGCTTCAGAGCTAGGGTCTTCTGCCCTACTGTCAAGGTCCAAGTACGAGCATTTCGGTCGCACCATTGTTTCTGTTTTCTTTGAGCGACCTGAAGGTTCTCTCGCACCCTGTTGGCGAGGTCCTTCAGTTGGTTCCTGTGTTGGAGGATGTACTCAACAACAGATGGTCCTTCCTCTTTCATGGCTCCCTCCCAATGGGCTCTCACTAGGTGTAGGGGTCCCCTTATCTTCTGGCAATACACTAATTCGAATGGGGAGAAACCTGTGGATTCCTGGGGCACCTCTCTGTATGCAAAGAGGAGGTGCGGCAGGAACCTCTCCCAGTCCTTGTGAATGGATGAGAACATCCTAAGCAACTGCTTTAAGGTCCCGTTAAAATGCTCACATAGCCCATTAGTCTGGGGGTGATATGGAGCACTGGGCAGGGGTTTGATCCTGCATAGCCTCCTCAACTGGGTTCCCTGGTTGGAGATCACTTACCGGGGGGAGCCTACCCTGGTTAAAATCCAGAGCATTGCATCTGCCACTGTCTCTGCTTGGATATTGGCTAGGGGTATTGCCTCCTGGTATCGGATGGCATAGTCAAACGCTATAATTATATACTTCTTCCCAGTGGGGCTAGGTCGGGCCAAAGGTCCAATTATATCTACTGCCACTCTACTGAAGGGCTCGTCAATAATGGGAAGGGGATGCAGGGGAGCTTTAGTGTGATCTCCGGTCTTCCCTACCTTCTGAAATGCTGGGTAAGTTTTACAGTAGTCCTTAATGTCTGCTGTAATCCCTGGCCAAAAGAAGGTCTCGGTCAGGCGGTGGTGGGTCCTTGACTTTCCTAAATGTCCAGCTTGGGGAATATCATGCCCTATCCACAGTAGGTCAGACCGAAATTTCTTGGGTACAACCAGCTGATGTTTGGGCACCGGCCCTTTTCTCCTGTCGGAAATCTGGTACAGGAGCCCTTGCTCCCACTTGAAACATTTCTCCCCAGGGACCTGGGGGTCAGTACCTACTCAGTCTCTGTAAGGGGCTAAGGTCAGGTCACTCAAGGTCTCCTTGGCAAAGTCAGAGGGGGACATCCAGGAGAAGTGGTCAGGGGGTAGGGTTGGAGCCAGAGTGGAAAGTTGGGGCAAAGTAGTAGTTATGGTGGAAGGTCGGGGTAAGGTAGGAGTCGGGACGGAATGTCTCCCCTGGGTCCCCAGATCCGGCGCGGAGGCTTGGCATCTGCCCTGCTGGCAGGTGGTCACTGGGCAGGTATCCGGGGAGTTATTCCCCACAAAGGCTAAGGAAAGGTGGCTAAGGTCATTCCCCAACAAGACCTTGGCAGGTAGCTGTTTCATGATGCCCACCTCCACATCATGGGAGCCGGCTCCCCAGTCCAGGTGCACCCAGGCCATGGGGATTTCCAATATGGCACCTCCAGCCACCCGAACAGCAAGGGTTCTCACAGTTTGGCCAGAGGTGGGGGCCAGGTTGGGTTGGATCAGGGAGACTGTGGCCCCAGTGTCCCTTAATCCCTGGGCCGCCAGCCTATTGACCCAGATGCCCTGGGGATGGTGCTGGCAGTTTTCTTTGGTCACAAGGCTGACCTCATGTAGGATGCCAACTTCTTCATCTGTCCAGTCAGCATAGTTGGCAGGAGACCTGCTGCATACAGGCAGTGGGCAGAAGCTGGATAGGTCCAGGCCGGAGAGCTCACCCACTGGGCCAGTGAGGTGTTCCTATGCTGCTGTGCTGGGGGGTTTCTTGGCCATGCCAGACAGTACTGTCAGAAGTGGCCAGGTTGCCCACACCCATAGCATTCCCAGGGATTGCTAACCCCGGCCAGGGAAAAAAGAGCCGGCCGGGCCTGGGGTTGCCGAGGAGCCACTGTGAGATGAGCCAGGGTTGAAGCGGAGCAGGTTGGTGGCTGGGGTTCTGGGGCAGCCTGCTGCCAGGTATCCACATACTGATCTGCGAGGGTGGCTGCTTGGTCCACTGTTGTGGGTCTCTTGTCTTTCACCCAGTCCCGTACCTCCGCCAGGGTGCGGTTGTAAAATTGTTTTAGTAAGATGAGCTGGATAGCTTTGTCTCAAGTGGTTATGCAGCAGCTGGTGAACCAGGAATCCAAGTGCCGGGCTAACTGGTGAGCCCACTCTGTGTATGTCTGCCCCTCTTGTCTTTGCAGCTCTCTAAGCTACACTCGGTGTGCCTCTGCAGTGAGTCCATAGTGGGCAAGGATGCACTCATTCACCCAGTCATAGTTGGCTTGATCTTCAGAGCGAATAGTATGGAAATCCTCCAGGGCCCTACCGGATAGTTTCACAATCAGGATGGTAACCCTGTCTGTAGTGGCAACTCTCTGCAACCTGCACTGGGTTTCAAACAGCTGGAGGAAGCAGTCAATATCCTTTCTCTTCCTTGAAGGCTCAAAAGGCCTCATGAGGTAACGTCTTTGGCCAGGGAGATGGGTCCAGGGGATAATGCAACACTTCCCCATGGACTTCTGGAGCTCCATCAGATGAACCCTGGTGGTGTCAGCAACTACCCGAATAATAATCTCCTTGGGCGGGTTAGGTCCATAGAGGGCCAGCCACCACTAGACCTGCCTCTCGAGGTCAGACATCATGGTCCCCTGGGAGGAGGCCCCACTTCTTCATTCTCCCTCTTGGCTACCACTGGCCTCACTAGCAAAGCAGGTGCACTAACCTGATTGTCCTCCTCGATGATTACTGCCTTAGACTTGTTCCCGCCAGTTTTCCCTCGGGCCTCCAACAGGCTCTTTAGTTCTTCCTTCCAGAGACTCTCATACCGCTCCATCCAAGTATGTCTTCAGGTGGTGGTTTGGACATTCCAGGTAGAAGGAAGCATACCACCACTGCCACCAATGTGACGGATTACTGGCTACCCCGACTTGGTAGCTCTGCCAAAGGATCCTTCCAACACCTGGAACCTGCTGCTATGTATTGGAGAAGAGTGATTATAGCAGTTCCCACCCAAATAACTAGACAGACTAGCAGTCAGGTGAAACAAGATGTACCCTTTATTGGTAAAAACACACAACATTTATACACAAACTGATCTTGATAAGAGCCTTATCAGTCTCCAAAATCTCCCGCCATTCCCACCCCACCAGACAGGCTGGCGCCTCCATAATGTCCAGTGTCCAGAAGTACTGGGAGGGTGCACTTGGGTTAATCCCGGGGGAGCAGCTGCACTTCCAGTGTGTCGCCGGAAAGCCCTTGGCCCTGTGATCCATGACTGGGGTCGGAGTTATGGGCTACCCAGCTTACACCGGGAGACCTCTGGAAAATGGGTATTGAGGGGAGGTCTGAAACCCCCGGTTCCTAAGAGGGCTCACTCCTGGAAATCACCCCATCTCTAGTACTCCCTGAAAGGTATCAATCCCCAAAAGAGCGGAGCTCTAGGACGAGTGGATGCTGGAGTGACCTGAGGTAAAGGGGACCCAGAATACAAGCTGCTGTGGCTGGCCGACAGTTCCATGGGGCCGGCCAGCCGAAGGGCGGTCTGCTGAGTAGGGTTTGGAAACCCCAGTTCCCTATGGAGCCCCCCTCTGGCAATTGGTCCGCATCTTATCCTCCCCACGGGGTACCAGTCCCCAAAAGAGCAGAACTTTGGGGCAAGGAGCCTCTGAAGCGGCCAAAGGTAAAGATCTCCAGAGGATTCTGGGTGCAGCGGCCGGCTGGTAGATCCAGGGGCCCGGCCGGCCAAAGAGGGATAGGTTGATCAGAGACCAGTTCATTGAAGATCAGGTTCACACACAAATTCTCACAAAGGGGAGGGTCTGGGGCTCACAGTTGCTCTGAGGAGCCCAAAACCACCAATAAACAACAGGGGGTGAGGTAGTAGGGGGTAGGTGTTTAACCCTTGCAGCCCAGGATCCATGTCAACTATCACTCTCACACTTACCACACTTGCCTTAGGGGTATTTTGATGTTCTTCTTTCTCTTATCTCCTTCATCCTCAGCCATACTTTTACACATTTTTAGCTTACATGTCATACTTTCTCGGTTGCCCCTTAGGTACATTTTCCTCAAGTGGACACTGTATTCAGAAATGGAGGGTCTCTTCCAGGGATCTGAGTTGTGGTTTTGGGCCTTTTTTCTCTTTCAGGACTTATGTTGCCTGCTGAGCTTTAAGAGTCTTCAGGCTGCAGGTCTAAGAACATGGGGTATGGGACATGTGCTCTGTGTGTCCAGCTGTGCTTTCTGTCTTTAAGAGGATAGGAACGTATCCCTCTTTATCTTTGCTTCCAGGAGTGATTAGGCTTGCTAGCATGCTCTCTGGCGCAATGCAGTGACACACACCATGTAACGCTGCAAACATACATGACTGGCTGCTTAATCAAGAGCTGGTGTTAGGAAACCCTCATCTCCATAATATATGTTACTGATACCCTATTTTTATGGTTTTAGTCTTATCAATTAATAGCTGGGAATATTACTATGAGCAATAGGCATGTGCAAGTAACAAGAACTAAGTGCACAATATTGGACCCTATAAGGATTGACATGGAATGTCCCTTTTATCATTAATAATGAATGTGTGATTTCTCTACAGAACTACACAATTCTTATGAAATCAACAAAAGATGATACCCAGCATTGTACAGTAGTTGCATTCTTAATTTCTCTTTCCTCATAAAATAACATTTTGGGGTAACATACTGTAAGTGTAAAAGTCCATAGAAAATGGAACACCAGGGTTCTAGAGAACACAGTAACTTTGTCCTAGAATAATTTGCTATTAACTTCAACAACTCCTACAAACAAACAAAAGCGTTTTCCCTGTATTATATGTTTCTGTTCATAAACAAAAGAATTTTTGTGAATGACATTTCAAAATTTGGTATACTCTACATAGAATTTTCTATTTAATTTGTTTACCAATGCAACCCTAACTCTTACATTGTTTTGTAACTGTATTTAATTTCTGAATATATTAGCAGTGAATCTAATTGGATAATGATTAAAAGCACAGCTATTATGATTTGTCAATGCATCGTTCTCCAGCGTTCAACTATAAAACATTAATAGACCATGTCTAATTATGGTTAATTAACAAAGTAATCACATTTTCTTGATAGACTTTTCATAATTGTTATAAATGCATGTCTTAGTTGGGTTAATTTAATGTGTACAAACATGTCACTAACATTGTGGTATATTCTTTCTTATTTAAATAAATAATGGCAATAAAGTAATTAGTGTTTTAATAAATCAGCACATTGTTCATCACTAACTGAAAGTGATAGACATTACTTCAAGTATAGCTTAAAAACTGCTATGGTTTATCCCATGATATACCGAATGATAGTAACTGGATTATTTATACAGCACTTCTCTTCTAAAAAGGACTCAAAGCTCTTAGTGCACAGGCTTTGGATCTTAACTGATAATCAGCAGTTGATAAATGATAGCTTAGCTGTTATTACCCATCTTAATAGCATACAATTTATAGGCCTTGCAGGTAAAAAGTGGAGCTATTACTGCCATGAATTTCAGCTAGCCTTTTAATTGAGCGCATATTATAAGACAAGAGATATATATAAAAAACACATTTATTAAAGTGAAAATACCTTGCACCAAGCATACTTTTTTTCACCAGCAAGAAAAATAAATCCTTTTGATAACACGTATAGAATTAAAACAAATGTAATTGTTTAGATAGATTCTTATGTTCTTATTCTGACCAATAAATGTAATCGACTTGGGCAGATTGGTGTAATGTGTTGCCTGTTGATCTAGTTACCTATCTACCAGTTTATCTTCCCTTTCACTCAAAGACTTCTCACGTTTAAGTAGCTGCTTACTCATATGCTATGAGCTTCCACTCTACTCCACTTCAAAAATGATGTTACTTATAACTATAGCCATCAAAAACAAAATAACCTGCAGAGATTTTGTCTGCAATGGAAGAGATGTTTTTTTAAGACAGCTGGAACTTTTGCTACTTTAATCTCAAACTGAACATTTCTGTTCCTAGTCCTAGATTATCTCTTTAAGGACCAGGATTATCTGGAGCATAATCACATTTTACAATTCTTCAACCTTTTACACCAAAGCAACAGACAGAAAAATAATCATAAAATAACTGAAGTTGTGAAGCTGGCAAACATGTCATGGTATCTTCTGCCTTAAATAAAAGTTTCATTAGTTTACTCAAACAATACGGATCTATGTTTTAAGTTTGAGTAAACTACTACATCCTTTTCACTTATACAGACTGAATTGAATTAAATCATGATTTTCATTTTCAGCAATGCTTAGATGGGGCGCGATCCGATAAACGGCGTAGTTTGCGGCGCAAGCAAGGGAACCCGCGTCGCCCGCAGTTTCAGCTCGCAACTCGAGCTATCCCATATACGGCGCCGTCAGATGCTAAAGTGCCGTAAGTCGGATAAACCAGCGATGTCCAGAAATCTACGCAAGTACAAATTTCTGGCGTCGCCAGTGACTTACGGCACATTAGAAACTGCCGGCGCCTACAAAACCTGACTAAAGTCTAAATCGCCCGCACTGTCTAACACGCCTCCCTAACATAGGCTGACACGTCTAACCCTCTATCCGCTATCCCCCCTCACTAGCCTAACCATAAAATATGTATTTAACCCCTAAACCGCCGCTCCCGGAGCCCGCCGCTACCTAATAAAGTTATTAACCCCTAAACCGCCGCCAGCTATATTAAATCTATAACCCCCTAAAGTGAGCCCCTAACACCGCCGCCATCTACCTTACCTACCCCCTAAAGTGAACCCCTACCCCGCCGCTATCTTTTTTAAAATTATTAACCCCTAATCTAATCCCCCTACCCCGCCGCCATCTATATTAAATTATTTAACCCCTAAAATACTAAACTATCCCTACCACTAAACCTAAGTCTAACCCTACAAATAGCCCTGAAAAGGGCTTTTTGCGTGGCATTGCCCCAAAGTAACAGCTCTTTTGCCAGCCCTTAAAAGGGCTTTTGGCGGGGCTTTGTCACAAAGTAAACTGCTCTTTTGCCTACAATCTACATCCCCCTACACCGCGGCCACCTATAATAAATGTATTAACCCCTAATCTAATCCCCCTACACCGCCGCCAGCTATATTAACTATATTAACCCTAATTATATTAGGGTTAATATAGTTAATATAGTTATTATATTATATATATTAACTATATTAACCTTAATTATATTAGGGTTAAAATAGTTAATATCGTTATTATATTATATATATATATATATATATATATATATATATATAAAGTATAATAACCCTATCTAACTCTAACATCCCTAACTAAACTCTTATTAAAATAAATCTAATATTAATATTATTAATTAAAATATTCCTATTTAAATCTAAATACTTACCTATAAAATAAACCCTAAGATAGCTACAATATAATTAATAATTACATTGTAGCTATGTTAGGGTTTATATTTATTTTACAGGTAAAATTATTTAACTAGGTATAATAGCTATTAAATAGTTATGAACTATTTAATAGCTACCTAGTTAAAATAATTACCCAATTACCTGTAAAATAAATCCTAACCTAAGTTACAAATACACCTACACTATCAATAAATTAAATAAACTACAAATATCTATCTAAAAATACAATTAAATAAACTAAACTACAAAAAAGAACAAACACTAAATTACAAAAAATAAAAAAAAGATTACAAGATTTTTAAGCTAATTACACCTATTCTAAGCCCCCCAAAATAAAAAAAATTCCCTACCCTATTCTAAATTAAAAAAAGTTCAAAGCTCTTTTACCTTACCAGCCCTTAAAAGGGCCTTTTGTGGGGGCATGCCCCAAAGAAAACTGCTCTTTTGCCTGAAAAAAAAAAACACAATACCACCCCCCAACATTACAACCCACCACCCACATACCCCTAATCTAACCCAAACCCCCCTTAAATAAACCTAACACTACCCCCCTGAAGATCTCCCTACCTTATCTTCACCACGCCGGGCGGAACTCCTCATCCGATCCGGGCGATGTCTATCCAAGCGGCAAAGAAGAGATCTTCATCCCAGCGATGTCTTTATCCAAGCGGCAACAAAGTCTTCTTCCATCGGGCAGCATCTTCCATCAAGCGGCATCTTGAATCTTCTCTCCACCGACGCGGAGCATCCATCCCGGCCGACGACTGAACGACAAATGAGGTACCTTTAAATGACGTCATCCAAGATGGCGTCCGTCGAATTCCGATTGGCTGATAGGATTCTATCAGCCAATCGGAATTAAGGTAGAAAAATCTGATTGGCTGATTGAATCAGCCAATCAGATTCAAGTTCAATTCGATTGGCTGAACCAATCAGCCAATCAGATTGAGCTCGCATTTTATTGGCTGATCGGAACAGCCAATAGAACGCGAGCTCAATCTGATTGGCTGATTGGTTCAGCCAATCGGATTGAACTTGAATCTGATTGGCTGATTCAATCAGCCAATCAGATTTTTCTACCTTAATTCCGATTGGCTGATAGAATCCTATCAGCCAATCGGAATTCGACGGACGCCATCTTGGATGACGTCATTTAAAGGTACCTCATTCGTCGTTCAGTCGTCGGCCGGGATGGATGCTCCGCGTCGGTGGAGAGAAGATTCAAGATGCCGCTTGGTGGAAGTTGCTGCCCGATGGAAGAAGACTTTGCTGCCGCTTGGATAAAGACATCGCTGGGATGAAGATCTCTTCTTTGCCGCTTGGATAGACATCGCCCGGATCGGATGAGGAGTTCCGCCCTTCGTGGTGAAGATAAGGTAGGGAGATCTTCAGGGGGGTAGTGTTAGGTTTATTTAAGGGGGGTTTGGGTTAGATTAGGGGTATGTGGGTGGTGGGTTGTAATGTTGGGGGGTGGTATTATGTTTTTTTTTTCAGGCAAAAGAGCAGTTTTCTTTGGGGCATGCCCCCACAAAAGGCCCTTTTAAGGACTGGTAAGGTAAAAGAGCTTTGAACTTTTTTTAATTTAGAATAGGGTAGGGAATTTTTTTTATTTTGGGGGGCTTTATTATTTTATTAGTGGGCTTAGAATAGGTGTAATTAGCTTAAAAATCTTGTAATCTTTTTTTTTATTTTTTGTAATTTAGTGTTTGTTTGTTTTTGTAATTTAGTTTAGTTTATTTAATTGTATTTTTAGATAGATATTTGTAGTTTATTTAATTTATTGATAGTGTAGGTGTATTTGTAACTTAGGTTAGGATTTATTTTACAGGTAATTGGGTAATTATTTTAACTAGGTAGCTATTAAATAGTTCATAACTATTTAATAGCTATTATACCTAGTTAAAATAATTAACAATTTACCTGTAAAATAAATATAAACCCTAACATAGCTACAATGTAATTATTATTTATATTGTAGCTATCTTAGGGTTTATTTTATAGGTAAGTATTTAGATTTAAATAGGAATATTTTTTTTTTTTGAGTTTTTTTTTTTTTTTTAATTGAGGTTTAGCGAAACAAAAACAGCATACATTGCCAGCCTTGTAACATAAAAGAGAGGCATATCGTTATTATTATACAATAAACATTGTCAAAGGGAGCAAAATGATAAAAAGCAAATATGTAAAAGAGACATAAAACTGTATAACATCTAGGCATCTTGAACCTCTATTTTCTGAGTTTAATAGCTTAATTGACTGGGTATTGGGAAGGTCGCATGTGGGCCTTCTTGTTACTGGAGGTCAAAAAGAAAACATATGGTACCCAGATTGGCAGCCATTTTAGGGCTTGGGGATAGCCAATAACAATCAGCGGGTAAGCACCGCTTAAGGTATAGGTTATTGGACTAAAATAGATAGTGAAAAAAAAGGTGAAGGGAGGTAATCACATAATGGCCAAAAATAATGAAGTGAGTGGAGGGACAGGGCTCTAAGAACTGGTAAAGTATTATAGCACTAGGATTTAGATAGAGACATATAGCATACATAGTGGTATAAGTTCTAAGAGGGGTGTCTCTCTTCAGGGGTGCCAGGGAGGTGAGAAACCAAGTCAAGCTGGGGATTCAGGAGTAGTACTATATGACTTGGCCTCTAAATATGATAAAGACAAAGGACAAAATTAAAAATAATATTATAGCAACCCTTAAATTGTAACAGGGTGCTGAGATCAATGTTCTTTACAACATACAATTTTTATACTATTGTACTTTCAAGCGAACTTAGGAACAAACCATGACAAGCAACTGTGTAATAAATTATAGCTATACGGTTATAAAAGGAAACTGTTGTATACATATTATAGAACAATATATTATGGGCTAGTCTCTCGGTTACCCCAGTTGGAGGGCAAACTCCAGAAATGACCCATATGCTGAGAAATACATAAATTACAAATAGATTACAAATGGATTGTCCCCTATTTATATCCTATCTAAACATAGATTTCTAAAAAAGTACCTACACCACACAATACATGGGGTTATGCTAACAGCTGCAGAATCATGACAATGCAAAACTAAAGTACAATATTGGGCCGTAAAAAAAACCTGAATTTCAGAATTCAGAGTGGACCCTTCACTATATATATACACTATCCTAGGTGGAACAATATTTGACCTTAGACTTCTAGATCTATCAAAAAGTTAATACGGATACGTAGACCCGGGAACACAAGAGGGGTATATTGTTAGAGTTGCATATGTGTTATATGTGTAGGCCTGGATAGGTCCTAAGAGCATAATAAATCCACCACTATTTTGCAGATAGGTCCCCCTAAAAAAGCTGTTATCTAGATTGCTACATTATAGTATGTCTGAAGTAACTAATTAGAGCACAATAACATAGGCTAGGGAAGAAAAAGGTGATATATATAATCTGCCTAATGAGAAAGATATAGTCAGTACTGATACACTTGCTATGAAGGTTAATGAATATGGGGTAAACAGAAACAAGCATACAGAAGTGTGGAGGTGTAGTAGTATGGGGAACATAGTTGTCTTGACATGGACCACTTTATAATGGGGAAACTCTAATAACACAAATAACAAGTAAAATGATGAAATTATGTTAAGTAAGCCTGTCATGACCCAAAACGTATATGTATTCCTTGTTTAGTATCTATTTATGATTCTCTGGATAGGCATAGGAGCTTCATGATATATATAAGAGGGTAGGACATAAAATAGTAAAGCAAATTGATACTTAACAGCACTTTGTTATATATAAAAAAATAAAAATAAAATAGCCAATAAGTCTATTGTTCCATTGCAGTAAAAGGGTTAAACCAGGTTAAGGTAGCATAAGAAGTACTCTGTTAAAGGGAAACTAGGTGCCCCAAAATTGCCAGTTAATAATAGAACAGTCACCCGACTCCTCTTTTTTGCGAGAGCTCAGAGATGGAGACACAGCAGGTGTGGGGGTCAAGCGAGTCGCGTTGAATCAGGATGTCAGGCAGGGCTCTCAGGGTGTCATACTTGGGCAGTAGTGAGGCAGTATTGCGCCCATATTTAGTGAATATCGGAGCTACCGCTCCCACCATGTGGCATTGGACATTTCTAAGTTCCCTCTGTGTTTTAAGGACCTGCTTCGCATTGCTTCCTTCTCCGATTATAGACACTTCCCATACCACATGTCCAGCCGCTCCGACACAGGTCTCAGATGAGAAGAGCCCCTTGCGATAGTCTGTGGATATTATAACGTCGCCAGGTTTGAGTGGCGTACAGGGGGGTGTTAGCTCCCTAAGGCAAGAGGTGAATTTCTGCTGCCTCCGCGGTTCCTTATGCTCCAGCACAGGGTCTGTCATGAGAGGAACGGAACGATCACTGACTCCATCGGTGCCATGCGACAGACCTTCACTCACACTATCCGCCATCTTGATTGTAGGAGTAGTTTTCCGTGTGCTCACGGCCCTCAATAGATTAGAGAGCTCTTCATATTCACGGGTCATCTGACAGTCTAAGTCCACGAGTAGTGCACGCACCTGTGCAGCAAAATCCCTCTCCATGTACAAATAGTAACAGTATAATCCACTTGAGAGTTGTTTTACCTCCCTGCAGCTTCTAGATATAGATACCGCTCAATCCAGTAAGCCCTCAGACCGGGAGAGGGGGGGTAGGTAATGTTGAGAGATGGGCCGCAGGAGTCCTTCTTAGTTTAGGCTGGATTAGATGAAATCACTATGCAAGTGAATTTAACAGTCTCAGCATTAGTTCCTAGTAAGGTGGGTGAAGTTATAATTGCAAAACGCTGAAAATATAGTAAATAAATAACTTCACTTTTGTAGATAATGAGGAGAGCCAAGTAGATATGCGACTGATCCTGACTGCGGCTTAGTCACGCCCCCCTAAATAGGAATATTTTAATTAATAATATTAATATTAGATTTATTTTAATAAGAGTTTAGTTAGGGATGTTAGAGTTAGATAGGTTTATTATACTTTATATATATATAATATAATAACGATATTAACTATATTAACCCTAATATAATTAGGGTTAATATAGTTAATATATATATAATATAATAACTACATTAACTACATTAACCCTAATATAATTAGGGTTAATATAGTTAATATAGCTGGCGGCGGTGTAGGGGATTAGATTAGGGGTTAATACATTTATTGTAGGTGGCCGCGGTGTAGGGGGATGTAGATTGTAGGCAAAAGAGCAGTTTACTTTGTGACAAAGCCCCGCCAAAAGCCCTTTTAAGGGCTGGCAAAAGAGCTGAATTCTTTGGGGCATGCCCCGCAAAAAGCCCTTTTAAGGGCTGGCAAAAGAGCTGTTACTTTGGGGCAATGCCACGCAAAAAGCCCTTTTCAGGGCTATTTGTAGGGTTAGACTTAGGTTTAGTGGTAGGGATAGTTTAGTATTTTAGGGGTTAAATAATTTAATATAGATGGCGGCGGGGAAGGGGGATTAGATTAGGGGTTAATAATTTTAAAATAGATAGCGGCGGGGTAGGGGCTCACTTTAGGGGGTAGGTAAGGTAGATGGCGGCGGTGTTAGGGGCTCACAGTAGGGGATAGATCAGTTAGATGGTGGCGGTTTTAGGGGCTCACAGTAGGGGGTTAGTTTATGTAGATGGCGGCGGTTTAGGGGTTAAATACTTTATTAGGGATTGCGGCGGGGGATCGTGGTTGACAGGTAGATAGACATTGCGCATGCGTTAGGTGTTAGGTTTTATTTAGCAGCTAGTTTAGAGAGTTACGGGGCTCCAATAGTCAGCGTAAGGCTTCTTACGGCTGCTTTTTGTGGCGAGGTGAAAATGGAGTAAGATTTCTCCATTTTCGCCACATAAGTCCTTACGCTGTATATTGGATACCAAACTGCGCGGGTTTGGTATACCTGCCTATGGCCCAAAAAACTATGGGCGATGGCAGAAATATACGCGCGTAACTTCTAGGTTACGCCGTATATAGGATACCAAACCCGCGCAAATATTGGCGTCGCCAGCTTTTGCGGGCGACAATTTTTATCGGATCGACCCCATGGTATCTTAAAAACACCGTCTAAATGTATTTATTTTATTGTAATATATTTATTATTAATGTATCTTGCTCTCCTTGCTCCAGGGATAGACACATTATTGAATCAAATCAGTACCTCACAAGCATGCATACTTAGAAAAAGGGTTACAACTAACAGCTATATAAATAATAATAAAAAATAATCACATTACAGTTTAGAAATACAAAAATATATAAAGAATAAATTTAAAAAAGTATATAAAAATACTGTGCACTAAACGGAAACCAATGAAAGCATCATCCTGTGTATGGGAAAAAAAGTAAAAAATAATTTTCATGGAGCAGGTTTCAATGAGGAGTCTTATAGAGAAAAGAAAGCAAAATAGTGTAATACATGTTATGAATAGGTGAAATTTGATCTTCAGAAATAACTATACTAATGCATTAATAAGCCTCAACTTGCTCTGGGATTAGCGATCAAAAGGCATGTATCTCATACACAAATGAATCACAGGTAATCATTCAATTCAATCATTTATTTACTATTAAAATAAATGTAAAAGTCACTGAGGGTTTTATAAATATTTCTTAACTCTGTAGCTAAATAAACATTTTTAGGTGAAATATGGAAAAAAAGTATCAACCTTAGTACAGTCCCTGTAAATTTGCTCAGTGTCTTTGCTGTTTACTACAAAATGGCACATCCCCTCCTAGTCAGGGCCGCCACTAGAAATTCTGGGGCCCCTGACTCAACCATTGATCAGGGTCCCCCCAACCCCTTTGACATGTGCAATTTTGACCAAGTGACTAAAACGTATATGCACTTTATTCTTAATTGTCTATTTAAACTTGGAAATGTTGTAAAGGTAGTAACACACAGACACACTCATACACTGAAACACACACATACACTCACACATAAGGATTCATATATAGACACTCTAGCAGACACGCAAAGAAACACACTCAGACACAGACACCCAAACAGGCACTCAGCACTTGTTTACAGTGACCTGACAAGTAATGAGGTAAACTACAGTTATGTAAAAAAAAAAAAAAAAAGGAGATTTAGAAAACAAAATATGAAGTTCTTATTATCTTTTTGTAAAGGAAGATGACAACTAAATTATGACAACAGCATGCAGTGGCTGAAAGGAAGGGTCCTAAACTGCCTAAACAATAATTTAAAGGTTAAATGGTGGATTGGTTACTTCCGGAAAGGTCTTGTTAGTCTCAAAGTCTGTAGAAAGATGTGAATAATTAGTAGTAAGGTCAAAATGTCCTCAAAAGGAACAGACAATGGACACAAACACACAAACTCAAACTTACACATACACTTAAGGACACACCGACAGAGACAGCCTTAGAAAACACACAAAGACATACACACACACAGAGACACCCACAGGAAACACAAAGACATACACACACAGAGAGACAACCACATAAAAAACACAGAAAGACATACATACACACACCCTCACTGAGACATCCACAGAAAACACACAAAGACATACACACACCCTCACAGAGACACCCACATAAAACACACACACTCACAGAGACATCCACAGAAAACACAGACATACACACCCACCCTCACAGAGGCATCCAGAGAAAATACACAAAGACAAACATACACACACCCTCACAGAGACACCCATAGAAAAAGCTCAAAGACATATGCACACACCCACACAGACATCCACAGAAAATGCACAAAGACATACACACCCACCCTCACAGAGAGACCCACAAACAAAATACATACACACTCATAGCGACACAAACCAAAGCACAAAGACATAAACACAGACACCCACAGAAACACTCACAGGAGAAAACATGTATGCATCTTGCATCCCCTAAATCAACAGTGTGTGACATGCATGATATAAAAAGAGATCACTTTTTAAAGAATCATATTTGTAAATGTGCAAACAAAAATAATTCTGTGAATTCAAATTTGTACATTAATGAGCTGGGTAGATGGCTCGATGAAGAAAATTACTTTTAAAAGATTGACATATGTTTGTTTGTTTTTTCCCCATTTTCCCCAACCAAGAGCACCACTTCAAATATAGTGTACAAATGTTCCCATCTGTCAGCTGTACTTATGGATTTTGAAAATACTGTACTCTATATGGTCTTGGTGGGACTATAAGCTGTGGTACTCATACCATTAGATCTGGTTAAATGCAGGATTTAGGCTTGTTGGTATGTATTTCAAAATTAAGTCAGCTGTAGTGTAAACTGAACAGTTTTAAGTTAACCTGTCTCATTTCAGACACTGAGCAATCTTAGTCTGAGAGTATAACATTTTATGCAGATATAAAAATCTTAGATAAAATGCCTCCTTGCATCTGGAAAGTCCTTGCATAAAGTGGCAGTAAACTGGAATGTAATTATATATATATATATATATATATATATATATATATATATATATATATATATATATAAATGCATATCTGCCAAAAGGGCATCTACCATTTGTGTATTGAGGAGGAAACATTTCTGCATGGTTTTAAATATAGAATTTCTACAGCATTGTCAAATACTCATAAATACACTGCTGCCAAAAAAAATGTGTTTTTATGGACCCCTAGCCCCACCATACAACTACTACCACACTGACGTTACAATCCAAAATTGCACAAAGAAATAAAAAACATTTGCTAAGTAAGTCCTACCTCCTCTGCAAATGAAAGTGATCTGCTGTCTGACTCAGGCACAAACTGTACAAACAGAGTGCCAAGTCTGTCTCACACTACAGGGAGTGCAGAATTATTAGGCAAATGAGTATTTTGACCACATCATCCTCTTTATGCATGTTGTCTTACTCCAAGCTGTATAGGCTCGAAAGCCTACTACCAATTAAGCATATTAGGTGATGTGCATCTCTGTAATGAGAAGGGGTGTGGTCTAATGACATCAGCACCCTATATCAGGTGTGCATAATTATTAGGCAACTTCCTTTCCTTTGGCAAAATGGGTCAAAAGAAGGACTTGACAGGCTCAGAAAAGTCAAAAATAGTGAGATATCTTGCAGAGGGATGCAGCACTCTTAAAATTGCGAAGCTTCTGAAGCGTGATCATCGAACAATCAAGGGTTTCATTCAAAATAGTCAACAAGGTCGCAAGAAGCGTGTGGAAAAACCAAGGCGCAAAATAACTGCCCATGAACTGAGAAAACTCAAGCGTGCAGCTGCCAAGATGCCACTTGCCACCAGTTTGGCCATATTTCAGAGCTGCAGCATCACTGGAGTGCCCAAAAGCACAAGGTGTGCAATACTCAGAGACATGGCCAAGGTAAGAAAGGCTGAAAGACGACCACCACTGAACAAGACACACAAGCTGAAACGTCAAGACTGGGCCAAGAAATATCTCAAGACTGATTTTTCTAAGGTTTTATGGACTGATGAAATGAGAGTGAGTCTTGATGGGCCAGATGGATGGGCCCGTGGCTGGATTGGTAAAGGGCAGAGAGCTCCAGTCCGACTCAGACGCCAGCAAGGTGGAGGTGGAGTACTGGTTTGGGCTGGTATCATCAAAGATGAGCTTGTGGGGCCTTTTCGGGTTGAGGATGGAGTCAAGATCAACTCCCAGTCCTACTGCCAGTTTCTGGAAGACACCTTCTTCAAGCAGTGGTACAGGAAGAAGTCTGCATCCTTCAAGAAAAACATGATTTTCATGCAGGACAATGCTCCATCATACGTGTCCAAGTACTCCACAGCGTGGCTAGCAAGAAAGGGTATAAAAGAAGAAAATCTAATGACATGGCCTCCTTGTTCACCTGATCTGAACCCCATTGAGAACCTGTGGTCCATCATCAAATGTGAGATTTACAAGGAGGGAAAACAGTACACCTCTCTGAACAGTGTCTGGGAGGCTGTGGTTGCTGCTGCACGCAATGTTGATGGTGAACAGATCAAAACACTGACAGAATCCATGGATGGCAGGCTTTTGAGTGTCCTTGCAAAGAAAGGTGGCTATATTGGTCACTGATTTGTTTTTGTTTTGTTTTTGAATGTCAGAAATGTATATTTGTGAATGTTGAGATGTTATATTGGTTTCACTGGTAAAAATAAATAATTGAAATGGGTATATATTTGTTTTTTGTTAAGTTGCCTAATAATTATGCACAGTAATAGTCACCTGCACACAGAGATATCCCCCTAAAATAGCTATAACTAAAAACAAACTAAAAACTACTTCCAAAACTATTTAGCTTTGATATTAATGAGTTTTTTGGGTTCATTGAGAACATGGTTGTTGTTCAATAATAAAATTAATCCTCAAAAATACAACTTGCCTAATAATTTTGCACTCCCTGTATGCATAGTGGTTTAGTGCACACTAAGAAATCCTCTCAAATGCTAATACTTTACTTCTTGTAATGACATTTCCCATGCTCAATTAGCACTCTGCTGTAGTAACCACTGGTGGCTGTCCAATTTTTTTTTTAAAGTTCTTGCCTCATGGGGCCCCCCTGGCTCATTGGGCCCCTGACAGGAGTCACCCCTGTCACCCCCTGATGGCGGCCCTGCTCCTAGTGATTTCACACAAATTTAACATGCATTTTGCTACCATGGTAGCTTTTTCAAGGGTGACACTCCCCTTCTTCTTCCTTCCTTTCTATACAGTCAGTAATACAATGTAATTGGTTACACACTACTAGCTCTTTAAACAAACATATACTTACACTTTCAACAATAGTCAAAAACATTTTTAGGGTAATTATCTAACACAAATTTTTAGATTATACTTTTCAGAAATACATAATATATCTTTCTAATCATTGTAACAGACATTTAAACAAACCATATAAATGAGTGTACAAAACATCATATCTAAAAATATATTAAACCTTATATACGATAATGTTTAAAAATAAAAATATATTGAAATCCATATATGGGTATTTAACCTATCATTTCTTTTAGAGAGATACCTCAATCAATTATACCTGCCTCCACAGAGATTATTTAGGTCTTTTTCACCCACTCAGGATGGTGGACTTATTTTTTACTTTTAGTGAACAATGTTTTTCTTAACAGCTCATGGCAGCAATATTATTTATCATGCGCCCGCAAACTTATTAGAGCTCCACTTATAATCTAGCCCATTATAAATAAATAAATATTTTTCAAGTTTAAAGGTATTTGACTGGAAAGGTCTCAAAGGACATATATACACATAAACCTATATAAAAAGCACTGGGAAAAATAAAAAAAAACCTGCAAAATGATCTGTTTCTCTGTACGTGTTTGAGCAAAATGAACATGTTTGTGTTATTCTATAAACGACTGACAACATTTCTCCCTAATTCCAAATAAAAACATATTCATTTAGAACATTTATTTGGAGAAAATTACAACCGGTCAAAATAACAAAAAAGATGCAGTGTTTTCAGACCTTGAATTAATCATAGAAAACAAGTTTATATTAATTTTTAAACAACACAATACTATTGTTTTAACTTAGAACAGAAATCTTTCACATTGCTGTTGGATTCCTTTATGCCCCTCCTGGGGCGCGATCCGATATCGATCGCAGTTTGCGGCGCAAGCGAGGGAACCGGCGTCGCCCGCAGTTTCAGCTCGCAACTCGAGCCATCCCATATAGGTCACCGTCAGATGCTAACGTGCCGTAAGTCTCACAAACCAGCGATGTCCAGAAATCTGCGTAAGTACAAATTTCTGGCGTCGCCAGTGACTTGCGCCACGTTAGAATCTGCCGGCGCCTATAAAACCTGACTAAAGTTTAAAACACCCGCACTGTCTAACACGCCTCCCTAACATAGCCCGCACTGTCTAACACGCCTCCCTAACATAGCCCGCACTGTCTAACCCTCTATCCGCTATCCCCCCTCACTAGCCTAACAATAAAAAAGCTATTAACCCCTAAACCGCCGCTCCCGTACCCCGCCGCAACCTAATAAAGTTATTAACCCCTAAACCGTCGCTCCCGTACCCCGCCGCCATCTATATTATATCTATAACCCCCTAAATATATTAAAATTATTAACCCCTAATGTAAGCCCCTTACACCGCCGCCATCTCTATTAAAATGATTAACCCCTAATTTAATCTACCTACCCCGCCGCCAGCTATATTATCTATATTAACCCTAAGTATATTATAGTTAATATAGTTATTACATTATATATATTAACTATATTAACCCTAATTATATTAGGGTTAATATAGTTACTATAGTATTTATATTAACTATATCTAACACTAACACCCCTAACTATATTTATATTAAATTAATCTAATTAATTTATAAACTAAAATATTCCTATTTAAATCTAAATACTTACCTATAAAATAATCCCTAAGATAATCCCTAAGATAGCTACAATATAATTAATAATTACATTGTAGCTATGTTAGGGTTAATATTTATTTTACAGGTAAATTGTTAATTATTTTAACTAGGTATAATAGATATTAAATAGTTATTAACTATTTAATATCTACCTAGTTAAAATAATTACCCAATTACCTGTAAAATAAATCCTAACCTAAGTTATAAATACACCTACACTATCAATAAATTAAATAAAGTACAAACATCTATCTAAAAATACAATTAAATTAACTAAACTAAATTACAAAAAAAAACAAACACTAAATTACAAAAAATAAAAAAAAGATTACAAGATTTTTAAGCTAATTACACCTATTCTAAGCCCCCTAATAAAATAATAAACCCCCAAAATAAAAACAATTCCCTGCCCTATTCTAAATTAAACATATTTCAAAGCTCTTTACCTTACCAGCCCTTAAAAGGGCCTTTTGTGGGGCATGCCCCAAAGAATTCAGCTCTTTTGCATTCAACAAATACAATACCCCCCCCCCCATTACAACCCACCACCCACATACCCCTATTCTAAACCCACCCAAACCCCCCTTAAAAAAGCCTAACACTACCCCCCTGAAGATCTCCCTACCTTGTCTTCACCACACCGGGCCGAACTCCTGATCCGATCCGGGCGATGTCGTCCTCCAAGCGGCAAAGAAGAATTCTTCCTCCGGCGACGTCTTCCTCCAAGCGGCAGCAAAGTCTTCATTCTTCCGGCGGCATCTTCAATCTTCTTTCTTCGTTCCGCCGCCGCGGAGCATCCATCCCGGCCGACTGCTAAACTTGGAATGAGGTACCTTTAAATGACGTCATCCAAGATGGCGTCCGCCGAATTCCGATTGGCTGATAGGATTCTATCAGCCAATCGGAATTAAGTTAAAAAAATCTGATTGGCTGATTGAATCAGCCAATCAGATTCAAGTTCAATCCGATTGGCTGATCTAATCAGCCAATCAGATTGAGCTCGCATTCTATTGGCTGATCGGAACAGCCAATAGAATGCGAGCTCAATCTGATTGGCTGATTGGATCAGCCAATCGGATTGAACTTGAATCTGATTGGCTGATTCAATCAGCCAATCAGATTTTTTTAACTTAATTCCGATTGGCTGATAGAATCCTATCAGCCAATCGGAATTCGGCGGACGCCATCTTGGATGACGTCATTTAAAGGTACCTCATTCCAAGTTTAGCAGTCGGCCGGGATGGATGCTCCGCGGCGGCGGAGCGAAGAAAGAAGATTGAAGATGCCGCCGGAAGAATGAAGACTTTGCTGCCGCTTGGAGGAAGACGTCGCCGGAGGAAGAATTCTTCTTTGCCGCTTGGAGGATGACATCGCCGGAGGAAGAATTCTTCTTTGCCGCTTGGAGGACGACATCGCCCGGATCGGATCAGGAGTTCGGCCCGGTGTGGTGAAGACAAGGTAGGGAGATCTTCAGGGGGGTAGTGTTAGGCTTTTTTAAGGGGGGTTTGGGTGGGTTTAGAATAGGGGTATGTGGGTGGTGGGTTGTAATGGGAGGGGGGGGGGGTATTGTATTTGTTGAATGCAAAAGAGCTGAATTCTTTGGGGCATGCCCCACAAAAGGCCCTTTTAAGGGCTGGTAAGGTAAAGAGCTTTGAAATATGTTTAATTTAGAATAGGGCAGGGAATTGTTTTTATTTTGGGGGTTTATTATTTTATTAGGGGGCTTAGAATAGGTGTAATTAGCTTAAAAATCTTGTAATCTTTTTTTTATTTTTTGTAATTTAGTGGTTGTTTTTTTTTGTAATTTAGTTTAGTTAATTTAATTGTATTTTTAGATAGATGTTTGTACTTTATTTAATTTATTGATAGTGTAGGTGTATTTATAACTTAGGTTAGGATTTATTTTACAGGTAATTGGGTAATTATTTTAACTAGGTAGATATTAAATAGTTAATAACTATTTAATATCTATTATACCTAGTTAAAATAATTAACAATTTACCTGTAAAATAAATATTAACCCTAACATAGCTACAATGTAATTATTAATTATATTGTAGCTATCTTAGGGATTATTTTATAGGTAAGTATTTAGATTTAAATAGGAATATTTTAGTTTATAAATTAATTAGATTAATTTAATATAAATATAGTTAGGGGTGTTAGTGTTAGATAGAGTTAATATAGTTAATATAAATACTATAGTAACTATATTAACCCTAATATAATTAGGGTTAATATAGTTAATATATATAATGTAATAACTATATTAACTATAATACTTAGGGTTAATATAGATAATATAGCTGGCGGCGGGGTAGGTAGATTAAATTAGGGGTTAATCATTTTAATAGAGATGGCGGCGGTGTAAGGGGCTTACATTAGGGGTTAATAATATTAATATAGCTGGCGGCGGTATAGGGGGATTAGATTAGGGGTTAATAATTTTTATATAGGTGGCGGCGGTGTAAGGGGTCAGATTAGGGGATAGATAAGGTAGATGGCGGCGGTTTTAGAGGCTCACAGTAGGGGGTTAGTTTATGTAGATGGCGGCGGGGTCCGGGAGCGGCGGTTTAGGGGGTAATAACTTTATTAGGGATTTGGGGGGGGGGATCGCGGTTGACAGGGAGATAGACATTGCGCATGCGTTAGGTGTTAGGTTTATTTTAGAAGATCGCGGTTGACAGGGAGATAGACATTGCGCATGCGTTAGGTGTTAGGTTTATTTTAGCAGCTAGTTTAGGGAGTTACGGGGCTCCAATAGTCAGCGTAAGGCTTCTTACGGCTGCTTTTTGTGGCGAGGTGAAAATGGAGTAAGTTTTCTCCATTTTCGCCACGTAAGTCCTTACGCTGCATATTGGATACCAAACTGCGCGGGTTTGGTATACCTGCCTATGGCCCAAAAAACTGCGGGCGACGGCAGAAATATACGCGCGTAACTTCTAGCTTACGCCGTATATAGGATACCAAATCCGCGCAATTATTGGCGTTGCCGGCTTTTGCGGGCGACGCTTTATATCGGATCGACCCCCTGGTGCAGAAATTCAAGCAGCTTGGCTTTATTTGATGGCTTGAGACCATTCACCTTCCTCTTTATCAAATTCCAGATGTTTTCAGTGGGGTTCAGGTCTGGAGATTGGTCTGGCCATGACAGGGTCTTGATCTGGTGGTCTTCCATTCAAACCTTAATTGACCTGGCTATGTAGCATGGAGCATTGTCCTATGGAAAAAGGCAATCCTCAGAGTTGAGGAACATTGTCAGAGCAGAAGGAAGCATATGTTCTTTCATGATAACCTTTTATGTGGCTTGATTCATGTGTCCCTTACAAAGATACATCTGCCCGATTCCAGGTCTTCTTCTCATATGAGTCCAATTTTCAATTTTGCCCAACACCTGGTCATCTAATAAATAGACTGAGACCAGGAGATGCTTACAAGCCACAGGGTCTTACACCTACTGTATAATTTGGTGGAGGATCGGTGATGATCTGGGGATGTTTCAGAAAGGCTGGAATTGGCCACGTTATTTAAAAATAAACATTAACTTGTTTTCTTTGCGTTATTGGAGGTCTGAAAACACTGCATCTTTTTTGTTATTATGATGGCCCTTTAACACTTTATTATAATTTATTATAATTTTGTTTGCGCTTGAGCGCATCTGTTTACTTTCAACTTGCAACATGCACACTAGTTAGCACGTTTGCAATAGCGCGCCACTTGTAATCTATCCTTTAATGAGGAGCACAAGAAAAAAAAAAAAGAGGACATAATATAGCAATCACACTATACGCTTTAAAAAAATTTCATTATATTAAAGGAAAAACACAGACAATAGCGCATCTGAATCAAAATCTCTAAAAAAATAGGGAAATTGCAACAGTAACATTTTTTAATATGTTATCTCACAATAAGTAATTTGGTGATGGACTTTCATACTACTCATGTATAAATACAAAAGCTAAGCAGTCATTACTCATTAGTCAATAAAGCATGTTTGCAAAATTGTAGCTTATAAAGTCCTAATTTGAAAATTAATTAATTCATAAATTAGCACAAAAAAAAATATTTAAATTACGATAAAAGAGCTCTATTAAAATTGGATAGTAAAGCCATTAACTGGTAAAACCCAATAAATGAAGCTGTTAATTGAGCCTTTAGTTTAGAGATTAAAGAATAATAAGATGGTGAAACAAGGGTGCTCAGATATGTCTCAGTACACTTTTTCATTTCTCTTGTCTGTGTTTTATTTTGGATCCAAAAACCATTATATTAAAACGGCTGCACTTTAAAAAGATTCTGCTTACGCTATGTGAACTGACTGAAACATAATATAAAAGTTATTTATTATTTATGGACACTTGTGTCTTAAAGAGACATGAAACCCTCATTTTTTCTTTCATGATTTAGATATAGCATGCAATTTTAAACAACTTCCTAATTTACTTCTACAGGTGAAACTCGAAAAATTAGAATATCGTGCAAAAGTTCATTTATTTCACTAATGCAACTTAAAAGGTGAAACTAATTTATGAGATAGACTCATTACATGCAAAGCAAGATAGATCAAGCCATGATTTGTCATAATTGTGATGATTATGGCTTACAGCTCATGAAAACCCCAAATCCACAATCTCAGAAAATTAGAATATTACATGCAATCAATAAAACAAGGATTGTACATAGAACAATATCGGACCTCTGAAAAGTATAAGCATGCATACTGTATGTACTCAGTACTTGGTTTGGGCCCCTTTTCCACCAATTACTGCCTCAATGCGATGTGGCATGGAATCTATCAGTCTGTGGCACTGCTGAGGTGTTATGGAAGACCAGGATGCTTCAATAGCAGCCTTCAGCTCTTCTGCATTGTTCGGTCTCATGTCTCTCATCTTTCTCTTGGCAATGCCCCATAGATTCTCTATGGGGTTCAGGTCAGGCGAGTTTGCTGACCAAGCCAGCACAGTAATCCCATGGTCATTGAACCAGGTTTTGGTGCTTTTGGCAGTGTGGGCAGGTGCCAAGTCCTGCTGGAAAATGAAGTCAGCATCCCCATAGAGCTCGTCTGCAGAAGGAAGCATGAAGTGCTCCAAAATCTCCTGGTAGATGGCTGCGTTGACCCTGGACTTAATGAAGCACAGTGGACCAACACCAGCAGATGACATGGCTCCCCAAATCAACACAGACAGTTGAAACTTCACACTGGACTTCAAGCATATTGCAGTGTGCGCCTCTCCATTCTTCCTCCATACTCTGGGTCCTTGGTTTCCAAATGAGATGCAAAATTTGCTCTCATCAGAAAATAGGACTTTGGACCACTGAGCAAGACGCTTCTGACATTGTTTGTTCAGGAGTGGATTGACAAGAAGAATACAACATTTGAAGCCCATGTCCAGGATCCGTCTGTGTGTGGTGGCTCTTGTGAAAGTCCCCAACACTTTTGAATGGTCTTTTCCTGACAATCCTCTCCAGGCTGCGGTCATCCCTGCTGCTTGTGCACCTTTTTCTTCCACACTTTTCCCTTCCACATAACTTTCTATTAATGTGCTTTGATACAGCACTTTAGGAACATCCAACTTCTTTTGCAATTACCTTTTGAGGCTTTCCCTCCTTATGGAGGGTGTCAATGATGGTTTTCTGCACAACTGTCAGGTCAGCAGTTTTTCCCATGATTGTGATTCCTACTGAACCAGACTGAGAGACCATTTAAAGGCTCAGGAACCCTTTGCAAGTGTTATGGCTTATTTAGCTGATTAGAGTGGGACACTTTGAGCCAAGAATATGGCACCTTTTCACAATATTCTAGCTTTCCGAGATTGTGGATTTGGGGTTTTCATGAGCTGTAAGCCATAATCATCACAATTATGACAAATCACGGCTTGAACTATCTTGCTTTTCATGTAATGAGTCTCTCATATATTAGTTTCACCTTTTAAGTTGCATTAGTGAAATAAATTAACTTTTGCACAATATTCTAATTTTTCGAGTTTCATCTGTATTATCTAATTTGCTTCATTCTCTTGATATCCTTTGCTGAAAAGCATATCTAGATAGGCTCAGTAGTTGCTGATTGGTGGCTGCACAAATATGCCTCGTATGATTGGCTCACCCATGTGCATTGCTATTTCTCCAACAAAGGATGTCTAAAGAATGAAGCAAATGAGACGATATAAGTAAATTGGAATGTTGTTTAAAATTATATCCTCTAGCTGAATCATGAAAGAAAAAAATGGGGTTAATGTCCCTTTACCTTTTATATCTGCTTGAGAATTTATTTTATTTTTTTAAATAAAATATGTACTAGTCCTGTGGACACAGATTGAGACATTCGCTTACATTCATAGATGTTTGTCAGGTTGCTAAGGGGTCTTTTTGTAAAGGTGCGATCATGTTTGAAATTCATTGACAATAACTTAACGTATCTTTTTTCAGTGTTTAGTTAGTGGTTGTTCTTGCCATTAACATCTCATCTATAGTTGCATTAGTGTTCAATACATAATATCGTACAAATCAAATGAGAACCTGAGTATCTCATCTTGCTATTTCAAAGCTGATGAAGTTGTCTTATTTTTATTTTTATTTAATTTCTCTTTAACTGTTTTTTATGTGCCGGTTAGTGAATAATTATAAGATAAATGCGACTCTATTTAATATAATGGCACTTAACTTAACAAGTGGTTGTGATGAGGGGTGGATAAAATCTTTATGAATTCTGCAATTTTTGAGTAGTGATATTGCTTTGAGATTTTATACAACATATAGGGCAAGTCTTTTTTTTTTTTTTTTTAAAAAGCTTTATTGAGTAGCTCAAAGTACACAATATAAACATGACAAAACAAAAGTCAAAACAATAAAGTGTACAGGATATAATAACATTTTGTACATGCCTTAAACATAAGAATTATTTTTCTTTTCACACAATAGTTGATTGTATTAAATGAAACCACTCACTTTCTTTTGCACTTAGGAGAAGAGATCTTACAAGGAGTAGTTATATCTCATATGCAAATATCCTTAGGGTAGTATACATCGATACCTTTACTGAGCGTTGTAAAGATGTGGATTCCCTATGTTGCAGGTTAGATGTGTGGTGTGTGGTATGGATATATTACTCCCGTCAGAATCAATAAAGCCAGCTCATCACAGAGATATAGTACAAGTATAAGAAAGTAGGAGGTAGAAGAGAAGAGAAAAGGGGAGAGAGGGAAGAGAGAGGGAGAGGGGTGGATAGGGGACAAGGGGAAAGAAGGGAAGAGAGAGAAAAAAAAAAAAAGAAAGAAAGAAGGGGGGGAGGGGTGGGGGGGAAGAGGGAATATGATAATACGTAAAGGTACATCTAAGGGGGAGGGGGAAGAACCCAGTCACTAAACCTGAGTGGTTATCAAGTATACTCATATACCTAAGGAGGTTTCAGGAGCCACACGCTCCAGATCGACCAATATTTGTTCATACGCTCTGTTACACTGTAGAAGCCCTGCTCCATAGAGGCTAAGTAGTCTATAAATTGGATTAATTGTACCAAATTAGGAGCCTCCGTCTTTTTCCATGCTCTAGCAATACAAACTTTCACGGCAATCAGAATTACGGCTGCTAGCATTTGCCGAGAGTGTGACACATCCTGCAGACCTATATGCAGAAGAGCTAGAGCAGGAGACCGAGGAAGTGAAAACCCCAGGTCTGTGAGTATAGAGAATACCTCATTCCACAGAGGAACAATTTTTTCGCAGGACCACCAAATATGTAAATCAGAACCCTGTTGATCACATTCTCTCCAGCATAACTGAGAAACAGAGGGATATATCTTAGCTAGCTTCAGAGGAGTTAAGTACCATTTTAGTAAGACCTTAAACTAGGTCTCTAAATGTGACACACAATGTATGGCAGCCTTAGTGATTGTTGTCGCGTGATCAACGTCTTCCAAAGTAATCTGGATATGCATCTCGCGACCCCAAGCCTTTATCTGCCATGGTAGTGTCTCGCTATACTCGTTCAGAAGGATTAGGTGATGGTTTGTGAGGGGTCTAATGAGTTTGGTCCCTTGTAGCCATCTGTTTTCCCAATTAGTCTTTTCCCTAAGATCTGCCCTAGGGAATCCCCAAGCCTGGCAATATCTCAATATTCTATGGCTCTCAAATGGGAGCCATCTAGGAGCCTCCTGAAGAACAGGCTAGGCTGGGGCATGGTGGCACCATGTACATATATTTAAACACCATGTACAAACATCCAGGGCCTGACTGCAGGAGAGTTTTTACTATCAGGGGGACAAACCTAGGTGGGTATTCTGTCCCCAGAACTTGTGTAGTAGGCTAAGCTCATGTGGACAGTACCTTGTTATGCTGTGTGTGCAGCTCACTTAGTTCAGCATCAGTTCACTTAGTTCAGCATCTGTGTGTTCTTTCCCCTTCTCTACCAGAGCTCCTGATTGTGAAGCTGGTGTCTGAGCTATTTTTACTGAGAGATTCCCCTCTTTGCTGACTAGCATTCTACACTGAGCCTAGGATGATTTAATGTACAGCCTACTTAGATCTCTGTCAGTAAAAAAGGAGAATCTCTCAGTAAGAAGAACTCAGACACATGTTTCACAATCAAGAGCTCCGGTTGAGATGGGGAAAGACCACACAGACACTACTAGGATTACTTAACATGCAGCCTATAGAATCTATGTCGGCAGAAGGGAATCCCTCAGTGACAGCCCCCCGGATTCATTTTTCTTAGCACTCCTGCCTGTTTAGTATTTGCCGTTACTGCCCTCAACAATAGTGTTTGACCTTAAACGTTGACCTTAAACGTTCTTGTGCTAGATAGCTGATGTAGCACTAAGTGTTGGGGGTAAAAGTGAGCTGAAGACACAGCATAACAAGGTACTGCACAGCTCCTCACTGTAAAGCGTAAATCTCCTTTTTTCTGAGGGATTTTCCTCTTTTCCTCTTTGCCGACAGCGCATCCTACACTGAGCCTACTAGGATCTCTGCATCAGAAGAGGGTAATCCCTCAGTGACAGCCCCCGGACTAAGCATTACCACTATATACTAGTGCTCCTCTCATCTATACTTGCCCTCCAGCTAATGCTGGACTAAGTGTTGAGGCCCGAGATAAAAGTAAGGTGAACACATAGCAGGGTAGTGCACAGCTCCTGACTGTGAAGCGTTTGTCTTAGTTGTTCTGAGAGAATCCCTCAGAACAAATAAGACAAACGCCTCACAGTCAGGAGCTGTGGTGGAAGTCAGTACTTACCAACACATTGCCGCGCTTCTTCTCAGTGACTCAAGCCATTGCTTTAGCGCTCCACCTTAAAGGCGGTGCTGAGTCTTCACCTCTTCAATGCCGTTATTTGTATAGGCTGCCAGACATTCGATAGTGAGTGAATGTTGATTCAACATTGACTCACTATCTTTCACTCGCCCCAGTTTAAATGTTACTCGCCAATGGTGAGCAGGCGAGTGAACATTTTGAGCCTTGTATATATAAAGCTCCTGACTGTGAAGCGTTTGTCTTAGTTGTTCTGAGGGATTCCTCTCTTTGCCCAAAGTGCTTTAAATAATCCTAATAAGAGAACTAGGATTGTCAGGGTGCCAGGAATCAGACTGAGACAAGAAGTGCAAAAATAATCAAACCTTTATTAATAACAAAAATAAAAAAATGTCCACAAGTCAAAAAACAAGCCAGGAGTCAAAACCAGAGCTGGTAGTCAGAGGAGCCAAGTCAGGAGCCAAAGCGAGACATCAGAATAGCCAGGTAATACACAGGAACTCACAAACAGGTCTGAGACAAAGCAAGAGCAAAGCATACTGAACAAAGGCCCTTTAAATAATAAGTGATGGCATCAAAATTCTGAGACTGCAACCTGTCTCACATGGATGATGTACAACAGTCTGGCCATAAGAGGGCGTGCAGGAATGAGCACCATCACACACACTGAACCAGATTCAGCAAGAAATGAGGAAACAAACCCTGACAGTACCCTTCCCTCAATGGCCCCTTCCACGCGGGAGGACAAAAGGCTTATTGGGGAAATGGGCATGGAAGGCACAGAGGGGGGCGGGAGCATGAACATCAGAGGAGGGAACCCATGAACGCTCTTCCGGACTGTAGCCCCTCCAGTGAATCAAATACTGTATGCGACCCCTGGACATTTGAGAGTCAATAATGCTGCTGACCTCATATTCTTCATGGTTGTCAACAAAGATAGGACGGGGACGAGGCAACACAGTGGTAAACCGATTACAAACCAATGGTTTCAAGAGGGAGACATGAAAAACATTGGAGATGCGCATTGCAGGAGGAAGGTCAAGAGCGTAGGCCACAGGATTGACCCGTCGGAGTATCTGAAAAGGACCAACATAACAGGGAGCCAGTTTATTGGAAGGCACACAAAGGTTCAAGTTGCCGGAGGACAGCCAAACCCTCTCACCAACCTGGTAGGAAGGCGCAGGCAGACGCCTACGATCAGCCTGGAATTTTTGGCGCTGCATAGAACGATGAAGGCAATCCTGAATCTGCACCCATGTGGAACGGAGTTGCTGGAGATGTTCCTCCAAAGCTGGAATTCCCTGAGACATGAATGAATTGGGCAACAAGGATGGTTGAAACCCATAATTCGCCATGAACGGGGATAACTGGGAGGAAGCATTAATAGCACTATTATGAGTGAACTCTGCCCAAGGTAACAGTTCAGACAAATTATTGTAGTGATCTGAGACATAGCAATGGAGGAACTGTTCCAGAGCTTGATTAGACTGTTCTGCAGCCCCATTGGATTGAGGGCGATATGCAGAGGAGAAGGAAAGCTGAATCCCCATTTGAGCACAAAAGGAACGCCAAAATCTGGAGACAAACTGGCTACCCCGGTCCGAGACTATCTCCTTGGGTAACCCATGTAAACGGAAGACCTCCCGGGCAAAAATTGAAGCCAGGTCCTGAGCAGTAGGCAACTTTTTCAAGGGAATGCAATGTGACATTTTAGAAAAACTGTCAACCACCATTAGGATAACAGTATTGCCATTGGAAACAGGGAGCTCGACAATGAAGTCCATGGAAAGATGTGTCCAAGGATGCTCACCATTAGCAATAGGTTGAAGAAGACCCACAGGTAGACATCAAGGAGTCTTATTCTGTGCACAGACTGAGCAGGAGGCAACATACGCAACAACATCAGAACGAAGACCTGGCCACCAGAATTGTCGAGTGACAGACCAAATCATTTGGTTCTTGCCCAGGTGACCTGCGGCTTTAGGATAGTTGTAAGTGTGCAAAAGTTTAGTTTGAAGATTCTCAGGTACAAAGCCCTTACCACTAAGTTTCTCAGGAGGTGCATTGGTCAAATTAGTATGTATGGTTGCCAAAATATGGTCAGGAGGTATAAATGAAATAGGTACAGACTCCTCCTTGGACAGAGGCGAAAATTGACGAGAGAGGGCATCAGCCCTAACATTCTTACTGCCAGGTAGGTAGGAGACCACATAATTAAACTGAGACAAAAATAGCGCCCATCTGGACTGTCGGGGCAACAAACGTTTTGCTTCAGATAGATAAGTCAAATTCTTGTGGTCAGTAAGAATGAGCACTGATACGCTAGTACCCTCGAGAAGGTGCCTCCATTCCTTGAGTGCCAAAATTATGGACAGTAATTCCCTGTCACCAATTTTATAATTGACCTTTGCCAGAAACAATTTCTTAGAGAATAAACCGCACAGATGCAAGGAACCGTCAGGCGTAGGACGTTGAGAAAAAAAAGGGCACCTACTCCATTCTCAGACACATCGATCTCAAGAACAAAAGGCAGGACAGGGTTAGGATGAGCCAGAACTGGAGCGGCAGCAAAGGCAGTCTTAAGACTCTCAAAAGCCTTATTGGCAGTAGGTAACCAATGGAGTGGATCATTCTCCTTACGGGTCATGTCAGTGATAGGTTTGTCCAAGGAAGAAAAGTTTTTCATAAACTTCTTATAGTCATTGGCAAAGCCCAAAAAACGTTGAATAGAGTGAAGACCAACTGGGCGAGGACACTGCAGGACTGCAGGCAACTTATCAGGATCTATGGAGAACCCTGCAACGGAGATTACATAACCTAGAAAGGTTACTTGAGTCTGATGGAACTCACATTTCTCGAGTTTACAAAACAGGCCATTCTCACATAGTCTCTGAAGTACCCGTGTAACATCAGAACGCTGAGCCTCAAGAGTGGGTGAGTGTATAAGGATATCATCTAAGTACAACACAACACACTGTTGCAACATATCTCGTAGAACATCCTTAATAAATTCCTGGAAAACAGCTGGAGCATTACATAGGCCAAAGGACATTACAAGATACTCATAATGCCCGCTCCTGGTGTTAAATGTTTTTTTCCATTCATGGCCCTCCTTAATCCTAACGAGATTGTATGCTCCTCTCAAATCAAGTTTAGAAAAGACCATAGCTCCCTATGAGCGGAATAGGGTAAGCATTCTTAATGGTAATCTATGCATGGTCTTAACTCGCCACCCTTTTTCTTCACAAAGAAGAAGCCAGCCCCTGCAGGAGAGCAGGATTTGCGGATGATCCCCCGTGACAGAGCATCGGCAACATACTCCTCCATAGCACAATTCTCTGCAACCGAGAGAGGGTAAACCCGGCCCCGAGGAAGAATGGCTCCGGGTTGCAGGTCTATGGCACAATCGTAAGACCGGTGAGGAGGCAACATACCGGCACGCACCTTGTCAAAAACGTCTTGGAACTCTCGGTACTCCTCAGGCAATTGAGATACCAAAGAAGTGCATAGGACTTTGACTGATTTCCGAAGACAAGTGAAAATAAATTGCGGAGACCACGACAAAATTTTGGACCTAAACTGGGATTGTGCTTTTGGAGCCAGGGATAACCCAGAACAACCAAAAAATGTGGAGAGTTAATCACCGGGAACTGGAGGGTTTCAAAATGGAGAGCCCCAACAGCCATGGATAATGGAGTAGTTTTGTGAGTAACGAGTGCAGGCTGAAGAGGCCTGCCATCAATGGCCTCAATAGCAAGCGGAATGGACCGAGGCAATACAGGAATGGAGTGCTGTGATACAAAAGCACTGTCAATTAAATAGCCTGTAGCACTGGAGTCAACAAGAGCCTGGGTGACTATGGAGGAGTCCACCCAGGAAAGGACAACCGTGACCAAAGGTTTCTCCTTTAGCGGTTCCGGGGACAAGTATAAACCACCCAAGGTCTGCCCCCGACAGGACCCTAGGTGTGAGCGTTTAACCGGCCGTGTAGGACAAAACTTTAAAAGGTGGCCCTGTAACCTTGAATAGAGACAGAGCCCCTCCCTCCTCCTAAAGGCCCTCTCCACCACGGAGAGACGCGTAAATCCCAACTGCATAGGCACAGCAGTACCTGGTGACTCAGGACCAGGAGACATGGGAGGAGAGAGAGGCATGGACAGGTATGACAATGTAGGAGACAACGGTACAGGAGGCTTCCACAAGCACATCTTGAAAGAGGGCCTCTCTCTGAGTCTGATGTCAATTAAGATTAAAAAGACACCAAAGCCTCGAGATCCTCTGGTAAATCTCTGGCAGCAACTTCGTCTTTAATCACATCAGAAAGCCTATGAAAGAAGGCGGCAACAAGGGCTTCATTGTTTCAACCAACCTTTGCGGCAAGCATACGGAACTCAATGGAATACTGAGCAACAGATCTCGTACCTTGCTGAATGGACATGAGTCGTTTGGCAGCAGAGGAGGAGCGAGCCAGGACATCAAATACCCTTCAAAAGGAGGCCACAAATTCAGGGTAATTAGAAATCACAGGTTTATTAGTTTCCCACAAGGGATTAGCCCAGGCAAGGACCGTGTCAGAGAGTAAACAGATGATAATTCCCACCTTAGCTCTGTCAGAGGGAAACGCCTGAGGTAACATCTCAAAGTAAATGTCCACCTGGTTCAAAAACCCTCTGCACTGATTAGGATCGCCTCCATAACGCTGAGGTAGAGGTGCAGAACCGGACATGCTCCTGGTAGGACTAGGTGCAGCAGCAGAAACAGGAGCAGCCATAACTTGTGGGACACTCTGGTCCAAATGTGCAGTGCGAGACAGCAGGGTTTGCAGGGCTAGTGCAAAGTGATCCAAGCGGTGATCCTGTTCATCAATCATGGAAATGATTGTAGGTAAAGGTGGGTTATTAGCACCATCAGGATTCATGGCCCTTGCGTAATGTCAGGGTGCCAGGAATCAGACTGAGACAAGAAGTACAAAAATAATCACACCTTTATTAATAACAAAAATAAAAAAGTCCACAAGTCAAACAACAAGCCAGGAGTCAAAACCAGAGCTGGTAGTCAGACGAGCTGAGTCAGGAGCCAAAGCGAGTAGTCAGACGAGCCGGAATCAGGAACAAGGAGAACAGCAAAGTCAGGAACAAGCCAAGGATCAGGAACCAGAAGAGACGTCAGACTAGCCAGGTAATACACAGGAACTCACAAACAGGTCTTAGACAACACAAGGGCAAAGCATACTGAACAGAGGCCCTTAAAAATAATAAGTGATGACATCACAATTCTGAGACTGCAACCTGTCTCACACGAATGATGTACAACAGTCTGGCCATAAGAGGGCGTGCAGGAAATGAGCAGCATCACACATTCTGAAACAGATTCAGCAAGAAAGGTGAGTAAAATGACTGCCAGCAGCACATGGCAAACAAAGCAGGGAAAAAACCCTGACATAGGATGCACTCAGAACAATTAAGACAAATGCCTCATAGTCAGTAGATGTGGTGGAAGTCAGTACTTACCAACACATTGCTGCAATTCTTCTCAGTGACTCAAGCCGTTGCTTTTGCGCTCCACTTTAAAGGCTGTGCTGAGTCTTCACCTCTTCAATGCCGTTATTTCTACAGGCTGCCAGACTTTCAATAGTGAGTGAATGTTTTTGAGCCTTGTATATATAATCATATACATATATCGCTATAAATAAATATATCTGTCCAAAAATCATCACATATCTAGAGAAATATTTATTGACAAATATATATAACATATTCAGTAACAAAAAATTCTTGCAATAAGAAATATTCACATTTTCATGTACACATTTTTAAAGAAGGAGAATACGTCATGGGCGCAACAGATTAGGGTGTTAGTTTTTTGTTTTTTTCTATTTGTCTTCTCCATTGACTTCTAAAAGAGGCTGCTCCTAGGTGGTGACTCCCCATAGAATAAGCTATTGAGCTGTTGTTTGCTTCTGGTAAAGTGCTTTGTATGCATTGAAATACGTGAACGCACACGTGATATGGCTTTTTGGGCTACTCGGCTTAACACGTGTGCAATACCTGCGCAACCCCAAATTCTCAAAAATCTTAACAATCGTTTTATTTTTGCAATTGCAAAAAACAGATTTGCAGAGCCACTTGTAATCTCGCCCATAAACTTTCAGACCATGTCAAAGAAAACCTGAGGCCAGTATCTCAGCACCAAGGAAAAACTCAGCTTGAACTGCAGATTTAGACAAATATCAGTAATTTGGAAAATATGGTGGGATTAACAACCTCATGAGAGCCCTCTGGTAGACTATAAAGTATAGATTTTTAGAGAAGAACAAGTAAACCATTTAGATTCCATGACCTTAACTTGGTTGATAGGGAGGGATAAGGCCTAATAAAAAAACATGCCCCAGTGTTATGGACCTAGAGAGCATAAAGAAAAAAAAGAGGGTTCAAAATTACCTTTATTGCAAGTTTATTCCATTGTGGCTTGGATTTTTGGATGAATATTTTGAATTATAAGAACAATTAGAATAATAATTGTCAAGAATTACTGGTACCCTAACCTTTGAGAATAATTGTTCTTATGATTATCGACCACTTGATTGTAGTTTCAGTATGTATAAAGGGACTATTTTATTTTTAGATTAATGTTGGATATGGTTAAACTGTGACAGAGGCTAGCAGCTCATTTTTTGATGTTCTGTGCTGATTTTTGTGTATGGGAAAGTAGTTGTACAGTTAACTTTGGGAATCATTACACAAAAGGGTCAGATAGAGCATTGTGAGCTGCCACACACGATAGTGACAGTCATAAAATACTTTTGCTATTATAGAACAAAGTGGGAGCTGCACCAGTGTTTGTCTTGCTAATAGTTCAAGTGCCAGGCATTTGATTGCTCATGACAAGTATGTGAAGAAAGAGACAATAAAATACTGTGGCACTTAAAGGGACACTGAACACAAATTTTTTCTTTTGTGATTTAGATAGAGCATGACATTTTAAGCAACTTTCTAATTTACTCCTATTATCAAATTTCCTTCATTCTCTTGGTATCTTTATTTGAAATGCAAGAATGTAAGGTTAGATGCCGGCCCATTTTTGGTGAACAAGCTGGGTTGTCCTTGTTGATTGGTGGATAAATTAATCCACCAATAAGAAAGTGATGTCCATGGTCTGAACCCCAAAAAAGCTTAGATGCCTTCTTTTTCAAATAAAGATAGCAAGAGAACGAAGAAAAAATGATAATAGGAGTAAATTAGAAAGTTGCTTAAAATTGCATGCTCTATCTGAATCACACACACAAAAAATGTGGGTTCAGTGCCCCTTTAAGCTTTCAATAGATGGTCACATAGAATGTTAGTCCCTGATATATCAGAATCCTAGGCTTCCAGAACTAAAAATACATGCATTAAATAATATAAAGGTAAGATGACATACATCTTGACATAATTAATTTACATACTGTATGTCCTGAACTTGATCACAACTATCTGAAATAAAAGGCTGTGGTAATCATGGTTAATTACGTAAAAAATATTCTAGGCAGTGATGCATATAAAACAAGAGAAACAATTTAAAAAAATACAAAAGCAAACAAACCAAGCATACGTGATAATCAAAACCATAGAACATACAGTAAAACATAAATCAGACGTTTTGTTTACACTTGAAAACTAAAATCCACAAGTGTTGCAACCTGGGAGCATATGAGCAAGAATCAGCAGCTAAGTGACAAGCAGAGAGGATGGATGATTGGCACACTCTGTTGCTCTGCTGCCGAAGGAGGTATCAAATAAAACAGAGATCTGAATTAATAAATAAAACATGTCTCAGCATGATACAGTTCTGATAGCAGAAAAGCTGAATAATTCAAATTAACTATGTTTGTTAATTTGTTATATGGCTTGTGTGCTTTATTTGCTTTTGACTTAGCAGGAAATAGTTATAGTACTGACATCCAACTACATATAAGTATATAAATGTATATAAATAAGTATATAAATGTATGCCAAAATACCTTTTATTGTTGCATTTTTAAAGCTATGAAGAGCTTCCTCTTCTTCAGGTCTGAAGCAATACTGATCAGTATAATGGAATTTACAAATTGTGATTTGAAATGTAAAATTGTTAAAAGAGTAGAACGTGATATATAATCCTAAATACCAGATAAGGGAGGGGATGTAATAGATGAGGCAAAGGGTGCAGTGAGTCTACCAGCAGTGGGCCAGATTACAAGCGGAGTGGTATTTAACACTCCCGATTTTGCGTTAACTCAGCTAGAAGTAAGCTTTTTATGCATGTCGGGTAGCGCTCGTATAACAAGTTGAAAGTCAACCGTTTTCGCTCGCATGCTAACCCAATGCGTGAATACCCTACTCGCGCACAAGACCAATCACATATTCTCAAGAGCGCAAACCCAACATAAAAATATGAATATTTTGCATTCCAATGTTCTTCACATAGCAGAATATGTTCTATTTACTCATAAAAACACATTTCTACATATATCTGATGTTTTTTGGTAAAATATATATCTATATATACATATATACATATGATTATATATAGGAATATAAATATAAAGATAAATACAGTAATATCTATTTGTAAAAACATAGAACATATTTGGCTATGTGCAGAACATTGGAATGTGAAATACTTACAGTAAATACACAGTATAATACTTAATTAAATATGAATATTTTTACATTTGAGCAATGTTTAGCGCAGCCACACTATCAAATGAAAGTATAGGGCATGCTAAAGAGATGTTGGCCCACAGTATTTTTAAATGTAGTGTTTTGATCAGCACAACCCTTCTAAGGATATACAAAAAAAATAAAAAAATAACATGATCTATTTTTAAATGTACTTTATTCTTATGGTATCCTTTGCTTGAAAAACATATGTCCATACCCTACATTATTATGTGGTTATTGGTTGCCACACACATTTGTCTGTGGCCATTGGCTCAGCAGATGCTTTTAGCTAGCTCCCAGTAGTGCATTGCTTCTCTAGAGCTGATTTCAGCAATGCATGTAATCCCTTTGCGGGGGTCAAACACACAGTAATATAAAGCAGCAATGTAATATTACAATGCTCTAACATATTAAAGTTATCCCTTTAATGAACATATTGACCTAGATGAAAAGTGGAGCACTATTAATAATGCAGGGTCATGAACCTGCACTAAAAATAGCACAAATCTGGTATTTCAAGTAAATGGTAAAAAAAGGTTTACCAGAGAATGTTAGCATGGCTGACATTATTTAGTGCACACTATACTGTCGATAGTGCAGGGTGCACTCGCATTGCTTACATTAGTGGTGAGTTAATATTAGCTCTAAAGCAGTGACGTGCAGTGAGGTGAGAGGCAGGTGAGGCACTGGCTAGGATATGCCTTCATTCTTTAGATATCCTTTGTTGAAGAAATAGCAATGTACATGGGTGAGCCAATCACATGAGGTATCTATTGTGCAGCCACCAATCAGCAGCTAATGAGCATATTTAGATATGATTTTCAACAAAGGATATCAAGAGAATGAAGGAAATTAGATATTAGATGTAAATTGGACAGAGGGGGTGGGAGAGACAGGGAGAGAGAGATAGAGAGACGGAGGGGAGAAACTATATTATAGGCAGAGAAGTGGCTGCCCCCCTCTGATGTTAAACTTTGTGTCTCACCTGGTCAGTGTTGTAACTTGCTAGTTGCTATGCTATCTTCTCTGCTTACTACATACATTTTACAGAATGTTTAGCCATCTTGTGATTTTGTGCACATTAAATATTATAGGCAGAGAAGTGGCTGCCCCCCTCTGATGTTAAACTTTGTGTCTCACCTGGTCAGTGTTGTAACTTGCTAGTTGCAATGCTATCCTCTCTGCTTACTACATACATTTTACAGAATGTTTAGCCATCTTGTGATTTTGTGCACATTAAATATTATAGGCAGAGAAGTGGCTGCCCCCTCTGATGTTAAACTTTAAGTGTCTGACACTTAAAGTTTAACATCAGAGGGGGCAGCCACTTCTCTGACTTAATATATTTTACTGCAGTGTGTTCACAAAATCACAAGATGGCTAAACATTCAGTAAAATTTATTTAGTAAGCAGAGAAGATAGCATAGCAACTAGCAAGTTACAACACTGACCAGGTCAGACACAAAGTTTAACATCAGAGGGGGCAGCCACTTCTCTGCCTATAATATATTAATGTGCACAAAATCACAAGATGGCTGCTCATTGTGTAAAATATATTTAGTAATCAGCCAGAGAACAAGAACATAGCATAGCAACTTAGCAAGTTACAACACTGACCAGACACAAAGTTTTACATCAGAGGGGGAGGCCACTACTCTGCCTAATGCCTAGTATAATCTATTATTAAAGTGCACTCTAAATCACAAGATGGCTGCTCATTAAAATATATTTATTAAGCACTGGCAGCCAGAGAACATACCATAGCAACTTGCAAGTTTTGCTTAATAAATGTATTTTGTGTATGACCCGGTCAGTGTTGTAAGTTACAACACTGACCGGGTCATACACAAAAACAGAATTTATGTTTACCTGATAAATTACTTTCTCCAACGGTGTGTCCGGTCCACGGCGTCATCCTTACTTGTGGGATATTCTCTTCCCCAACAGGAAATGGCAAAGAGCCCAGCAAAGCTGGTCACATGATCCCTCCTAGGCTCCGCCTTCCCCAGTCATTCGACCGACGTAAAGGAGGAATATTTGCATAGGAGAAATCATATGATACCGTGGTGACTGTAGTTAAAGAAAATAAATCATCAGACCTGATTAAAAAACCAGGGCGGGCAGTGGACCGGACACACCGTTGGAGAAAGTAATTTATCAGGTAAACATAAATTCTGTTTTCTCCAACATAGGTGTGTCCGGTCCACGGCGTCATCCTTACTTGTGGGAACCAATACCAAAGCTTTAGGACACGGATGATGGGAGGGAGCAAATCAGGTCACCTAGATGGAAGGCACCACGGTTTGCAAAACCTTTCTCCCAAAAATAGCCTCAGAAGAAGCAAAAGTATAAAATTTGTAAAAGTTGGTAAAAGTGTGCAGTGAAGACCAAGTCGCTGCCTTATATATCTGATCAACAGAAGCCTTGTTCTTAAAGGCCCATGTGGAAGCCACGGCCCTAGTGGAATGAGCTGTGATTCTTTCGGGAGGCTGCCGTCCGGCAGCCTCATAAGCCAATCTGATGATGCTTTTAAGCCAAAAAGATAGAGAGGTAGAAGTTGCTTTTTGACCTCTCCTTTTACCAGAATAAACAACAAACAAGGAAGATGTTTGTCTGAAATCCTTTGTAGCATCTAAATAGAATTTTAGAGCACGGACAACGTCCAAATTGTGTAACAAACGTTCCTTCTATGAAACTGGATTCGGACACAAAGAAGGTACAACTATCTCCTGGTTAATATTTTTGTTGGAAACAACCTTCGGAAGAAAACCAGGCTCAGTACGTAAAACCACCTTATCTGCATGGACCAGATAGGGCGGAGAACACTGCAGAGCAGATAACTCAGAAACTCTTCTAGCGGAAGAAATTGCAACCTAAAACAAAACTTTCCAAGATAATAACTTAATATCTACGGAATGTAAGGGTTCAAACGGAACCCCTTGAAGAACTGAAAGAACTAGATTAAGACTCCAGGGAAGAGTCAAAGGTCTGTAAACAGGCTTGATTCTAACCAGAGCCTGAACAAACGCTTAAACGTCTGGCACAGCTGCCAGCCCTTTGTGAAGTAAAACAGATAAAGCAGAGGTCTGTCCCTTCAGAGAACTCGCAGAAAATCCTTTCTCCAAACCTTCTTGTAGAAAGGAAAGAATCTTAGGAATTTTTATCTTGTTCCATGGGAATCCTTTAGATTCACACCAACAGATATATTTTTCCATATATTATGGTAAATTTTTATAGTTACAGGCTTTCTAGCCTGAATAAGAGTATCTATTACAGAATCTGAAAACCCACGCTTTGATAAAATCAAGCGTTCAAACTCCAAGCAGTCAGTTGGAGGAAAACCAGATTCGGATGTTCGAATGGACCCTGAATAAGAAGGTCCTGTCTCAAAGGTAGCTTCCATGGTGGAGCCGATGACACATTCACCAGGTCTGCATACCAAGTCCTGCGTGGCCACACAGGAACTATCAAGGTCACCGAAGCCCTCTCCAGATTGATCCTGGCTACCAGCCTGGGAATGAGAGGAAACGGTGGGAATACATAAGCTAGGTTGAAGATCCAAGGCGCTACTATTGTATCCAATAGAGTCGCCTTGGGATCCCTGGATTTGGACCCTTAACAAGGGACCATGAAGTTCTGACGAGAGGCCATCAGAACCATGTCTGGAATGCCCCATAATTGAGTTATTTGGGCAAAGATTTCCAGATGGAGTTCCCACTCCCCCGGATGCTCCTCCATCGCCAGGGAACTCCTTGTTACCCCCTGATGGTTGATATATGTAACAGTCGTCATGATGTCTGATTGAAACCTTATGAATTTGGCCTTTGCTAGTCGAGGCCAAGCCTTGAGAGCATTGAATATCGCTCTCAGTTCCATTATGTTTATCGGGAGAAGAGAGTCTTCCCGAAACCATAGACCCTGAGTTTTCAGGGGTTCCCAGACCGCGCCCAGCCCACCAGACTGGCGTCGGTCGTGACAATGACCTACTCTGGTCTGCGGAAGCTCATTCCCTGTGACAGGTTGTCCAGGGTCAGCCACCAACGGAGTGAATCTCTGGTTATTTGATCTACTTGTATCGTCGGAGACAAGTCTGTATAATCCCCATTCCACTGTCTGAGCATGCACAGGTGCAATGGTCTTAGATGAATTCGTGCCAAAGGAACTATGTCCATTGCCGCAATCATCAAACCTATTACTTCCATGGACAGCGCTATGGAAGGAAGAAGAACAGAATGAAGTACCTGACAAGAGCTTAGAAGTTTTGATTTTCCGGCCTCTGTCAGAAAAACCTTCATTTCTAAGGAAACTATTATTGTTCCCAAGAAGGGAACTCTTGTTGACGGGGACAGAGAACTTCTTTCTATGTTCACTTTCCACCTGTGAGATCTGAGAAAGGCTAGGACAATGTCCGTATGAGCCCTTGCTTTTGACAGAGACGACACTTGAATCAGGATGTCGTCCAAGTAAGGTACTACTGCAATGCCCCTTGGTCTTAGCACCGCTAGAAGGGACCCTAGTACCCTTGTGAAAATCCTTGGAGCAGTGGCTAATCCGAATGGAAGTGCCACAGGTAATGCTTGTCCAGAAAGGCGAACCTTAGGAACCGAAAATGTTCCTTGTGGATAGGAATTCGTAGGTACGCATCCTTTAAGTCCACCGTGGTCATGAATTGACCTTCCTGGATGGTATTAAGAATCGTTCGAATGGTTTCCATTTTGAATGATGAAACCCTTAGAAACTTGTTTAGAATCTTGAGATCTAAAATAGGTCTGAATGTTCCCTCTTTTTTGGGAATTATGAACAGGTTGGAGTAAAAACCCATCCCTTGTTCTCCTAATGGAACAGGATGAATCACTCCCATGCTTAACAGGTCTTCTACACAGTGTAAGAATGCCTGTTCGAAGATAATTGAGACCCGTGGAACCTTCCCCTTGGGGGTAGTTCCCTGAATTCCAGGAGATAACCTTGAGAAACTATTTCTAGCGCCCAAGGATCCTGAACATCTCTTGCCCCAGCCTGAGCAGAGAGAGAAAGTCTGCCCCCCACCAGATCCTTCCCAGATCGGGGGCCAACACTTCATGCTGTTTTGGTAGCAGTGGCAGGTGACTTGGCCTGCTTACCCTTGTTCCAGCCTTGCATCGGCCTCCAGGCTGGCTTGGTTTGAGAAGTATTACCCTCTTGCTTAGAGGGTGTAGAATTTGAGGCTGGTCCGTTTCTGCGAAAGGGACGAAAATTTGGCTTCTTTTTAGCCTTAAAAGACCTATCCAGAGGAAGGGAGTGGCCCTTTCCCCCAGTGATGTCTGAAATAATCTCTTTCAAGTCAGGGCCAAACAGTGTTTTACCCTTGAAAGGGATGTTAAGCAAAAGCGCTCTGCGCGCCACGATAGCAAACCCTAAATTATTCGCCGCTAAACTAGCTAATTGCAAAGCGGCATCTAAAATAAAAAAGAGTTAGCCAATTTAAGAGCTTGAACTCTGTCCAAAACCTCCTCGTACGAAGATTCTTTATTGAGCGACTTTTCTAGTTCTTCGAACCAGAAACACGCAGCTGTAGTGACAGGAACAATGCATGAAATTGGTTGTAGAAGGTAACCTTGCTGAACAAACATCTTTTTAAGCAAACCCTCTAACCTTTAATCCATAGGATCTTGAAAGCACAACTATCTTCTATAGGAATAGAAGTGCGTTTGTTTAGAGTAGAAACCGCCCCCCTCGACCTTGGGGACTGTATGCTATAAGTCCTTTCTGGGGTCGACTATAGGAACTAATTTCTTAAATATAGGGGGAGGACAAAAGGTATGCCGGGCCTTTCCCACTCCTTATTTACTATGTCCGCCACCCGCTTGGGTATAGGAAAAACATCGGGGGGCACCGGAACCTCTAGGAACTTGTCCATCTTACCTAATTTCTCTGGAATGACCAAATTGTCACAATCATCCAGAGTAGATAATACCTCCTTAAGTAGTGCGTGGAGATGTTGAAATTTAAATTTAAAAGTTACAATATCAGGTTCTGCTTGTTGAGAAATTTTCCCTGAATCTGAAATTTCTCCCTCAGACAAAACCTCCCTCCTGGCCCCTTCAGATAGGTGTGAGGGTATGTCAGAACAGATATCATCAGCGTCCTCTTGCTCTTCAGTGTTTAAAACAGAGCAATCACGCTTTCTCTGATAAGTAGGCATTTTGGAAAAAATGCATGCAATAGAACTATCCATTACAGCCATTAATTGTTGTATGGTAATAAGTATTGGCGCACTAGATGTACTAGGGGCCTCTTATGTGGGCAAAACTGGTGTAGACACAGAAGGGAATGATGCAGTACCATGCTTACTCCCCTCATTAGAGGAATCATCTTGGGCAATATCATATCTATGGCATTATTATCCCTACTTTGTTTGGACATTATGACACAAATATATCACATATATTTAAATGGGGAGACACATTGGCTTTCATACATATAGAACATCGTTATCTGATGGTTCAGACATGTTAAACAGGCTTAAACTTGTCAACAAAGCACAAAAAACGTTTTACAATAAAACCGTTACTGTCCCTTTAAATTTCAAACTGAACACACTTTATTACTGAATATGTGAAAAAGTATGAAGGAATTGTTCAAATTTCACCAAAATTTCACCACAGTAACTTAAAGCCTTAAAAGTATTGCACACCAAATTTGAAAGCTTTAACCCTTAAAATAACGGAACTGGAGCCGTTTTTACATTTAACCCCTATACAGTCCCAGGTATCTGCTTTGCTGAGACGCAACCAAGCCCAGAGGGGAATACGATACCAAATGATGCCTTCTATAAGCTTTTTCAGTGGTTCTTAGCTCCTCACACATGCATCTGCATGCCATGCTTTCCAAAAACAACTGTGCATTAGAGGCGCGAAAATGAGGCTCTGTCTATGACTAGAAAAGGCCCCCAGTGAAAAAGGTGTCCAATACAGTGCCTGCCGTTTTTATTAAAACAATCCCCAAGATTTAACAACTATTAAAAGTAATAATCTGCCAAATATACTTAGTAAAGTAATCGTTTTAGCCCAGAAAAATGTCTACCAGTTTTTTAAGCCCTAATGAAGCCCTTAATTCTTTTACTTAAACTAAGAAAATGGCTTACCGGTTCCCATAGGGAAAATGACAGCTTCCAGCATTACCGAGTCTTGTTAGAAATGTGTCATACCTCAAGCAGCAAAAGTCTGCTCACTGTTTCCCCCAACTGAAGTTAATTCCTCTCAACAGTCCTGTGTGGAAACAGCCATCGATTTTAGTAACGGTTGCTAAAATCATTTTCCTCTTACAAACAGAAATCTTCATCTCTTTCCTGTTTCAGAGTAAATAGTACATACCAGCACTATTTTAAAATAACAAACTCTTGATTGAAGAATAAAAACTACATTTAAACACCAAAAAACTCTAAGCCATCTCCGTGGAGATGTTGCCTGTACAACGGCAAAGAGAATGACTGGGGAAGGCGGAGCCTAGGAGGGATCATGTGACCAGCTTTGCTGGGCTCTTTGCCATTTCCTGTTGGGGAAGAGAATATCCCACAAGTAAGGATGACGCCGTGGACCGGACACACCTATGTTGGAGAAATACATTTATTAAGCAAATAAGCAGAGAAGAGGATGTCAGAATCAGACTGAGTCACTGACGGTCACGGTCACACAGCACTTAAAAATTTCAAATTTCACATCAGAGCAGCAGAGGGGGGGGGGGGCACTACCCATATTAAGTCTCACAACCACACGCATAATATAACAGCAGCACAATCATCACACGATCACACAATGGCATGGCTTGTCATTCTGATGACTTACTTGTGTGACAGTGTGACGGACTGTGTGCTGACTCGGCGACAACGGCTCCTTCCTTCAGGTGACAGGTCAGGCAGGACCAGGGGGCAGCAGCTGCGATATGCGGTGCCGGTTAGATCAGGCAGGCTCCTCCACTTGCTAGTTACTTGGCTCACACTCCGGCAGCCGGCTCACAATGACGGACGGTGACAGTGACACTGACAATCAGACTCCCAAACAGGCAGGTCAGGAATGAGTGGCACTGACTGTTGTTCCCACACCGCCAGACTGCTCCTTCCTTGCGCATGCGCAGTAGACACCGGGCCCGGCATAGACAGTCACAGTAGTGTAAGCAGAGCCAGGGAGAAAAGTTAAACACCGGTGTTGATTGAATGAGCCGGTCTCCCAGGGAACAGTCGAGGCCTCATTAGAGATGCCTCATATAACACTTTTCTCAGCCGCGCTGCTCCTGCAAATCACCACCGGTTGATGCTGCAGAGCAGCTAGATATAAAAATACATTTAAAATATTGCGCAATAGAGAAACACCAGAACCCAGTGCCTCTCTATTGCGCAATATTATAGTTTGAAATGTAAAAAAAAAAAAAAAAAAATTAGCTTTTTTTTTTAAATAAAATTCTATATTTGTTTTTCTTTTGACCCAAATGGCAGGTGCGGCGCTGCCTCACCTGCCTCCTATGAGTGCACGTCACTGCTCTAAAGAGTTTAGGGCTCCTGGAGACCTAAAGTAAAATGCAAGGGTTAGAATACATGCATAACAAAGCACATGTGTACATATGGTGATCATGATGCTAGGGTTAGAATACATGCATAACAAAGCACATGTGTACATATGGTGATCATGATGCTAGGGTTAGAATACATGCATAACAAAGCACATGTATACATATGGTGATTGTATTGCTAGGGTTAGAATACATGCATAACAAAGCACATGTGTACATATGGTGATCATATTGCTAGGGTTAGAATACATGCATAACAAAGCACATGTGTACATATGGTGATCATGATGCTAGGGTTAGAATACATGCATAACAAAGCACATGTATACATATGGTGATCATGATGCTTGGGTTAGAATACATGCATAACAAAGCACATGTGTACATATGGTGATCATGATGCTAGGGTTAGAATACATGCATAACAAAGCACATGTGTACATATGGTGATCATGATGCTAGGGTTAGAATACATGCATAACAAAGCACATGTGTACATATGGTGATCATGATGCTAGGGTTAGAATACATGCATAACAAAGCACATGTATACATATGGTGATCATGATGCTAGGGTTAGAATACATGCATAACAAAGCACATGTATACATATGGTGATCATAATGCTAGGGTTAGAATACATGCATAACAAAGCACATGTGTACATATGGTGATCATGATGCTAGGGTTAGAATACATGCATAACAAAGCACATGTATACATATGGTGATCATGATGCTAGGGTTAGAATACATGCATAACAAAGCACATGTATACATATGGTGATCATGATGCTAGGGTTAGAATACATGCATAACAAAGCACATGTGTACATATGGTGATCGTATTGCTAGGGTTAGAATACATGCATAACAAAGCACATGTGTACATATGGTGATCATGATGCTAGGGTTAGAATACATACATAACAAAGCACATGTGTACATATGGTGATCATGATGCTAGGGTTAGAATACATACATAACAAAGCACATGTATACATATGGTGATCATGATGCTAGGGTTAGAATACATGCATAACAAAGCACATGTGTACATATGGTGATCATGATGCTTGGGTTAGAATACATGCATAACAAAGCACATGTGTACATATGGTGATCATGATGCTAGGGTTAGAATACATGCATAACAAAGCACATGTGTACATATGGTGATCATGATGCTAGGGTTAGAATACATGCATAACAAAGCACATGTATACATATGGTGATCATGATGCTTGGGTTAGAATACATGCATAACAAAGCACATGTGTACATATGGTGATCATGATGCTAGGGTTAGAATACATGCATAACAAAGCACATGTGTACATATGGTGATCATGATGCTAGGGTTAGAATACATGCATAACAAAGCACATGTATACATATGGTGATCATGAAAACAAAAAGTCTTATCAATGATTTAAATGAATATGATATATGACAAGGTGTCAGTCTGGGAAGGGCTCATATTGTGTATATGTATGTGTGTGAATTTGTGTGAATGTATAAGTGTGTTTACATATGTATGATGTGTATTTGTGCACACGTATACACACATACACACAGATATACAAATCCACACAGATACATACAGACCTTTGAGCCCTTCCCAGCCCTTAGGCTTTCATTCAAGCACTAACATTTTACTCTCAACTTTTAATATGACAAAAAAATAAGAAGTGCTATGGATTGCACTCTAGAGATGTTAACATAACATAGTGTTACTATTTTTTACGCTTCACTTGTAATCTATGCTATTGTATCTTGAGGAGACACCTGGGAGACGCAGGACGTATGACCTGTGACGTCGTACGCATGGGAGATCGAGGTGGCGTCTGAATCTCAGCTGCTCGTGGTGAACTGCACCAAGTCTCCATAGGCAGCCCCCCTGACTCGTGTCTGCCTGGAGAAGTTTTCTTGCAGCTGGAGACGCCGGTGTCTCATAACAGGCAATTGAAGGCCATTTTGCCAAGGCCACAACCTACGCCCAGTCGGATCAGGTACTGGTACGCTGGAGCTGAACAGATATAACCAGAGAGAGGGAGGAAAAAAGAGCTAGACCCTCTGAAGTGGGGAGGAGGACTCTCCAGCGAGAAGAAGAGTGGCGGATATCTGGAAACTCTGCAGTGTCGCACTGGAGCGGAGAGGTGAATCCGCCAAAACCGGTGCCGACAGGAGTCTGAGAGTGGATGATCGCTGGGTTACAAGATAAAGGTCTAAGCCGTGTAATCCCTAAAAAGCAACAAGGGAGCCTGTACAGCGACTAGATAAGAGGAAGGACGCCAAGCCTGGTTTTGGTGAATGAGAATCTTACAGTCGCGCAGCAGAAACTACACCTAGACCGCAATATATATAAACAGCTTTAAACCTTGCTGACCGGAATGAAGCACCCACAGAAGTAAGAAAGATACCGGAGGGGAAAGAAAAATTAAAGAGAGGAGATCTTTAAAAGAAATAAAGGAGGCCTGAACCGGCAGACCTGCCACATCTGGCTTCTGGCAGAGAAAGGGTCTTTAGGTCTCATCAGCATAGTGCTACAGGAGAAGCTTCTGCAGACCGCAAGTAGTTAATTACTTTCCTCTTACTTGATTATTGCTCTGCCTGGGGGGCTCTAGGCAGAGAAGGGGTCTTCAAGTCTCATCAGCATAGCGCTACAGGAGAAGCTTCTACAGACCGCAAGTATTTAATTATTTTTCTCTTACTTGATTATTGCTCTGTCTGGGGGACTCCCACGACACTGATCCATAAGATTTAAAGCTACAAACTGAGACTTTTTGTTGTGTGCCCCCCTTTTTCTTTCTTCCTTTGTTGTATTTTTGGATGGTATTATGCTGATTCTCCGCCCAGGAGTATAAAGGGGCTTACAGCAGGGGAGGACAATACAAGTAATCCTTACTGCCCCAAGGCCTGATTAATAGAAGAAGCAATGTACTTTTTGTATACTTACGGGCATTAAGTTGACTCTTCTTTCTGGAGTATAAAGGGGCTAACATCAGGAGAGGATATTAAAAGTAAAAGGGGGTTATACTCCTTTAAGAATTAACCCAAAATCGGTCATAATATTAAGAAGTGTCAGTGCATATGTGAACTTAAGAAGTAGGGGATTTTGGACTTACAGCATAGATGGGAACTAGCTGTTAAATGCCTTAAAGAGACTTTTTGTATATCATATGCTACCTGTTTGTTTTTCTTTAAGGGGAAGGGGAGTCTATCCATTAAGGCTATTATTGCAATGTTTTATTAAGATAAGAATTTTAGATACTGAATAAGTTGTGTCATTGAAATGTATACAATATTGGTACTAAATGGTAACGTATGCTAGCTATAAAATAACTCCAGTAAGCAAGAATACTTAAGTAAGGACTGGAGAGAAGGATTTCTTCAGAAAATTATATAGAAGTTCAGATAATCTTTAGCTGAACAGATCAATATAAGTAGAATTTGACTGGTTGTTTCCTAATTAAACAGGCAATCACTACACTTAGTGAACACCTATAGTTCTATTAACAACTGTTGTTAACACATATTCTCACTATAGTCACGAGCAATACAACTGTATTTTAATCAAAAGTATTGCAAAACATAAGTAGATTTGATTCACTTGTTCTCTACACTAATAGAGGATTTTTTTTGTTCACCTTTTAACACTACCAGAGGTTGTTGTGCTTTTCTTTGGCTTTTTTTTTTTTTTTTTTTTTTTTTTACACTTACTCCACATTAAATTATCCCTTATTTCCTGTCACCAACACACAGCGATATACTTTCTCTATAAAAGCTACTTTGTACATCCCTCATGGAAAAATATATCACTAATTCTAAAAATAGATCACCTGTTATGCCTGCAAAAAAGGAAAAAAAACTTAGATCTGCTTTAGATAATTCCACCGATACAATGACTGCATCTGCACAAAATTCTGACGCAAATATAATTTTTAACCAAATGTCTGATCTTATACTGCCCCAGTTTGAATCCCTAAAAAAAGATATAGCGGGATTAACAAATGAATTTCGACAATTCTCAAGCAGAATTGCCGAGGTTGAAATGAGGGTGTCGGACCTGGAGGACTATAAAAATACACAGGAAATACAATGTAAAGAATATAATGATAAGATTAAGTCCTTACAAGTCAAAATAGAAGACCTGGAAGACAGGTCACGACGAAATAACGTCAGAGTAGTAGGACTACCTGAGACTAGAGAATTTGATGACCTTATAAAATTTGCTTCACAAACTCTCCCTCATTTGCTTGGAATGTCTGATCAATCAGAAGGCGTGGTGGTAGAAAGGGACAGGACAGATAAAGAAATTCAGTGACGGATATAGCAGACCCCGAATAGTAGTCATACGCTATCTTAACTTCCAAGATAAAATCAATATTTTAAGGCACTTTAAAAAGCTAAATGGTTTAACAATTAATAGTAATCATATACATTTATTTCAAGATTTTTCATTAGAAACTTCTACCAAACGCAAGGAAATGGCCCCCTACTGCACAACTATAATTAAGGCAGGTTATAGAGCAAGAATGAGATACCCGGCACAAATTCTGATTGATCTGGAAGATACGACTCAAATACTTAATAATGTTAGAGAAGTGAACACCTTTCTTGAGAGATATAAAATAGAACATGTAACAGCAGAGAGGAAGAATAAGTATACCTCTTAAACAATAAATTCATTGGAGTTTGATATAGCGCCATAGGGGTAAGATTGTTTTTGATATAGGAATGACTGAACTTAGGTTGATAAATATAATTTTGTGTCGCCAGTGTCCCCCCGAAAGGTGGGGGGGTGAACTGACTTTTTTAATTTTTTGGTATATGCTATTTGTGATACCGGTAACTAAAAAGATTTTATTACAATCTTTAGGGAAAACAAGTATATTATTTAAGTTTAAATTTGTACATTTCGGAGACAGAGGTAGAAAATTTCTTTTCTTTTCTCCCCCCCTTTTTTTTTTTTTTTTTTTTCTCTTCTCCTCTCTTCCTTTCTCTCCCTTCCCTTCTTCTCCCTCTCCCCACCTACGTAGTGATTAAAAGTACGAGATTACACGAGACGTAAAATGGCATCTGGGCTGAAATTAATATCGTGGAATGTGGGAGGGATTACGTCCCCAATTAAAAGAAAAAATGTTTTAAAACAGATTAAAAGACAGAAACCGGATATTATTTTTCTACAAGAATTACATTTAAAGGTAGCCGAAATAGATAAATTAAGGGTTGGATGGATTGCAGAGGTGATAGCCACTCCATGTAATCGCAGAAAGTGTGGCGTTGCCATCTTACTTCATAAGAATCTCACATACAGGGTTATAACTCAGGAGCTAGACTCTCTTGGTAGATATATTATCCTACAGATAGAAATAAATAACAAAATCTGGACACTTTGTAATGTATATGGGCCAAATAAACTTGATGTCCAGTTCTGGAATAAATTAAAAATAAGTTAATTCCCTATTTAGGTTGTAATTTAATAATAGCTGGAGACTTTAACATGACTCAGCATCCAGAGATGGATAGGCTCAGGTTGAGCTCATTGAGATATTATGCAAGAGAGGCTAAATTTTTGAGAGATTTTTGTAAATTATTGAATGTAAAGGATATATGGCGAGCCCAACACCCTGATACACGTAACTATACATGTGAATCAAAATCCCATAAAAATTTCTCGAGAATAGACATGTTTCTCTTGGAAGAGAGTCTGCTATCCCTGGATGCTGAGTCTCAGATCGCAGAGATCGTTCTATCAGATCACGCGATAGTGAGTCTAAAACTACATATTTTCCCTAAAGGGGAGACGGATAATAATATTATCCATTTTCCAAACTATATGGCAAACAACATGCAATTTAGAAACTGGCTAGTGGAAGCCTGGAGAGAATACCATAGAAATAATAGGGATTATTTCCATAAAATAGAAATTTTTTGGGAAGCGGCTAAGGCCGTTTTGAGAGGTGAGATTAAATCGTATATGGTTAAGGAAAAAAAGAAATATAAACAACAAGAAACTCAACTCGCCAATCAATTAAAAAATGCCTACAGGAGATATTTGAATGAACCAAATAATGCCCACTGGAAGAAATATAAACAAGTTAAAGCAGCTAGGGAATTGTTTTTGAAAGATGCTTGGTCAGTTGAAGATTTAAAAAATAGAGCCTTCTCAAGGATTTCAAGGCACTACGGCCAAGCATTTAGCAAGGATCCATAAAATTAGAAAAAATAAAAATATAATAAGCAGTAGCAGGGATGGAGAGAAAAGATGTACTCAGGCTACTGAAGTCCGCGACATATTCTATAAATATTATAAAAATATCTACGCTAAGGTAAAGATAGATGAATTACAACAAAAAAGTTTTGGCAGAATATTAAACTACCAAAGATTACTGAAGAGGATTTAGAGATGATTAATCAACCAATTACAGCAGAGGAGTGTGAAAAAGCTATTAAAGAGATGAAACAAAATAAAGCTCCCAGCCCAGATAGGCTACCATCTGAATTTTATAAAATCTTAATTAAAGAGGTAACGATTACTTTAACTAAATTATTTAATTACTACCTTAGTGAAAACCAGATGAATTCTCTATACTTTTCAGACTCCATTATCACGCTTATACATAAAAAAGGTAAAGATCCAGAGGATCCAGGAGGATATAGACCTATATCCCTCTTAAATAATGATTATAAGCTGCTGATGGCTATTTTAGCTCAAAGATTTAAAAAAGTAATCGGAACAATAATTCATAGTGATCAGACAGGATTCATACCAGCAAGAAATGTTTCACGCAATATTAGGAAAGCATTGTTGACTTTAGATGATTACCATAATAAAAGAAGGGAGAAAGTTAAGATTAAGACAGATTTGGCCTTGGTTACTTTAGATGCCGAAAAGGCTTTCGATTCGATTATATGGGAACACTTGTTTTTGGCGCTAGAAAATTTCGGGTTTGCAGGTAATATTGTTAATATGCTTAGAAAGATATATAAAAACTCAAGATCGCAGATACTAGTCAATGGCCTACTGTCACAATATATTACATTACAGAGGGGTACGAGACAAGGATGCCCCTTGTCACCCCTTCTTTTCGATATCTCGCTAGAACCATTGGCAATATACCTCAGACAAGAGTTAGAAGGAATGGTTCTGGGAGATGAGAAAGTCACCTTATCTTTGTATGCAGATGACTTGATACTATTCCTAAGCGATACAAGACGCAGCATCCCTCAATCTCTTGAGCTGATTAACGGCTTTAGTACATTCTCAGGGTATAGAATCAATCCCACAAAATCTGAGATATTGTGGATTTATAAGACCACGAATAGCAATCTAACACATACCTTTAAAGAAGTAGAAACGATGACATATTTGGGCATTAAAATATCAAAAAACCCAGGTGAATGGTATAAACTTAACTATGGGGATAGATTTGCCAATATGCTAAATGAGATGAAAAATTGGAAACTCTACTATCTTTCTATTTCTGCCAAGGTTATGCTAATAAAGACAATTTTTTTTCCAAAATTTTTATATCTTATGCATAACCTCCCACTACTTATTACGAACCAAGATATTAAAAGGTTCTATTCAGCATGCTCATTTTTTATATGGGGAAAGATTCGACCCAGAATTTCAAGGTCCAGAATAACTCAGCTCAAGAGATGTGGGGGGTTAGCGCTACCAAATATAGAATATTATAATTGGACTTGTCTGATAAAGGTTGCGATAGATTGGATAACGGAAGCTAATCATGTTACATATTATCAAATTGAAACAAGACTTATCAAGCCGTTTGATCTGAGAGCCTTGTTGCATTGCCCGAGTAAGAGGTTACCCAGTAACATTATACATCGCTCAACCTTTGTTAATGTGATCGTTGCCTGGCAGAAGTATTGTAGGGAATTGGGACATGACCCAAGGTTATCTCAGCTACTCCCTATTACAGGTAACCCTGACTTTACTCCCGGGATCCGGGATCAAGTATTCCGAGAATGGAAAAGAAAGGGTCTTGCTAATGTGGCTCAAATTTTTCAGGATGGTAGCGAAACAATTTAATCTTTTGAAAATCTCTCTGATAGATATGCTCTCCCGGTAAGAAATTTTTATGCTTATCTGCAGATAAGGAATTATGCAAGACAAGTGAGTGGTGCAGGTAGTCTCGAGTGGGGTATTAAAGAAATTCCCAATGGAATAAAATTATATGAGAATGGCCGAAGGTCAACGTCCTACTGGTACGATTCTCTAATCGTAAAGTCAGGTCGAAATAATATAGGAAAATTAAAAGAAAATATAATGAAATTAATCCTAGATATTACAGAACAGGAGATAGTAAAAAGTATATCCCTCTCAACACTAGCAACAAGTAATATAAGTTGGCGGGAAGCCCAAATAAAGTTATTGAATAACTACTATTTAACGCCATATAGGCTATATAAGATTTCAAAAAATAAACAAACAAGTTGTTGTTTTAAATGTAGTAAGGAAATGGCAGATATTGTTCACTGTATTTGGGCTTGCCCCAAAATTTACCAATATTGGAGAAAAGTTAATTATTGGTTAAATAAATATCTCCAAAAAAAAATCACTCTCTCTTTTCGACAGATATTCATGTTAGACTCAGAAAAAAGAGACAAAGGAGAACAACTTTTTATTAACTTTGTTATAATAGCAGTTAGAAATCAAATATTTAGAGAGTGGAAGACGCCAAAGATTCCTACAATTCCTGAATTATTAAATATACTAACCATTCAAATGACAATTGAATCTTATGATGTTAAAATTAAGACGGAAATACATTTCCGAGCTTTTTTTGCAAAATGGAGAAAATATATCTGCACTTGGCCGTTACCTCTGCAATTGCAATTTTTTTTTTTCCTCTCCTCTTTCTCTTCCTTTTTCCCTCTCTTTCCCTGACTATAACAGAAGGTATTTGTAGAATACATGATAAAGGGTTATCAAATCCCAAATGATTGTCAGCTGTAAACTGTATTATATGATTTATAAAAAATTGATGAGGTAACTCTATCATGAGTATGTTGATATTATGATTTGTAAAATAGAACGTTATTATTGTACGGTAATAATACAGGTAAAAATGTAATACTGGTAACAAGATGTTACTTTTCATTCATTATGTTTATAATTTATGTCTTGAAAAAATTCAATAAAAAGAAATTAAAAAAAAAAAAAAAAATGCTATTGTATCTTACAATGGGAAAATGGCTTAAAGGGCATCTTTAACCCTTATGATATTATTGGCAAGACTGGAGTATACCCATAGGCAGGGCTTGGCCATGTGTCTGCTAGTCTATGACTAAAAGAAATGCCTAAGTAGAGTAAGAAATCAGGCCTTTTCTGACTTCTTAACTGGTAACATAGAGTGATAACTTTGCAGCCTTGTGTACAAGAGTGACTGAATAATGTTGGGAACAATGAAGCAGGGTTGTGTAAAAAATGTCTTCACACATTTTTGTGGCAGATATACTAAACTGGGCTGAAACATGGAAGCTGACGATAGTCAAATAAATACTGTGGCATTTAATTTAAACATAGCTGGACAAAAAATGATATGCTTTATGGGCAAACATAAACACACAATATTCACGGAATATGGTTCTATTTCTGAACAGAATAATTTCAACAATGTCTATGCATCAGATCCAGATATAAAAAAGTGACAATACCTTTTCACTCATAGTCACATTTGCTGTCACTTGAGATTTCAATATTACAGTGAGGATAAGTCGTGTTACAATGGCTCTGCTATTTTACTTATAAGTTATAAGTGTTTGTCTTTGTCTCTTGGAATTTCTGACCAGTATTAACATGACATGTTGTGACTATGATACATACTTGTTACAGCTAGTGATTTGCTCATAATAATATAACTATTTTTTAGACAATTTTCTGTATGTGTGCTAATAAACAAAACCAGCTCCTTACAATTAGTAGCTCATGAAGGTCTTTCAGACTTTAGTTACTATAATACTGATACATATTATATACATACCAGAGTTACAGCCCTTTCATTACAACCACCGACATCCCTGCAGCTAACTCTAAATGCAAACTAATTTTACCACAATTAACCCTAACCATTACTTAATCCTAATGCTATTAAACATAATTACTTAAAGGATTACTTTCTGTTATAATTTTTAAGCTAAACAACTAACATATTAAAGTTAATAAACATTAATTAAAACCTACTGACCTATATTTTCTCCAAAACGAAGTTTCATTACGTTCTAAAAGTTATATCTTTTATTCACCGATGATGTCACGTTATCCTGCCCACTATTTTCAGCACTGCATGTTCAAAATACTTAAACCAATAACTTTGTTTTTAAAGCGCCATTTTGGAACCTAGGTATTGTAAACGGATTGGTACAGAGCAAAGGATACCCACGGAGTGGGTTTGGAAAACAATTAAATTTGTAGACAAGATTTCTGATATACGGTAGAGATATGTTAATGAAATGCTATTGATAAAAAGCGTATTTGGGGTAGTTAGTTAGTAACAGGCATAGAAAATATTTACTTACAGTGGCCCTTTAACTTCCCACTACTACTATTTTTAGACTCACCTTAATAATGGCTATAAATTAATTTCTAAATGCTTCATATTGGTTTATCACTACAAAGGCTGATGAAAGAAGACTCTTTAGCCAGACTTATTTATGTGAGTTGTAGATGTAGGTGTTTGCAGTGGGGAGGTCACACAGGGGAACCATTAATGTTATTATGATGGGGTCTGGTCAAAGTAACTGTGGGGAGCTGGAACAGCAATTAGATTTTTTCAAAATGGTAGAGGACACTGTTAAAGGGACACTCAATCAAAATTAAACTTTCATTATTCAGATAGAACATGCCATTTTAAACAACTTTCCAATTTACTTCCATTAACTAAATGCGCACAGTCTTTTTATATTTAAACTTTTTGAGTCAACAGCTCCTACTGAGCATGTGCAAGAGTAAGTGTGTATGCATTTGTGAATGGCTGATGGCTGTCACATGGTACGTGTATGCATTTGTGAATGGCTGATGGCTGTCACATGGTACAGGGGGAGTGGAAAAAGACATAACTTTTAAAATTGTCAGAAAAAAAATCTACTACTCATTTGAAGTTCAGACTAAGTGCTTTGGCATTGTCTTGTTATCTTGCATTTGTTGATTATGCAAATCTACTGTGTTGACTGGTCCTTTAAGGATTTTAAAGGTCTGAGAGGCCAGCACTTGAGTTAATTACTTGGGGATGAGTGAATTGGGAGGGGGCACAGAGTGAGCATGGATAATGCAGCCTGTTCATTTAAAGGTTAATTCAATTGGTTAGGAGTCAGGGTTGGATTTATGCAATGAGGGAGGTTGCGGATAGGGTTACTTGACAGTAGAGCTGGCATATATGTAAAATAAGTGACAGGGGTTAACAACTGGGGTTAGAATGCAGTCAATAATAGCAATCTGAGTGTGGAAAGTCATTAAAAGGAACCCCTGCTTAAATTAGGTTTTCACTACCACATTCTTATTTTTTCCATCAGATAAACAACCTGTCTTTTGTGAAAAACAAAGTAAAACAAGAGATGTTTATCTTTGGAAATAGTGTCTTATTTTGTTACAAAAAGCTAAATTGTTTATAATGTTTTTTTTTCTTGTAGTTACAAAGAAATGGAGAAATTTGCACTTTTTTTTGTAAACTCAGCAACATATCTTATAACCTTCTATTACTTAAATATGTATATAATTGTTCAAATGTCAGTGGATGTGATGTGTTGAGATTCTGCTAATTGTGACTGAAATATAACTTCAAATAAGCTAAAGATTTAAATGAATTTTCTGCACAGGGATCAAAGTTTTGTTTTGTCTGTTTTTCATTGTTGATATCATTGTCTGGTTGTGTCAGAAGAAAACTGTCAGGAAGGCAGCGTACCTTCATATAAAAGTCTTGCTTCAATAGCCTGGAACGTAACAAGTTCATTTATGTCAAGGTCCTCAAAGTGGTTCACTGATAAGATATACTATGTTAATTTCTATATTGTTTTCCAGTATTTGCAGAATTAATTTTTAATCCAAAAATCATTTAATCCATTAAAAACAATAAATAAATAAAAAAAAGTATTAAAACAATGGAAAATTGACAGAAGCAACAGTATTGCAAAAAACAGTTTTCACCAATGCTTTGCGTACCTTTCTGTAGACATTTAATTTCTTAACAGTTTATAATTCTGAAAAAATAGTGAGTACCAGCATCAGGTTTTGACTAATATAAAAATAAGAAGAATGAACAGCATATGTTAATATTTTCTTGAAATCAATGCACATATGCTGTAGTGCACTGAATACGTTTGCATAAACAACTCCACAGGTTCAGTCTGCACTGAAGGGTTAACAAAACAATATGTTTCTAACAGTTTCAATAAAAGCTGAGCAGATGCTGCACTGCTTCGCTAGTAAAACAAGCCTGTGAGGCATTAAGCAATATTAGGTATTCTATTTTGTGGAAATTGTTAAAAAAAGCAACTCCCTGATTTTTTTGTACAGATTAATAACATTATGGAAACAATGCAGATTTTTTTAATTATAATTACAGAATCTGTAGACCATAAGAACATTTTGTATAATTGATGCATTCCAATCTATTTGAAAACTTAATAAAAAACACACTTTTAAAATGCACTTGAGCCATAAAATTATCTATACCTTGCAGGAGTTCAGTATTCCAATCCATCGGAAAACTGTTTTCCAACAGCTTTTTGCATGATTTTGGCCTTTTAATATTTTGCCTTGACTTCTTGAAACTCCAATTTTGCTTGTTTGCATGAGTTTTTCCATGTTAAAAAAAAGTATACTACAAGTAGTTTTTTTTTTTTTTTAAATAAAACATTTTATATTAATAATAATAATAATAATAATAATAATATAGCTCAATTAACACATTTAACCTATGAGATTTAAAGGGGGAGTCAACACATTGAGATTGTAATGTAAAATGTTTAATTTTGTGAAGTAAATGCAAAATACTTCCATTATTTATTTTATTTTTTAAACATTGCAGACTTCACATGCCAACCCCTGCTTTAGATCTGTCCCTAACTGGTCAGGAATTCTAAAACAATAGAGTTTGTGTTACTAAAACTATTGTGGCTAGCCTTATCTACTCCATAAACAAGTTTGGATTGACTCCTTCAAATAAGGCAAACATGGGTGGAGTTTGGCTATGGAAAAACAATAGCAGCAAACATCACAGTGTTAACATATTCCAAAAATTATCACACTCAACTAGTGTGTTAATTTACTGCAATACTGAATGATAATATGTAACTCCCATTAAATACAATCATTAGAATGTTTATGATTATAATGAAGTATTTGGATGTCTAAACATGATTATTACTGAATTACCAAATGTAATCTAAAATTATTAATTACACACTTCCTGAGTTGGTATTTATCATTAAAGTGATGGTAAATGTTCCCATTAGTATAAACAGATATGGAATGTTAGCTCTGGCTTGCATGTTATCTAGTCAGTGCTGACTCATAAACACAACTCCACAGGAGTGAGCACAATGTTATCTATATGACACACATGAACTAGCACTTTCTAGCTGTGAAAAACTGTCAAAATGCACTGAGATAAGAGGTGACTTTCAAGGGCTTAGACATTTGCATATGAGCCTATCTAGGTTTAGCTTTCAGCAAAGAATACTAAAAGGACAAATTTGATGATAAAAGTAAATTGGAAGGTGTTTAAAATTGCATGCTCTATCTGAATCATGAAAGTTTAATTTTGACTAGACTGTCCCTTTAACGCACTGGCACTGTGAGGATGACGATCACACTTTGTCATCCAGAGTTAAGGGTTTAAACCTTCTGACTTAGTGGTTTCATGATTTTACAGTAAGAGAACTGTTGCAATCCTGCTATGAACGATAATATAGATTGCAGCCACTTTTATCATATGGGAAATAATTTCCCACAGGGCTCTTCTTGATTTTAGATGTAAATCTAAAGACAATAGGAAAATGAGGATTTCTCAATCACTGACTGAAAACAATAAACATTTAAATATTACAAGTTTACAAAACATCATTGAGCAAACATACTGAATATAATATGTTAATATTAACACTTATCAGAAACACCATTATATCAAATTGCCACACACCCACACACAAGCTCTATTTATGCTATTAAACCATTTCAATTTTCAAAGCTGGTTGGTAACATTAAAGGGACAGTCAACACCAGAATTTTTGTTGTTTAAAAGATAGATAATTCCTTTATTACCCATTCCCCAGTTTTGCATAACCAACACTGTTATAATAATATACTTTTTACCTCTGTGATTAACTTGTATTTAAGCATCTTCTGACAGCCCCCTGATCACATGACATTTTATTTATTATCTATTGACTTTAAACTTAGCCAATTAGTGTATTGTCTGCCAAAAGCCACGGGTGTGATCACAATGTTATCTATATGGCTGACATGAACTAACTCTACCCTGTTGTGAAAAGCAAATATAAAAGCATGTGATAAGAGGCGGCCTTCAAGGGTTTAGAAATTATCATATGAGTCTTCCTAGGTTTAGCATTCAACTAAGAATACCAGGAGAACAAAGCAAAATTAGTATTAAAAGTAAATTGGAAAGTTGTTTAAAATTATATGACCTATTTGAAATATGAAAGTGTTTTTTGGACTTGACTGTCCCTTTAACATCATGGGGAATTATTATGGGAATCATCATCCTCAGCTGTGTTTCACTTGGGAAGGTGATTGCTTTATCAATTGTGACTTGGTTTAGGGAATATATTAGAAATAGTAAAAAAACATTCTATTTTTGATTCAAATAAACTGCTTTGTAAGTCCGGTTAGACAGGTAGAAGGAGAACCACAAGAGGGCTGTGTTGCAGATGCCGAAGTATTGGAGGGTTTGGAGCAAGAGAGTGTGGCAGGGGCGTATTTAGGTTTTGTGCTGCCCTAGGCACTCAAAATTCTGCTGCCCCCTCCCCCACCCCACCCCAGGTTTAAGGCCTTTTTTTAGACATAATATTTTTGGGGCAGGGTGTAAACAATTAAAAAAAATAATGTCTTTTTAAGTAGATGCTCACCAGGGCTTGCATTCACTCTGGTCACACACACACACACACACACACACACACACACACACACATATATATATATATATATATATATAAAAGAAATTATTTTGCAAGTCAGATGATTAAAGTGTTTATATCATAAAAACACATCCTTCACTGTATGATAGTTTGTCAGTAGGTAGTTGTTTAACCTTAAACATCTTCTTTGGTGATTGACAGTTATTTAAGCAAAATATCTGCTTGGATAAATATGTAATGAATATACAAACTGGCCTTTAAAAGTACTTAAAAAATACAACAGTAGTTATGATAGGTTTAGGAATTGTATCCTAGGGGATAAAGTCACATGATACAATCATAATAAAGTATATACTTGTATTGTTTCTGAATGTATTAAATGCATACAACATATTTTCAGTTGTGTTTTAAGTCACATAGTTGTATAGATTCAGCAATAAATACTTATTCTTTGCATGTATGACAGATAGACAAACAGTAAATGTACAAGTATTTAGTGACTAATCCGTTTAAGTATTTTAATGCCTAATAAAGATGTATTGAAGGGAGAAAGACATATGCTGTTTCACAGTGGTCACATTGTAGTGCACACTGCACTGTGTAGTCTGTGTGAGTCGCAATCACGCGGTGGAGCCAGGAAGAATACCGCATTCCCTCTCAGTCCAGGCCAGGCTGCGCAAGTGAGCTCCGCCTCCACTGTCACCACGTCATGCGCACCCACATACAATCCCATAGGATAGCAATAGCCGGGCTAGCCATTTAAGTCATTAGTAATTGGTTGATTTAGCCACCCGGCCCTGAGTTCAGTAGAGTGGCCCTAGGGACTCAAAATTCTGCTGCCCCTGAAAAATCTGCTGCCCTAGGCACCGGCCTTGTTGGCCTATGCCTTAATACGCCCCTGGAGTGTGGTCAACAGTGTCAAAGGATTCAGACAGATCGAGAAGGATTAACAGAGAAAAGTGGCCTTTTGATTTTGCTGTAATTAGGTCTTTAGTAAGCGTAATGATTGTGGTTTCTGTGGAGTGTTGGGGCCGGAATCCAAATTGCAATGGATAAAGGAGGGGGTTTAATGTGAGGAAATGTGATAAATGTGGGATAAGGGAAATAGAGAGTTAGATGGATGGGGATGATGAATCGAGAAAAGATTTTTTGAGGATAGGTGTGATTATTGTATGTTTAAGTGAAGAGGGAAATATACCAGTGCTCAGAGAGTGATTAAAAATGTGTGTGAGGATTGGAGGGAGAGTAGGAGAGAGGGAAGACAGTAGTTGTGAGGGGATGGAATCAAGGGGACAAGTAGTGTTGTGAGAAGAGGATATAAGGACAAAAACTTCTTCCTCAGTAGCAGAAACAAAAAAGCTCAATCTGTGGCTTTGAGGGTTTTGGACATCGGCGAACGGTCGAGGGCGTTGGAAACTGATAGTGTGTTGAAAGATCATTTCATTTATGAGGAATCTATTTTGCTGGTGAAGTGGTTGGCAAAATATTGAGCTGACAGAAAAGTTGAAATAGGTGGAGGAGGGTGGAGAAGGGTGTTAAAAAAGGGGAACAGACGTTTTGGGTTTGAAGAAAGAGTAGAGATGAGAGAAGAGTAGTAATCACTGCTTGGAGAGGTTAAGGGCAGAATAGTCGGAGTTTAAGATGAACTTGTAATCAAGAAAGTCAGCTGAACTGTTGCTTAGCAGTGTGGGAGCATCTGTGTAGGTAGCATGTCAGAGTAGTATGCCAGGGCTGAGGATTAGTGCATGATTTTCAACCTATGGTAGAAGGTGCCAAATTGTTAAGGACCACTATAATAGTGGAATTATAATGGCAGATTGGTCTGGTCAGGGCAGGAAAAGAAGGAAATGGAAGAGAGCAGAGATTTGAGAAAGTTTTAAAGATGTTGCTGAATTTTCTTTATTAGACTAATATCGTGCATCATGATAGTTGGAAACATTTTATAGGAAATATTTTTTTTTTAGGGACAGATGGGATAATTTTGAGAGTGCCTGTTCCAGCAGGGTTAAAACTACCTTATTTATATCTTCTATTCCAAAATGGTAATCTGCAGATCATTGCTAATCAAACTGCTCAATAGTAGAATCCTACTGCTCATTGTAATTACTAAGTCTTACTCATGGCAGTGGTATCAGGCCAAATTATATCGGATATGGGAGCTCTTAGATCTCCATTTTCATCAGCTCTGTCCTAACTACAAGGAAGAATACTGCTCTCTACATGCAGAGTAACAGGAACAGCTCCCTATAAACTTGCAGAATATTTTTTCAGGATATCATCTTTATATAAAATAGTAGGATAGGGCATTTCATTTGCCAAATTCATTAATTTAATTTATGAAGATAGTAATTAAAGATACTAATGTTTCACACTAATTATAAGAAATCAGATAATCATTCATACCACAGTGGATTAAAAGTCGCAAATATCCAGGAAGAAGGTTTCTTATCTTAAGTCTAGCATCACAAATATTTTCTATTCATATGAAAACCAGACTTCAATATATGCATTTAGCTATTTATTTTTCTTTTGTGTACACGATGTCTACTTATTCACTTCTTCTTTGTTTCACATTGCTAATGCCCCTTTAAATATCCTTCTGGTAAGACTAAAATTTATTCTTTGTGGAAGAGAAAGGGAACTATTGCATTACTAAAGCTTTTGTATTGGCCATTTTGAGTTTGACATTCTTATATTAGCAGAATAATGTAATTAACATTGAAGTCTTTGTGGCTCTTTTTACAGAGATTAAATACTATGACTCACAAGGGCATTATCTGAACAAACCTCTTAGGATAATGACTTAATCTTCAAGATTGCTCTCTGGCAGCATTCCCACAAAGCAAAAACTAAAAGCCAGTCATTAATCTTATTTATAAGCTAAAAAAAAAACTGATTGGACAGTACTCTACATATAAATGTCTGCAGTGAAGGAATTATGCATGGAGCATCACAGAGAGATTATTCTAACACATATTTCTATATAAACTATGTAAATGTATTGTTACTCTTAAATCATGTCCAGTTATTTATAAATATGACATCAGGGCTGACAAACTACTTGAGAGTAAGTGCCCAATCTTATAATATAAATATTTTCTAAAAAAAATGTATGGTGCTAGTGGTGGGTTTTATGAAATTTGCCCAGTGGCAGCATTTTTGTCTCAGTACTGGAAATTATTTTACAGAGCCACCCTGTGCGATTGTGTCAAGGTTTGCTACCCAGGATCTACATGGAATCTGTCACTCATTAGATTACAGTGCCACAGAGACTTTTTATAGATGATAAAATGTACTTGATGTATGTTTAACCTCATGGGAGCATGCAGATAGAATTCACTTTATTGTACTATATATGTATATTTCAAGGCTATGAATTCACTTTATTGTACTATATATGTATATTTCAAGGCTATGAATTCACTTTATTGTACTATATATGTATGTTTCAAGGCTATGAATTCACTTTATTGTACTATATATGTATGTTTCAAGGCTATGAATTCACTTTATTGTACTATATATGTATATTTCAAGGCTATGAATTCACTTTATTGTACTATATATGTATATTTCAAGGCTATGAATTCACTTTATTGTACTATATATGTATGTTTCAAGGCTATGAATTCACTTTATTGTACTATATATGTATGTTTCAAGGCTATGAATTCACTTTATTGTACTATATATGTATATTTCAAGGCTATGAATTCACTTTATTGTACTATATATGTATATTTCAAGGCTATGAATTCACTTTATTGTACTATATATGTATGTTTCAAGGCTATGAATTCACTTTATTGTACTATATATGTATGTTTCAAGGCTATGAATTCACTTTATTGTACTATATATGTATGTTTCAAGGCTATGAATTCACTTTATTGTACTATATATGTATATTTCAAGGCTATGAATTCACTTTATTGTACTATATATGTATATTTCAAGGCTATGAATTCACTTTATTGTACTATATATGTATATTTCAAGGCTATACATCTCAGAAAATGACTTTATTCCCATGGTATTCTTTTTTTAAGAGATACCTAGGTAAGTGTCTGGAGCAATAAATGGCAGGAAATAGCGCTGCAAATCTAGTGCTCTTGCAAATGGATAACATTCTTGCAAAACTGCTGTTATATAGTGCTCCAGAAATGTGCATGCTCCTAAGCTTACAACCCTCCTATTCAACAAAAGATACCAAGAGAACGAAGATAATTATTTGATGATAGAAATAAATTAGTAAATTGTTTAAATCTGCATGCGCTATCTGAATCAAGAAAGAAAAATGTGGGGTTTTGTGTCTCTTTAAGTCTACAAATTCATTAAAGGGACACTATACCCAAAATTTTTCTTTTGTGATTCAGATTGAGCATGAAATTTTAAGCAACTTTCTAATTTACTCCTATTATCAATAGTTTTCTTCATTCTCTTGGCATCTTTATTTGAAATGCAAGAATGTAAGTTTAGATGCCGGCCCATTTTTGGTGAACAACCTGGGTTGTCCTTGCTGATTGGTGGATAAATTCATCCACCAATAAAAAAGTGCTGTCCAGAGTACTGAAACCAAAAAAAAGCTTAGATGCCTTCTTTTTCAAATAATGATAGCAAGAGAACGAAGAAAAATTGATAATAGGAGTAAATTAGAAAATTGCTTAAAATTGCATGCTCTTTCTGAATTACAAAAGAAAAAATTTGGGTACAGTGTCCCTTTAAGCCAACTTTTACAGACTTTTCAATTAGCCAAATTTGCCTGACTTGTAAATTAACTTTGCAAAAATACTATTTGGCTGAACATTTTTCTTGTTTTGACTTCAAACTGACGTATTGGGGAAAAGCTGATTACAACTTACTTCAAAGAATACAAAGTTGGCTAAACTAAAAATCATAACTAAAAATAATATTTAAAAAAAATCATTACTAAAATAATATTTTTAGAAACGATAACTAAAAATTATTACAAAGAAAATTTATTTTTGAAAGCTATAGTGAGGAAATATTTGTTTAAAAAGTGAGTGTTTGTTAAAAAATGAATGGATGTGCTTGCATTGTAATCAATTGTATTCAATTATAACTTGTTATAATTAATGATTAATAGCTGCACATTTATAGCATTTTACACCTGAGACCTGCTATAATTAGTTATATGTATTAGTTATTAATTATAATTTTTTTTCTTTCATGATTCAGATAGATCTTGCAATTTTAAATAACGTTCCAATTTATTTCTATTATCTCTTTGTATTCTTTGTTGTAAAGAATACCTAGGTAGGCTCAGAAGCTGCTGATTTGTGGCTGCACATATATGTCTATTTTCATTGGCTTTCAGTGAGCTCCTAGTAGCATTGCTGCTGCTTCAACAAAGGACACCAAGAGAATGAAGCAGATTAGATAATAGAAGCAAATTGGAAAGTTGTTTAAAATGTTATGATCTATGTGAATCATGAAAGAAAATTTTTGGGTTTCATGTCCCTTTAAACTTTAAATTGTATGGATTTGAGAAATTGGTTGCAAGATGGTTATTTACTGATAGTTTGCTATACTTCTAATTATCAGATTTTTTAAATAACTGACTTGTACCAGCTTGGTAAATGCAAGTCATTTGTAAAGGGTGGCTTTACAGCTAAAAAACACATTTACATAATTTAGCGCTATGAATAGATCCCAGAGACAGTACAACGATTTTGGGTAAGGGTATACCTTTAAGTTATATTTTATATTATGTCCCATTTCCTTGGGACACATTTTTATTTTCTTAATTAATTTGAAATTGATTAATTTTCTACCATTCATTGCATCACTTACAGTATTAGAACTGAATCTTTACATAATGTCCAATACATTTGCATTATATAGGATTAAAAATGGCACATAACTCAGATTGTTAATGAAAACATTCAACTCAAATCCTTCCATTTAATACTGGATGTGTATCTGCATCTGTATAATAACACCCAGCTCTATCCAAAGACACAGCAGTGACACTGGTTCATGGGTATAGCCAGACAAGAGCTGGTTATAGGGTCAGTGGTATCTGCATCAGTATAATAACACCCAGCACTATATTATGACACAGTAGTGACACTGGTTCATGCATATAGCCAGACAAGGGCTGGTTATAGGGTCAGTGATATCTGCATCAGTATAATAACACCCAGTGCCATATAATGACACAGTAGTGACACTGGCACATGGGTATAGCCAGAGGAGGGCTGGTTATAGGATCAGTGGTATCTACATCAGTATAATAACACCCAGCACTATATAATGACACAGTAGTGACACTGGCTCATGGGTATAGCCAGAGGAGGGCTTGTTATAGGATCAGTGGTATCTGCATCAGTATAATAACACCCAGCGCTATATAATGACACAGTAGTGACACTGGCTCATGGGTATAGCCAGAGGAGGACTTGTTATAGGATCAGTGGTATCTGCATCAGTATAATAACACCAAGCACTATATAATGACACAGTAGTGACACTGGCACATGGGTATAGCCAGACAAGGGCTGGTTATAGGGTCAGTGGTATCTGCATCAGTATAATAACACCCAGCACTATAAAATAAATGTTTTTAATTTCAAATGTACCTTGGTGTCCTTCACTAAGGTCTGTACTTTGGAAAATGTCCACCACAGCCTTTGTCTGTGCCTATCCTTGGGGATTATCTATCTTTTTAAACAAACATTTTGGAGTTGACTGTCCCATTAAATCTACTCTTACTTTATTAACTTGAGCTGTGAAAGGGATCTTTATAATAACTGAAGCACATACCTAGATAAAGTATGTTTTCCTGAGGAAGCAAAAACAATGAAAGCTCAATATCTCATTGTATAAGGAAATACAAGGTTTAATCACTTTTCTGTGAATATTTTTTTATTTTGTGTCTAACAGTGCATTTAAGAGGAATAATTTAACTCTGGGGCTGATCACAATAATACACTTGTTTTCAATAGATAACACTTTCTGAAATTCAGCCAGTATTGTCAGTGTGTTTTTATAACGATGATAATCCGAATAAAAATCTGCTGTTGGTACCTCCCGATAAAAAAGCAATGCTGTAATCTGTGTTGTCAATTTACTGATTGCGCAATGCAGAGGCGTAACTAGAAACCTAAGGCCCCAGTGCAAGAATCCACAAAGGCTCCGCAAAAAAACACAAAAATAAACACAGCTTCCTCCTCAGCTTCCCAGCCGCCTCACCTTTACAGAGTGCCCACTTCACCCTCTTAGCCCCCTCTCCTTTACACAACCCCCTCCTCACCCTCTTAGCCCCCACTCTTTGTCCAGTCGCCTCCTTACCCTTTCAGCTGCCCCTCCCTTACCATTTCAGCTCCCTCACACACAGCCCCTCCTCACAAGGAACCCTTTGCACCTTCTCAACCCCCCTCAAAACCAGGCAGCTCCCATTAGCTACCTCCCACAATCCCCTTCTCGTCTTCTTAGCCTGACATCCTCACACACAGCCCCTCTCAGCCTCCTTTCCCTCACACAGCCCCTTATCACCCTTTCAGCCCTTTCTCCCTCATCCACACCCTCACCCTTTCAGCCCCCTCTCCCTCTTACACACACTCCCTTCGTCCCAAACAGCCTCTCCTTACACTCCCTTACTGATAACACTCTCCTCCCCATCTCTCCCTCCCACACAACCCCTTCATAACCCTCACAACCTCCATTTCATCCCCTCAGCCTTTCTCACATAAAACCCCTTTTTAACCTCCCTCACACATAGACCCCTCCGCACCCCCTCGGCCTCCCTCCCTTACACACTTCCCCCTCCTCATCCTCTTGGAACCTCTCTATCAACCTATACAGATCCAAGAAGTAGAAGGCACACTCTCTGGATTTAACAGTGCTAATTTAATTAGGGACCTTTCAGTGTGCTCACTCCTTCCTCAGACCAACAAAAGCAAACAACCTCAAACAATATACAGAGAGAAGAATCTCCTCCCACACATAAAATAACCAGTAGATAGTCCCACCCTAATCAACATGGCAACACTCAGAATATCACAATATAATTATAAACAAATCAAAACATCAGCAAACAAAATAAAACATTAGTCTGCTATGTGAAATGCACAGTGAACCAAATATATGTACAAAAAACATGTCTGTGAAAAAATCATTAGTGTGGTAAGCGAATTAGATATGCTAAAAGTCCTGTACAATTCTCAATCAAGATAACACTACATGTAAAAGGGCTAATATCTCATTCACAAAATAAGATGACTCAAGCTACTTACCAGAATAAAGAGGATGATTACCAACACAATCTACATGAGAGCCATAATCAGCATTACTATTATAAGAGGCAACAGGGGCGTGGTTATAGCTCAAAGAAAATACATAGTCAGCTAACATATGTTTAACAAAAGGAAAAAGTACTGAATGAAATGTCATGACGTTATATATCACATATGGGCGGGGCTGTAACATAAAGCAGCCAAATGTAATTATTCAACAGCGCCACTGGAATATAAAGTAAGGGGCCGTGTACTGAGACTAAGCAATGATGTCACGTGTGTGGAGCCATTCTTATTTCGGCCAACTGTACATACAAAAGAGAAAGGACTGACCTGAGTGCACTCATAGGCAGTGGTTTAGTCAAAAGCACTAGCAGGGGTGACCTGCTGGGCCCCACATGAGTGGTGGACCTCCAGGGCCTAGTCGCAACTGCGACCTTTGCGAGCGTGATGTTCCGCCATTGGCATAATGCAAAACACAAATGCGCAGGATTAAAGGGACATTGAACAGCTGAGTACAATACAGTAGGATGGTTACTACTTACCATTCTATTATTTTCCCTCATGTGCCTACAGCTCTCTTTAAAGCCATTTCCTTATTTTAACTCATTACAAAATCCAGCTGGTAAAGTTCTTCATTTTATACTGAGCGCTGCCATCTTGTAGCATGTGTATTGCTGCATCCTGTGACAGAAGCAGTGCACTCTCACAGATCTGCTTTTTGACAGCTGTACTTTGCAGTTCAGTTTAGCTCACATAATAGAGAGCAGAAGTATGACATATTTGCAGTTGTTTTGCTCAGTTTAAAAGTTACATATCAAATATAAGCTCCAAGATGGTGTCATCCAGCATGAAGATGCAAAGCTTCACTAACTGAAAATTGCAAGGGGTTACAATGAGAGAATGGCACAGGAGGAATAACAATAGTGAGTAGTAACCCTGCTTCTGTAGTTGTACTCAGCATTTTAATGTCTCTTTAAAGGGGCAGTAAAGTTACAAACTAATGTTATATAATTCTGCACATAGTGCAGAATTATATAACATTAGCTTACCGACACATTTATACTTTAAAGGATTGCAGAGAAATTGTAACTATAACCTCCTTTTACCAGAACGCCGCTCCTTGCTCTACTGAACGCCGCTCCTTGCTCTACTGGTCTAGTAGCGGGAGTGAGCTACATTCATTTTAATGGTGCGACCGGGCACACAGTGTTGCAGAGATGCGCTGTGTAAAATCCAGACCCGCTTAGTAGAGCAAGGAGCGGCGTTCTGGTAAAAGGAGGTTTTAGTTACAATTTCTCTGCAATCCTTTAAAGTATAAATGTGCCGGTAAGCTAATGTTATATAATTCTGCACTATGTGCAGAATTTTATAACATTATTTTGTAAGTTTACTGCCCCTTTAATGACAAACAAAATAGAGATTTTATTAGTTTAACAATTACATCATAGGCTGAAGAACTTGTATGTTGATTGATTCCTTTTAATAGTCAATGCTAATAGGTGACTTGTGAAATTAACCTGTTGTGCACCCAAACCATAGAGATACAGTCATGGCCAAAAATATTGGCACCTCTGCATTTCTGTCAGATAATGCACCACTTCGCCCAGAAAATTGTTGTAATTACAAATGTTTAGGCATTCTCCTGTTTATGTCTTTTGTTTGTATTGGTATGGCACAAAAAGTGAAGAAAAAAAAAAGCCAAATCTGACACGTTCCACACAAAATTCCAAAGATGGACTGGAAAAAATTATTGGCTCCCTCAATTTAATATTTGGTAGCACACCCCTTAGAAAAAAATAACTGAAATCAATCGCTTCCTGTAACCATCAATGAGTTTCTTACACCTCTCTACTGGAATTTTGGACCACTCTTCTTTCGCCAACTGCTCCAGGTCTCTCAGATTGGAAGGGTTCCTTTTCCCAACTGCTGTTTTAAGATCTCTCCACAGGTGCTCCATGGGATTGAGATCTGGATTTATTGATGTCCAGTTCTCTCCAGCACTTTGTCTTAAACCCTTTTTGGGTGCTTTGTGACGTGTGCTTTGGGTCATTGTCCTGCTGTAAGACCCATGACCTCTGACGGAGACCCACATTTCTGAAACTGGGCCCTACATTGCACCACAGAATTCTTTGGTAGTCTTAAGAATTCATAATGCCATGCACACAGTCAAGACATCCAGTGCCTGAAGCAGAAAAGCAATCCCAAAACATCAGTGAACCTCCAGCATGTTTGACTGTAGGGACTGTATTCTTTTTTTAAAAGCCTCATTTCTTTTTCGGAAAACAGTAGAATTATGGGCTTTACCAAAAAGTTGTAATTTTGTTTCATCTGTCCACAGCACATTCTGCCAAAAGGATTTTGGATTCCTCGGTTAAATTTTGGCAAACTCCAATCTGGCTTTTTTATGTTTCTATGTAGGGTCCTCCTGGGTCACCTACCATAGAGTCCCTTTTCATTCAGATGGCGATGTATAGTGCGAGCTGACACATTTGTACCCTATGCCTGAAGGTCAGCTTGAATTTGTCTGGAAGTTAATCTAGGTTCATTATCCTCCATTCGAACAATCCTTTGATTATTTTTTCTCTTTCGTCCACGTCCAGGGAGATTAGCTACAGTGCCATGGGCTGTAAACTTCTTGACAATGTTGCACACAGTGGATACAGGAACATTAAGATCTCTGGAGATGGACTTGTAACCTTGAGATTGTCCATGCTTTTCAAGAACTTTTGTTCTCAAATCCTCAGACAATTCTTTGCTGCTCTTTCTCTTCTCCATGCTCAGTGTGGCACACAGAGACACACAACAGAAAGGTTGAGTCAATTTTCACCTTTTTAACTGGTTGCTGGTGAGATTTCTATATTGTTAGTCCCTGTTAATTGATACAAGTGAGTTTAATTACAAATTACAGGAGCATCACAAACTTGGAATGCAATTATTTCTTACAATTTTGAGAAGGTGCCGATAATTTTGTCCATTCAATTTTTGGACTTTTTTGTGGAATGTGTCAGCTTTGGCTTTTTATTCTCCACTTTTATTTGTTTAATACCAATAGAAACAAAAGAAATAAACATTAGAATGTCTAAAAATTTGTAATTGCAACAATTTTCTGGGCAAAGTGGTTCATTATCTGACAGAAATGCAGGGGTGCCAATATTTTTGGCCATGACTGTATATGTGCAAGTGTTTTTAAGGAATGTAAGCAAGGGTATTACTGGTACAATGGCCATGTGTGTTCATTGGGTTATGGATTTGGATTATATTTAATAGTGTAAAAGTGCTTATTATTATTTTTTTAAACTGTAATTTATAAAGCAGGTAGCATTTGTATCTGTTTGGTGATTTTGCTACTTAAAGACCTCCTGTAGCGATGGGGTAATTGCAGCATGTTTTGCTCATGTGGAAAACCAACCAATGTTTCTATAACTTTTTGGGGTACATGTAAGTGGTCAAAAAGTGTTGTCTGGGGCTTTATCAGGTTCATTTAGCTGTTGAATTTCATAAGCAAAGAATGACCCTGTAAATGTATCATTAAGCTGCGTTAATGGATTGTTAACAGAAAAACAGGACAGGCACAGGTAAAGTATAGGACCGTTTTTTTATGATTGAAACAATAATAACAAAAGTGTGACTGATAAACAATGAAAAAGGCTGATTGTGTCTTGTCAGGTTTACCTGGGAAGCCTAACATTTCTAGTGGCACTGAGGTTAGACAATGGCCTCTAGTTATCAAGGTCTGTCGGACCTGATATGACAGTGCGGATCAGGTCCGACAAACCTCGCTGAATACGGCGAGCAATACGCTATTACGCTCGCCGTATTCATCATTGCACCAGCAGCTCACAAGAGCTGCTGGTGCAACGCCGCCCCCTGCAGACTCGCGGCCAATTGGCCGCCAGCAGGGGGTGTCAATCAGAGCAGACGGACAGGTTATGGAGCAGCGGTCTTTGTGACCGCTGCTTCATAACTGCTGTTTCTGGCAAGCCTGCAGGCTCGCCAGAAACACGGGGCATCAAGCTCCATTCAGAGCTTGATACATATGCCCCAATAAGCCTTTTATCTCTGCAGGATCTGCTAATCTGTCTCACAAACCTGATGCTTGGGAGTATGGGGCCTATTTATTAAGCTCCGTTTGCTGCTCTTTCTCTTCTCCATGCTCAGTGTAGCACACAGAGACACACAACAGAAAGGTTGAGTCAATTTTTCACCATTTTAACTGGTTGCCGGTGTGATTTCTATAATGTCAGCACCTGCTAACTGATACAGGTGAGTTTAATTACAAATTACAGGAGCATCACAAACTTGGAATGCAATTATCTCTTACACTTTTGAGAAGGTGCCGATAATTTTGTCCAGTAAATTTTTGGACTTTTTTGTGGAATGTGTCAGTTTGGCTTTTTTTCTCCACTTTTTTGTTTAATACCAATAGAAACAAAAGAAATAAACATGAGAATGCCTCAACATTTGTAATTGCAACAATTTTCTGAAAAAAAAAAGAGATGTGATAATGGAAATCTGTTTTCCATAACTTTAACTTCCATCCTACTTATGGCAAAATTGTGCATAAGCATGGGTGGCATGCAAGTATGCTTAGTACAGGGGTGGCCAGGATAGTGCCTTGATATATTAGTCAATAATTGTACTATGGGGGGGAGGCGTCATTTCATTCTCGGACCCAGGCAGCACAATGTCTTGAGCCGGCCCTGCATATAGCCACAGACACATATAGGCACACACACATACAAATAGCCACACATAAACATATAGAAACACTCACACACACATAGAGACACACAAACATATAGGCACACACACACAAACATATAGGCACACACGCATACATATAGCCACACACACATACATACATACACACATATAGACACACACACATATAGACACACACACATATATATATATATATATATATATTTATATATATATATATATATATATATATATATATAGGCACATACATACACACACACACATACACACACATATAGGCACACACATACACACACACACACACATAGATAAACAGACACACACATATATATAGGCACACACATCTGTATAGGCACACACACACACACACATAGGCACACACACACACACACAGAGACACACACATACATACACACACACATAGAGACACACACACACACATATATATATATATATATATATATATATATACATACACACACACACACACACATATATAGGCACACACACATATACTGTATATATATATATATATATATATATATATATATATATATATATATATAGGCACACACACACATAGACTCACACACACATAGGTACACACACACACATAGACTCACACACAAACACACACCTCATTTCCCTTAACACTTAGATACATTTTACAAAAAAACTGTTTACCGTTTTTTATATTATTTACTTTCATCTCCTTTTTCATTTTTTTTCTAATATTTTATATTTTAGTGTAGTGTAGAAATATTTAAAGTGTACATAATTGTGAGAAATGTCAGAGATTTAACATCTCTGTTTATTATGCAACCATTTATTTTGCTAACGCTCTTGCACACTATTGTGTCCCATTTTTGTGACTTACTTTATACTTATGTAGATGTAATTTTTGACCAGTTAATTTTATGCTGTTTAAACGGTTCGAATAAATTATTCTTTTCCGGTTTCATTAATATCAATGGGAGCTAATAATACTAAACAGCAGCTGATATTTAGTAACAATAAGTGAAAAAAATAGGCACTATGTAAACAGCCTATAGACGTTAATTATTAAAATGTCCCTTTTAACGATTGACGGCTGCAGAAAAAAATCATAATTGGCAGCAATGTAAATGTAGCAACTGTTGCAACAATCTTCTAATTTTAAAATATTTCTAGACATTGTCATATCTAATCTTTAAAGTAGTTTGCTTGGTTGATACTTGGGAGGAAGTCAGTGTGAATAAACCTGGACCATTAGTGATTTAATTAGCAGCTATCCTTGATTGAATTATGGTTGATGAATTCACTATGACACAGCATTTTCCTTTCCACCTCTCCCCCCCCTCTCTCTCTCTGTTTGGGTTAATGTATCAGCCTTTAAAATAATTAGTTTGTACACATCTTACTTGTTACAGGAGCTGTGCTCATTTTATGAAGTTTACTATAGGGTCAGACAAATGACTCCATGGACAGAGATTGGGCTAGATTACAAGTCGAGAGCTAAATTATCGCTCTCCGCAAATGGGCAAATTAGGGGTAGCAATTAGCGCTCCGAAAATTAACCAGGTATTAGATCTCTGGTTAATTTTCTAAAAGTGCCCCAAATGCCCTCAAAATAGAGGGTATTGTAGTTTTTTATTTTAAAAAAATCTAGCATTAGGCAGTTTTGGGGCTTTAAAGTTGATGTGAGTGGGGTGTTAGAAAAAAACGGCACTGAAAAGTACCTTTATATTTCGGTCTATGGGAACTGTGTGTTCCCATAGACTGCAATGTAAATATATATGTATATGATTATATACGTAGAGAAGGGGAAGGTCTGCGCTCAAGGGGAGTGAGTAAGTAAGTAAGAGCCAGGAGGAGGAGGCAAAAAAAAAAGAAAAACGGGAGGGGAGACTTATAGTGTAATAAATTCAAAAACAGAGGCAGATTTAGCTTGTGTTTGAAACTGCTCACCTGGTGTTACCTCAATCATATGAGGTAAGTGACTCGCGTTGGTAGAAAATATTTCCACACTGTGGTAGAGATGGTGCTCTTACTTTCGTCTGTTACACTTACTATGAATGTGGTAGTAAAGTGTACTGGGGTATTACACAAAGTTGATTGCATTTGTAAGAATAAAATATGAAATTTAGTTTACATGAATGACACCAATTTCTCTAGTTTCAATTTAAAATTCTACTGCGTTAAGGTTGCAGCAAAAATGTCTGTACGAACTTGCTGCTAAACTGCTGCTATGCAGCCAAAGTTCACAAATAACAGGGAAGTGGGAAACAGGATACCTGTAGGGTAAAATAAGCTCTTAATTCAGAAGCTCAAAATGACCCATACGGACCAATTCTCTAACAAGAGATACCAATCCAGCATGTAAAACATATAGGGGCCTATTTATCAAGCCGTCAACCGCAAATACACTGGAATTCCGCAGCGTAATTGTTGCGAGCCTGATTCCCCTTATTTATCAAAGCCTACAGACCGGCAAAAATAGACATTTTGTGACGTAACTTACGACCCGCAGGTCTCAGTCCGACACAGATCGATGCTTATGTCACTACAGATGTTCCAAATGCAAATTCGGCACTATCTGACTACTTTTTCTAGTTATCAAATTTCTACCAGGTACGCTCGCCACTATTCCGGCCCAGCGTACCTGGTTTTCAATCCGCCGCCCTGGAGGCGGCGGATGCCATAGGAATCAATGTTAGTCTGAAAGCAGCGAAAGCTTCTGTTCGCTGCTGCCCGATATCCCATTGATTCCTATGGTATAATAAAAGTTATGACTACACCTAACACCCTAACATATACCCCAAGTCTAAACACCCCTAATCTGCTGCCCCCTACACCGCCGCCACCTACATTATACTTATTAACCCCTAATCTGCCGCCCCGATACTGCCGCCACCTACATAAAAGTATTAACCGCTATCCCGTCGCTCCTGGAGTCCACCGCAACTAAATAAAGTTATTAACCCCTAAACCCCTGACCTCCCACATTAGTACTACTTACTAAACCTATTAACCCCTAAACCGCCAGCCCCCCATATCGCCATAAACTAAATTAAACTATTAACCCCTAAACCTAACAACCCGCTAACCTTACATTAAATATTAAAGGGACAGTAAACCTCTAAAATAATGTTATATAATTCTGCACATAGTGCAGAATTATATAACATTATATTAGCCAAACTTTGTAAAACCTAATATTCCCTTTTAATTTAAAAAAAAAATGGCTGTTTTACAGACCCGCTCTCTGTGATCTTCTGAGTGGGTCTGTTTGTTTTACACAGCGCATCGAGCCAGCTGTATAGTCACAGCCCGGCCCGACCGCGCCATTATACACAGTGCAGCTCGCTCCTGCTCAGTAAGGGTTATTGACACTTTAACTCATCCCCCAAATAAAAAGCTAACTAAAAAAACCTAAGCTCCCCATTGCCGTGAAAAGGGCATTTGGATGGGCATTGCCCTTAAAAGGCATTTAGCTCTTTTGCAGCCCAAAACCCTAATCTAAAAATAAAACCCACCCAATAAACCCTTAAAAATTCCTAACACTAACCCCTGAAGATCGACTTACAGTTTTGAAGATCCGACATCCATCCTCCAAGAAGCCGGGAGAAGTCTTCATCGAAGCGGCAAGAAGTCCTCCAAGCAGCCGGTGAAGTCTTCATCCAAGCCTGCAGAAGTCTTCACCCAGACGGCATCTTCTATTTTCATCCATCCAGCGCGGAGTGGGTCCATCTTCAAGACATCCGACGCGGAGCATCCTCTTCTTCCGACAGACTAACGACGAATTACATCATCCAAGATGGCTTCCCTTAGATTCCGATTGGCTGATAGAATTCTATCAGCCAATCGGAATTAAGGTTGAAAAAATCCAATTGGCTTTTGCAATCAGCCAATAGGATTGAACTTCAATCCTATTGACTGATCCAATCAGCCAATAGGATTGAGCTTGCATTCTATTGGCTGATTGGAATATCCAATAGAATGCAAGCTAAATCCTATTGGCTGATTGCAACAGCCAATAGGATTTTTTCTACCTTAATTCCGATTGGCTGATAGAATTCTATCAGCCAATCGGAATCTAAGGGATGCCATCTTGAATGACATCATTTAAAAGAACCTTCATTCGTCGTTAGTCCGTCAGAAGAAGAGGATGCTCCGTGTCGGATGTCTTGAAGATGGACCCTCTCCGCACTGAATGGATGAAGATAGAAGATGCCGTCTGGGTGAAGACTTCTGCAGGCTTGGATGAAGACTTCGGCTGGCTTCTTGGAGGACTTCTTGCCGCTTCGATGAAGACTTCTCCCGGCTTCTTGGAGGATGGATGTCGAATCTTCAAAACTGTTGATCTTCAGGGGTTAGTGTTAAGATTTTTTAAGGGTTTATTGGGTGGGTTTTATTTTTTGATTAGGGTTTTGGACCGCAAAAGAGCTAAATACCCTTTTAAGGGCAATGCCCATTCAAATGCCCTTTTCAGGGCAATGGGGAGCTTAGGTTGCTTACTTAGGGTTTTATTTGGGGGGTTGGTTGTGTGGGTGGTGGGTTTTACTGTTGGGGGGGGGATTTGTATTTTTTTTTACAGGTAAAAGAGCTGATTACTTTGGGGCAATGCCCCGCAAAAGGCCTTTTTAAGGGCTATTTGTAGTTTATTGTAGGTTAGGGGTTTTTTATTTTGGGGGGGGGGGTTATTTTCATAGGGCCCTTAGATTAGGTGTAATTAGTTTAAAGCTTTGATAATTTCTTTTTTTTTTATTTTTTGTAACTTAGGGGTCGATCCGATAAAAATCGTCGCCCGCAAAAGCCGGCAACGCCAATATTTACGCTGGTTTGGTATCACATATACGGCGTAACCTAGAAGTTATGCCCGTATATTTCTGCCGTCGCCCGTAGTTTTTTGGGCCATAGGCAGGTATACCAAACCAGCGCAGTTTGGTATCCAATATGCAGCGTAAGGACTTACGTGGCGAAAATGGAGAAATCTTACTCCATTTTCACCTCGCCACAAAAAGCAGCCGTAAGAAGCCTTACGCTGACTATTGGAGCCCCGTAACTCCCTAAACTAACTAGAAAATAAACCTAACACCTAACGCATGCGCAATGTCTATCTACCTGTCACCTGCGATCTGCTAAATAAAACCTAACACCTAACGCATGTGGAATGTCTATCTACCTGTCAACCGCGACCCCCCCCCGAAATCCCTAATAAAGTTATTAACCCCTAAACCGCCGCTCCCGGACCCCGCCGCCATCTACATAAACTAACCCCCTACTGTGAGCCCCTAAAACCGCCGCCATCTACCTTATCTATCGCCTAATGTGAACCCCTAAAACCGCCACCATCTACCTTATCTATCCCCTAATGTGAACCCCTTACACCGCTGTCATCTACCTTATCTATCCCCTAATCTGACCCCTTACACCGCCGCCACCTATATAAAAATTATTAACCCCTAATCTAATCCCCCTATACCGCCGCCAGCTATATTAATATTATTAACCCCTAATGTAAGCCCCTTACACTGCCGCCATCTATATTAAAATTATTAACCCCTAATTTAATCTACCTACCCAGCTGCCAGCTATATTATCTATATTAACCCTAAGTATATTATAGTTAATATAGTTATTACATTATATATATTAACTATATTAACCCTAATTATATTAGGGTTAATATAGTTAATATAGTTACTATAGTATTTATATTAACTATATTAACTCTATCTAACCCTAACACCCCTAACTAAATTTATATTAAATTAATCTAATTCATATTATAAACTAAAATATTCCTATTTAAATCTAAATACTTACCTATAAAATAGACCCTAAGATAGCTACAATATAATTAATAATTACATTGTAGCTATGTTAGGGTTAATATTTATTTTACAGGTAAATTGTTAATTATTTTAACTAGGTATAATAGCTATTAAATAGTTATTAACTATTTAATATCTACCTAGTTAAAATAATTACCCAATTACCTGTAAAATAAATCTTAACCTAAGTTACAAATACACCTACACTATCAATAAATTAAATAAACTACAAATATCTATCTAAAAATACAATTAAATAAACTAAACTAAATTACAAAAAAAACAAACACTAAATTACAAAAAATAAAAAAAAGATTACAAGATTTTTAAGCTAATTACACCTATTCTAAGCCCCCTAATAAAATAATAAAGCCCCCCAAAATAAAAAAAATTACCTGCCCTATTCTAAATTAAAAAAAAGTTCAAAGCTCTTTACCTTACCAGCCCTTAAAAGGGCCTTTTGTGGGGCATGCCCCAAAGAATTCAGCTCTTTTGCATTTAAAAACATATACAATACCCCCCCCATTACAACCCACCACCCACATACCCCTATTCTAAACCCACCCAAACCCCCCTTAAAAAAGCCTAACACTACCCCCCTGAAGATCTCCCTACCTTGTCTTCACCAAACCGGGCCGAACTCCTCATCCGATCCGGGCGATGTCTTGCTCCAAGCGGCAAAGAAGAATTCTTCCTCCGGCGATGTCTTCCTCCAAGCGGCAAAGAAGAATTCTTCCTCCCGGCGACGTCTTCCTCCAAGCGGCAGCAAAGTCTTCTTCCTTCCGGCAGCATCTTCCATGAAGCGGCATCTTCAATCTTCTTTCTTCGCTCCGCCACCGCGGAGCATCCATCCCGGCCGACGACTGAACGACGAATGAGGTACCTTTAAATGACGTTATCCAAGATGGCGTCCGCCGAATTCCGATTGGCTGATAGGATTCTATCAGCCAATCGGAATTAAGTTAGAAAAATCTGATTGGCTGATTGAATCAGCCAATCAGATTCAAGTTCAATCCGATTGGCTGATTGGTTCAGCCAATCGGATTGAACTTGAATCTGATTGGCTGATTCAATTAGCCAATCAGATTTTTCTAACTTAATTCCGATTGGCTGATAGAATCCTATCAGCCAATCGGAATTCGGCGGACGCCATCTTGGATGACGTCATTTAAAGGTACCTCATTCGTCGTTCAGTCGTCGGCCGGGATGGATGCTCCGCGGCGGCGGAGTGAAGAAAGAAGATTGAAGATGCCGCTTCATGGAAGATGCTGCCGGAAGGAAGAAGACTTTGCTGCCGCTTGGAGGAAGACGTCGCCGGGAGGAAGAATTCTTCTTTGCCGCTTGGAGGAAGACATCGCCGGAGGAAGAATTCTTCTTTGCCGCTTGGAGCAAGACATTGCCCGGATCGGATGAGGAGTTCGGCCCGGTGTGGTGAAGACAAGGTAGGGAGATCTTCAGGGGGGTAGTGTTAGGCTTTTTTAAGGGGGGTTTGGGTGGGTTTAGAATAGGGGTATGTGGGTGGTGGGTTGTAATGGGGGGGGGGGGTATTGTATATGTTTTTAAATGCAAAAGAGCTGAATTCTTTGGGGCATGCCCCACAAAAGGCCCTTTTAAGGGCTGGTAAGGTAAAGAGCTTTGAACTTTTTTTAATTTAGAATAGGGCAGGGAATTTTTTTTATTTTGGGGGGCTTTATTATTTTATTAGGGGGCTTAGAATAGGTGTAATTAGCTTAAAAATCTTGTAATCTTTTTTTTATTTTTTGTAATTTAGTGTTTGTTTTTTTTTGTAATTTAGTTTAGTTTATTTAATTGTATTTTTAGATAGATATTTGTAGTTTATTTAATTTATTGATAGTGTAGGTGTATTTGTAACTTAGGTTAGGATTTATTTTACAGGTAATTGGGTAATTATTTTAACTAGGTAGATATTAAATAGTTAATAACTATTTAATAGCTATTATACCTAGTTAAAATAATTAACAATTTACCTGTAAAATAAATATTAACCCTAACATAGCTACAATGTAATCATTAATTATATTGTAGCTATCTTAGGGTTTATTTTATAGGTAAGTATTTAGATTTAAATAGGAATATTTTAGTTTATAAAATGAATTAGATTAATTTAATAAAAATTTAGTTAGGGGTATTAGGGTTAGATAGAGTTAATATAGTTAATATAAATACTATAGTAACTATATTAACTATATTAACCCTAATATAATTAGGGTTAATATAGTTAATATATATAATGTAATAACTATATTAACTATAATATACTTAGGGTTAATATAGATAATATAGCTGGCGGCGGGGTAGGTAGATTAAATTAGGGGTTAATAATTTTAATAGAGATGGCGGCGGTGTAAGGGGCTTACATTAGGGGTTAATAATTTTAATAGAGATGGCGGCGGTGTAAGGGGCTTACATTAGGGGTTAATAATTTTAATAGAGATGGCGGCGGTGTAAGGGGCTTACATTAGGGGTTAATAATTTTAATAGAGATGGCGGCGGTGTTAGGGGCTCACTTTAAGGGGTTATAGATTTAATATAGCTGGGGTACGGGAGCGGCGGTTTAGGGCTTAATAACTTTATTAGGTTGCGGCGGGGTACGGGAGCGGCGGTTTAGGGGTTAATAACTTTTTTTATTGTTAGGCTAGTGAGGGGGGATAGCGGATAGAGGGTTAGACGCGTCGGGCTATGTTTAGGAGGCGTGTTAGACAGTGCGGGCGATTTAGACTTTAGTCAGGTTTTATAGGCGCCGGCAGTTTCTAACGTGGCGCAAGTCACTGGCGACTCCAAAAATCTGTACTTACGCAGATTTCTGGACATCGCTGGTTTGTGAGACTTGCGCCACTTTAGCAAGTGACGGCGCCGCATATTGGATAGCTCGAGTTGCGAGCTGAAACTGCGGGCGACGTGGGTTCCCTTGCTTGCGCCGCAAACTGCGATCTATATCGGATCGCGCCCTTAATGTTTATTTTTTTGTGTAACTTAGTGTTTGTTATTTTTTTGTAACTTACAGTAGTTAGTTTTTTGTAACTTTGTAATTTTGTAGTGTAGATTTAAATTATTTAAATAGGGTTAGGTGTTTAAATATATAATATATTTAATTTAATTTGTAGTTTTATGTAATTTTAGTATAAAAGTTGGGTTAGATTAATTTTTATTTTAATATAGTTTAATGTAATTTTAGTTTAAAAGATAGGTTGGATTAATCATTAATTTAATATAGTTTAATGTATTTTTATTATAATAGGGTAGGTTAATTAATAGTTTAATGTAATTTTATTATAAAAGTTAGGGTAGGTTAATTAGTAGTTTAATATAGTTTAATGTAATTTTAAAGGTAAGTTTAAATTTATTATAACATAGGGATGAGTTAATATTTAATATAAAGTTAGCGAGTTGTTAGGTTTAGGGGTTAATAGGTTAATTTAGTTAATGGCGATACGGGGGGCTGGCGGTTTAGGGGTTAATACATTTATTTAGTTGCGGTGGGCTCAGGGAGCGGCAGGATAGGGGTTAATAACTTTATGTAGGTGGCGGCGGTGTAGGGGGTGGCAGATTAGGGGTTAATAAGTATAATGTAGGTGGCGGTGGGCTCCGGGTGTAGATACACATATAGACACATAAATATATTTGTTTATAATCATATACATATATATTTATACTTTGCTGCTCATTGCTGCGCAACCTACCCCCTTCTCTGCTCAATTTTGTGCTCCACTCGTAATCTGGCCCAATGTGTTTAACCCCTGCAAAGGAATAGTTTAAGTCAGTGATGGCCAATTAATTGCTATTAACTTTCAGACATTTTAGAAGTATTATATTTTTGAAATCACTGGTGCCTTTCACCTAAAAGAAAAATATTATTTAATGTCATGTTATTGATTGTTTTTTTTTTTATCATAACAAAATTAACAGCACATTCAAATAAATCTATTTTGCATATGAAAGCGCAAATGCACAGATGTTTAATTTGTTATTGAATATAAAAACAAATGTATGTTTATACAGATCCTATCTAAGAATGAATCCTTCATTGGGGAACAAAAGCCTTGATGGACACTTCAGGAGTCACAGATTGAACATTGGGTATAGTGGGCAAATACTCAGTGGGCCGGGGCTGGTTGCAATAGCCCTGCCCACCTATTGCACACTGCAGACACCTACAAGAGTGCCAACTGATATGGCTCTTTTCCCTCCAAATGTTTTTACTGCAGCATAGCCAGACACGGCAGTGTCATGAGGTTGCCGGGCCAGCCCCACATATCCCTCTGTTGCCCACACTATCTGCTACTGCCTCTCTCCCCCAGCTGCAGTTTTTAATTACCAGGGGCTGGCACCAGTGCAGTGGTGGCAATCCTCGCTTCGCAGACCCTGCAACGCTGGGGGGCCCACAGGTAAGAAGGGCCACCTGGCCAAAGTGTATTTTTAATAGATGATTTATTAAAACAGTGTTGTGTGCCAAGGCAGAATCAGAATGGCAAGAACAGAAGGCTGCAGAGGTCATTGTACCCGCAGAGTCTCTTTCAAAGTTAACTTTGCAGTCAAAAAGAGGTGAGATGAGTAACAGCAACAACACAAACATGGACTTAATATAATAAGTAAACTATGTCTTCTATGTTGTAGCTTCTGTGGCAATGAAAATCCCTTATGTGGCTTAATGATTATTTAGCAGAAACTCTCTTTATTGTGAAACAGTTTCACAAGCTTCATTTAGAGTGGATGCTGTAACTGCTACCGTTACAGTTTCAATGCTAAACAAAACTTGTGGAACCGCAAGAAGGTTGATGATTTAAGACTTTGTTTACTATGGATTATCTATGACGGAGGTTTCTGAAATTAATCAGCATGTCACAAAGGGAAGCTACAATTCAGCAAACATGGAATAAGAAAGAAACTCTACTTATTATAGTAAATGGTATAGTTAAAATAATGTAATCAGTAGCACAGTACATATTTATGCGTTTAGGTTTAATCAATTGATTTACTCACAGTTTAAAAATAATTTTCTTACAGCTTGTACAGACACCTATGTTAGTGTAGTTAAATCTTCTCGAGTAGATTTAGAGTTTAACCCTTTCGCTGCTAAGCCCTTTTTTACACACATGTGTTGTGCCAATTTTGAACTTTTTTGGCTACTTACATTTAAGCTACTTAAATTTAAACCCTATTGTAAGCCAAATTTCAGTGAGTGACCCACACAAATTATATATTGTTTTTTTCAGCAGGCCCAGCAGATTCTCAATATACCAATATTATATTGATAATTCATGGCATGTGAGATAGCTGTGGCAAAAACTGTAAAAAAATAGTATAATTTTTGCATAGATTTTAGTAAATAATATTGAAAATAGCCCAGTGACAACTGCTGTTACTGTGATCACAGCAAAAGGGTTAAACTTTAAATCTACTTGAGGGTCATCAAGGGTAGCCACTTGTGAAATAGGGGCCCATACAGGCTTTTGGGGGTTATAATATATATTAGAGAGTATCCATTGTGCAGTACAGAAATACAGTGATCACCTAACTATACAGACAAAACCCATATATTGTTTTCATTGAGGAACTTGTCTAAAAGAAAAAAAAGAACTTTAAGGGTCTCTAGACATGTTTTTTTTATAGAGCATATAAACTATAATTCAAAAAAATCCTAACACTGCACCCCAAACATGGTACTCACCAAAGTTGAATCCGGGTGGCGGCGCTCCATCTTCATCCCAGCGGCACTCCAGCTTCATCCCGATGGTGGTTCATCTTCATCCCGACGGCGGTCTTCTATCTTCATCCCGGCGGTGGTCTTTTATCTTCTTCCCGGTGGCAGTCTTCTTATCTTCATCCATCTTCTTATCTTCCGTCCTCGATCTCCTTTTCATGCGTTCACCAGCCGCATACTTCATTTTGAATGCGAGGTACCCCCTTTATATAAGGGTACCCTTGCATTCCTATTAGGTGGTTTTCAATATTAAATTCAAATCAGCCAATAGAATGAAACCTTTTTCTATTGACTGATTTGAAATTGAAATTGAAAAAGGGGTTAATAGTGTAGAGGGGTATTTTGAGGTGGAGCTTGTAGAGATTTAGGGGTTAGAGGGGTAGTTTGCGATGTGGGTTGTGGCAGTTTAGGGGTTAATAGAGTAGTTTAGTGTAAATGTTTCCTCCAGTCAAACTTTTTAAGTGACCTGAAAGGTTGCCAACTAAAAAAGGTTGTAAACAAAAAAGTTTGAGCGCCAAATGCGATTGCATTCGATCAGTCGCATTTACTTTCAACTATTTCAATATGAACGGAGATTGAAAATATGGGGGTCATTCATTTTCGTGAGTTCACACAAATTAATTTGCAGTAGTTTAAACAGCGATCCACTTGTAATATGGATTAGAGCATAAAGAACACCACAATCTCGCAATTGCATTTACGCTCCTGTGCTAACAATAGTGCTCCACTCGTAATCTGGCCCTTATTCATAAAAAATAAATAATTCCATACTTATATTAAAATAGTTCCATAATTTTATTAAAATATTTCTTTACCTATTATTATTATATTCCATATTTGCCACAAACATTGTTTTCCCTGAAAATATAGATTCTCAGCAGTCATGATGACATACTGTAAGAGTGTCTTCTTATTATAATACCATAATTAATAATAATACTTATTACCATATTATATATATTAGAACAAATTGTTAGAACACCTTATGGACAAACTCCACACACCACTTTCCATATTTTCAGAAGCAAATTTGGACTTGAACCTTGAGAACACAGTGCTTGCCACTGCCATTGTAATAAAACAAATCTCCATTGTTTGGCTTCAGCAGAAATGATAACAATTGACAATTACAAAAATGATGTGCGGCAAGGTTAGGCTTGGGACGCCTCTGGCTTTTTCAGTTTACAGGACTGAGGAATCCACAATTATCAGACTTTAATTACAGGAGATTGTGCAAGATAAATGATTACTGAAAATAACAAAGTTGTTTTTACTATGCATAATAAAACATTTTATGTTTAACGTCCCTTTAATGGAAATCTTAATTCATTTAAATATTCCATTATTAAAGATATATAAAACATTTTTTTTACTGTTATTGTTTTATAATTTTTGGCCTCCTTTTTCAAAGTAAAAAGACACACACTTTATCAGAGTGAGGAACTAACTTTGCATTCAGAATTATTGGAAACCTTCAGTTATGGATTTTTATTGCATGTCCGACCTTGAATGTTGAGAAAGGCCTCTGCAGAAAACTGTAAATGTAATGGAAACAGAAGTTGCATTTGTTATATTTGGTAAAATGACCTCAGCATCCAATCTCAATTGAATTTAACAAGGAGCAATATAATTGACCCTGTACACATCCATCAAACCTCCTGCCAGATTCTATATATAGGTTATAATGTTTGTGCCAAACATTCGTTAACTCTCTCTCTGCTATAACAGACCAGAAAACCCTTCATTTAGTAAATAATTGTAATAGCTTAATATTCTAAACACATCCACTACACTCACAATAATACCTAGCAATTTTTAGTCATCCACTTTCAACCAGTATACAAGGACTGTGTGTAAAATCTCTGTAAAACAGCAGATTTTTATATTTAAAACATGCTCACTGAATTGTTGGCTTTAAGGGACATAAAACCCAATTTTGTATTTCATAATTCAGATAGAGAATACAAATTTAAATAAGTTTCCAAATTACTTCTATGGGGTAGATTAAACAAATGTCGAGCGGACATGATTCACTATAGCGAATCATGTCTGCTCGACATCGCTAAATGCCGACAGCATACACTGTTGGCATTTATCATTGCACAAGCAATTCTAGTGAAATGCTTGTGCAATGCCGCCCAGTGCACACTCGTGGCCAATCGGCCGCTAGCAGGGGGTGTCAATTATCCCGATCGGATTGGATCAGGATGATTTCAATCCGCCTAAAAAGGTGGTGGAGAAGTTAAGGAGCAGCAATCTTATGACCGCTGCTTCTTAATTTCCGTCTCAGGCTGACCTGAAACGATGGGCGTAGAAAGCTGCATCCGCTGCTTAATAGCTCTATCCCTAATATTCAATTTGCTTCATTCTTCAGATATCATTTGCTGAAGAAATAGCAATGCACATGGGTGAGCTAATAACACGAGGAATGTATGTGCAGTCACCAATCAGCAGCTACTGGGCCTATTTAGATATGCTTTTCAACAAAGGATATTAAAATAAAGCAAATTAGAAAATAGAAGTAAATTGGAATGTTGTTTAAAATTGCATGTTCTTTCTAAATCATGAAAGAAAACATTAGGGTTTCATGTTCCTTTAAGGGTGCTCTGAAACCCCCCAAACTTCAACCCAAACTAAAATCAACTTCATATAGCTCAGTAGGGATTTCCTGCTCAATCTGCTTCTTCAAATCAATCTGCTTCTTCAAATGGACCACTTATTCTTACACAGTTATTTTGCACAACAGTGTATCCATACTTAATCCCTTAAGGACAAGGGCATTTTTCAATTTCTTTCCCTTAAGGACCAGGGCTATTTTTACATTTCTGCAGTGTTTGTGTTTAGCTGTAATTTTCCTCTTACTCATTTACTGTACCCACACATATTATATACCGTTTTTCTCGACATTAAATGGACTTTCTAAAGATATCATTATTTTCATCATATCTTATAATTTACTATAATTTTTTTTATAAAATATGAGGAAAAAATAAAAAAAACCACACTTTTTCTAACTTTGACCCTCAAAATCTGTTACATATCTACAACCACCAAAAAACACCCATGCTAAATAGTTTCTAAATTTTGTCCTGAGTTTAGAAATACCCAATATTTACATGTTCTTTGCTTTTTTTTGCAAGTTATAGGGCAATAAGTACAAGTAGCACTTTGCTATTTCCAAACCACTTTTTTTTTCAAAATTAGCGCTAGTTACATTGGGACACTGATATCTTTCAGGAATCCCTGAATATCCCTTGACATGTACATATTTTTTTTTAGAAGACATCCCAAAGTAATGATCTAGGCCCATTTTGGTATATTTCATGCCACCATTTCACCGCCAAATGAGATCAAATAAAGAAAAAATTCACTTTTTCATAATTTTTTTCACAAGCTTTAGGTTTCTCACTGAAATTATTTGAAAACAACTTGTGCAATTATGGCATAAATGGTTGTAAACGCTTCTCTGGGATCCCCTTTGTTCATAAATAGCAGACATATATGGCTTTGGCATTGTTTTTTGGTAATTAGAAGGCCGCTAAATTCCACTGCGCACCACACATGTATTATGCCCAGCAGTGAAGGGGTTAATTAGGGAGCATGTAGAGAGCTTCTAGAGTTAATTTTAGCTTTAGTGTAGTGTAGTAGACAACCCCAAGTATTGATCTAGGTCCATCTTGGTATATTTCATGCCACCATTTCACCGCCAAATGCGATCAAATAAAAAAAATGTTAAATTTTTTACAATTTTAGGTTTCTCACTGAAATTATTTACAAACAACTTGTGCAATTATGGCATAAATGGTTGTAAATGCTTCTCTGGGATCCCCTTTGTTCATAAATAGCAGAAATTTATGGCTTTTGTGTTGCTTTTTGGTAATTAGAAGGCTGCTAAATGCTGCTGCGCATCACACGTTTATTATGCCCAGCAGTGCAGGGGTTAATTAGATAGCTTGTAGGGAGCTTGCAGGGTTAATTTTAGCTTTAGTGTAGAGATCAGCCTCCCACTAGTGATGTCGCGAACCTAAAATTTTCGGTTCGCGAACGGCGGACTCGAACTTCCGGTATTGAATTCAATAGGCAGGCGAACTTTAAAAACCTACAAGGACTCTTTCTGGCCACAATAGTGATGGAAAAGTTGTTTCAAGGGTACTAACACCTGGACTGTCGCATGCTGGAGGGGGATCCCTGGCAAAACTCCCATGGAAAATTACATAGTTTATGCAGAGTCTGCTTTTAAGCCATAATGGGCCTAATTCAACTAACATTCCCAAAGTGGCTGTCTCAAAACATCCCGGACAGAAGATAGATTGATAGATAGGATAGATAGATAGATATAGATAGATTGATAGTTAGATAGAATCGATAGAAGAGAAATAGATAGATTTGTTAGATATATAATTACCCTAATAAAGTCTAATAATTAAACATCTTGGACCCAACTAGCTTGTGTTAATTAGTACTTTTCTTAGCACTTTAATCCCTGTTCCCCCCCCCCCTATCGGGGGTGTTCTATATGGCCTGCCTGATTACCCTGAAAAAATATAATAAGAAGACATGCGGTCTGGTACCTATTTTAACTAGTTTGTGTTTTAAGTACTACCATTCTTAGCACTTTAATCTCTGTAACTCCCCCTATTTGGTGAGGTCTATACGGCCTGGATGATTCCCCCTTCAAAATATAATAATAAGACATCTGCTCTTGGTCTGCGACCCATGGTAACTATGTTGTGTTAATTAGTAATGTCCTTCGCATTTTAATAGCTGTTACTCATACTCACCCTATCGGTGGAGGTCTATATGGCCTGCATGATTACCCTTACAAAATATAATAACCAAACATATGCTCTGGGACCCATTGTAAGTAGGTTGTTTTAAGTAGTACTGTTCTTTGCAGTTTAATACCTGTTACAACACCAAATGGTGGCAGGTCTATCTGGCCTTCATGATTAGCTGCACCCAAACCCAAAAAAAAGCTGAGTGGTCTTAGACTAACACCCATGGCTAACTCGGTTGTTTCAATTAGTACTATTCTTGGCACTTTCATCCCTGTTACGGGTGGTCTACATGGCCATCATGATTAGCCGAACAAAATACTACAATCCAACCTTTGCTCAGTCTTCATAGGCCCTTCATTGGCTGTATTTTGATAGTACAGTTCTTATTATTTTTATAGCTGATACAACACCGAATGGTGGCAGCTCTATATGGCCTGCATGATTAGCCGCACCCAATACAAAAATAAATCCAAGCGGTCTTGGATTAACACCCATGGCTAACTCTGTTGTTTCAAGTAGTACTATTCTTAGCACTTTCATCTCATCATCCCTGTTACTTCCAGGACTCTCGGTGGTGGTCTACATGGCCATCATGATTAGCCTAACCAAATACTATAATCCAACCTTGGCTCAGTCTTCCTAAGGCCCTTTTGGCTGTATTTTGGTAGTACTGTTCTTATTAGTTTAATAGCTGATACGACACCGAATGGTGGCAGCTCTATATGGCCTGCATGAATAGCCGCACCCAAAGCAAAAAAAAAGCACTAACACCCATGGCTAACTCTGTTGTTTCAAGTTCTACTATTCTTAGCTCTTTCATCTCATCCCTGTTACTTCCAGGACTCTCAGTGGTGGTGGTCTACATGGCCATCATGATTACCCTCACCAAAAATATAACAACAATACGTGCGTGCAGGGAACCATTGTAAGGTTACTTCCTTTCGCAAAATTGAGTATAACAGTTGCAGGCAGAGGTTCTGACCCTGCATTATGGCTGCATCTCTCCCTAAAAGAGGCATGCGTTACAGAGTCTGTGGGCATGTATGCAAAGAGCTGGCCTGCCTAAAAAGAGGAGCAAGTCTGTACAGGTTGTTCTCCTTCAGCCGTTTTATACGCTGTCCCACGGCCACGACCCTCAACAACCACAACAGAATGAAACACCACATATGCCATCCTTGATTGGACACCAAGTACAGTACAGGTCGTTCTCCTTCGGCCTTTTAAGAATAGTGTTCCGGACCCCCAACAAAAACAACAGCAGAAAAGAGGACATATGGCATCCTTTTGAACAATAGATAAAAGGTAAGGCATATATTTTACAAAGCCATAGATAATTTTTTGGCAACTGTGAAATAAAAAAAAACATTGATTGGACACCCAGAACACTTCTTTATCCTTCGGCCTTTTTATAAGAGGCTCCCAGAGCCTCAACTGAAACAACAGCATGAAAGAGGACATATGGCATCCTTGTGAACAATTGATTACAGTTAAGGCATTTATTTTATAATCCCAGAGATCATTTATATGACCCGGGAAATAGAAAAAAACATTGATTAGACACCCAGTACACTTATTTATCCTCAGGCCTTTTTAATAAGAGGGTCCCGGAGCCTCAACCGAAACAACAGCATGAAAGAGGAGATATGTCATCCTTTTGAATAATAGATTACAGGAAAGGCATTGATTTTAGAATCCCAGAGATAATTTATATGACCCGGGAAATAGAAAAAAACATTGATTAGACACTCAGTACACTTATTTTTCCTCAGGCCTTTTTAGTAAGAGGGTCCCGGAGCCTCAACCGAAACAACAGCATGAAAGAGGAGATATGTCATCCTTTTGAATAATAGATTACAGGAAAGGCATTGATTTTAGAATCCCAGAGATCATTTATATGACCCGGGAAATAGAAAAAAACATTGATTAGACACTTAGTAGATTTATTTATTCTTAGGCCTTTTTAATTCGAGGGTCCCGGAGCCTCAACCGAAACAACAGCATGAAAGAGGACATATGTCATCCTTTTGAATAATAGATTACAGGAAATGCATTGATTTTAGAATCCCAGAGATCATTTATATGACCCGTGAAATAGAAAAAAACATTGATTAGACACCCAGTACACTTATTTATCCTCAGGCCTTTTTAATAAGAGGGTCCCGGAGCCTCAACCGAAACAACAGCATGAAAGAGGAGATATGTCATCCTTTTGAATAATAGATTACAGGAAAGGCATTGATTTTAGAATCCCAGATATCATTTATATGACCCGGGAAATAGAAAAAAACATTGATTAGACACCCAGTACACTTATTTATCCATAGGCCTTTTTAGCAGAGGCTCCAGGACCCTCAACAAAAACAAGAGCAGGGAGGTGGGCATAGGAGTACAATGTAGTGTGACAATAATAATGTGAAGGGGAAGATTGCGGATTTGTGGCATTTTAATTTTGTTATCGTGGGAAGTACTTGCAATGACCTTGCTCTGGTGAATCCATATTGCAAATATGTTTTTTAAGGCACTGTTTGTCTATTTTTTAAATATCAGCATTTGGTAATTGAAGCTCAACTTAAGGCTGGTGAGAACCGACCTTTCTTCTGGCTGTTTGCAAATGTTGTGGCTCTGGACAAACATGTGAATAAGGGGCCATCAGCCATATTCTTCACGCAACCCCTTTGATGATTGTCGATAAACATGTGTCACCTGCAAGCAGAGCTCGTTACTTCTGTCTAAATCATCTTCCTGGTATGGACAGGCCACTGTTTCCCACAGCAAGTCCGAAGCTTGAACTACAAGATTGTCTTGAGTATGGTAGGAAACCAAAGTTTATTTAATTCTGTACTATCACCACAAAAGCTGAACTTCTTGAAGCAACGAAAATGCCAGCAATTTCATGTGCTTATGGATGACAAGGATGTCCTGTCCTGTGGTGCACAGAGATGGAGAGGATTTTGGGCCTCCCTGTACACTACCCAGATGTCTCAAACATCACCAGAAACACAAGACAGCGACTCTTGTGAAGTTCCTGGAGTGTTCCGGTAGCCATCTCTTTGCGCCCCAAAAGGAATACTTTATCAGTGTTTTTGTATACATCCGACAACAGCTTCGGAGACTGTGGTGACGCACATGTTATTTACTGTTGTTTCAGCTATGGCAATATCAATTGGCATTAAAAAGTTAAGATTTGTGGGGGGCGGAGCCTATTGCTGTTGTGGTAGGACGTGTGTTTGAGGAAATCCAGGTCTTACAAGTTACTTTGGAGTTAGTTTTCAACCTTAATTTAATTTTCTTTTTGGGATACATAGTCACACTTTCTGGGGCTATCCAAGAGGAGCCTGGTAAAAGCACTAGTCACCCTTTATATCAACGGGTACGGAGACCTGTTTTTTGCCTTTCCAATATGGCGCCGGACACCCCTGAATGAAAAAAAGGTAAGATTTTGACTAGTGACGCACATTTTATGCACGATGTGGCAATTGCAATTTGCAATAAAAATAATCAAAACATACCATTCTTCAATCTTCTAGTCATATCACACGACATGTCAAAATGCTGCATGGAAAATGGCAGTGTGCAAAGTCATAATCTTAGTGAAGCTATAAGTGCATTACATTTTATAAAATAAACAAAAATACTGAGAAAAAAAAAGGAAAGAGGACATATGGCATCCTTTTGAACAATAGATTACATTTAAGGCATTGATTTGAGAAACCCAGAGATAATTTATTGCAACCGGGAAATCTAAAAAAAAATGGATTAGACACCCAGTACACTTATTTATCCTTAGGCCTTATTAGCAGAGGCTCCAGGACCCTCAACAAAACCAGCAGCAGGAAAGAGGACATATGGCATCCTTTAGAAAAATAGATTTCTGGAAAGGCATTGATTTTAGAAACACAGAGATCATTAGTTGCAACCGTGCAATCTAAAAAAACATAGATTATACACCCAGTACACTTCTTTATCCTTAGGCCTTTTTAGCAGAGGCTCCAGGACCCTCACCAAAACCAGCAGCAGGAAAGAGGACATATGGCATACTTTTGTAAATTAGATTACAGGAAAGGCATTGATTTTAGAAACACAGAGATCATTAGTTGCAACCGGGAAATAGAAAAAAACATTGATTAGACACCCAGTACACTTCTTTATCCTTAGGCCTTTTTAATAAGAGGCTCCCGGAGCCTCAACAGAAACAACAGCATGAAAGAGTACATATGGCATCCTTGTGAATAATAGATTACAGGAAAGGCATTGATTTTAGAAACCCGGGAATAATTTGTTCCAACCGTGAAATCTAAAAAAACATAGATTAGACACCCAGTACACTTCTTTATCCTTAGGCCTTTTTAGCAGAGGCTCCAGGACCCTCAACAAAACCATCAGCAGGAAAGAGGACATATGGCATACTTTTGTAAATTAGATTACAGGAAAGGCATTGATTTTAGAAACACAGAGATCATTTATATGACCCGGGAAATAGAAAAAAACATTGATTGGACACCCAGTACACTTCTTTATCCTTAGGCCTTTTTATAAGAGGGTCCCGGAGCCTCAACAGAAACAACAGCATGAAAGAGGACATATGGCATCCTTTTTAAAAATAGATTACAGGAAAGGCATTGATTTTAGAAACACCGAGATAATTTGTTACAACCGGGAAATCTAAAAAAACATTGAATAGACACCCAGTACACTTATTTATCCTTAGGCCTTTTTAGCAGAGGCTCCAGGACAATCAACAGAACCAGCAGAAGGAAAGAGGACATATGGCATCCTTTTGAAAAAAAGATTATAGGAAAGGCATTGATTTTAGAAACCCGGAGATAATTTGTTGCAACCGGGAATTTGAATCAAAAAAATGATTCGATGGACACCCAGTACAATTCTTTCTCCTTAGGCCTTTTTATAAGAGGGTCCAGGACCCTCAAACAAAACACCAGAAGGAAAGAGGACATATGGCATCCTTTTGAAAAATAGATTACAGGAAAGGCATTGATTTTAGAAACCCAGAGATAATTTGTTGAAAATGGAAATTTGAATCCAAAAAATGATTCGATGGACACCCAGTACACTTCTTTCTCCTTAGGCCTTTTTATAAGAGGGTCCAGGACCCCCAAACAAAACACCAGCAGGAAAGAGAACATATGGCATCCTTTTGAACAATAGAGTACAGGAAAGGCATTGATTTTAGAAACCCAGAGATAATTTTTTGCAAATGGAAATTTAAATCAAAAAAATGATTTGATGGACACCCAGTGCACTTCTTTCTCCTTAGGCCTTTTTATAATAGGATCCTGGACCCTCAAAAAAAACACCAGCAGGAAAGAGGACGTATGGCATCCTTTTGAACAATAGAGTACAGGTACAGCATTGATTTTACAAACCCAGAGATCATTTTTGTCAAATGTTAAATAGAAAAAAAAAATGAGTGGACACCCAGTACACCTCTTTCTCCTTAGGCCTTTTTATAAGAGGGTCCAGGACCCTAAAAAAAAACACCAGCAGGAAAGAGGACGTATGGCATCCTTTTGAACAATAGAGTACAGGAAAGGCATTGATTTTACAAACCCAGAGATAATTTTGGTCAAATTTGAAATAGAAAAAAAATGAGTGGACACCCAGTACACCTCTTTCTCCTTAGGCATTTTAATAAGAGGGTCCAGGACCCTCAAACAAAATACCAGCAGGAAAGAGAACATATGGCATACTTTTGAACAATAGAGTACTGGTACGGCATTGATTTTAGAAACCCACAGATAATTGTTTTGAAAAGTGAAATAGCCCCAAAAACCATGCTTGGACTACCACTCCAGGTCATTCTCCTTCAGCTTTTTTATAAGAGGGTCCAGCACCCTCTACATAAACAACTACAGGAAACACCACCACATATGCCATCCTTTTGCACAAGCGAGTACAGGTATGGCATCCATTTTAGAAACCCAGAGATAATTGAGAGGAACCAGGAACATTTTTCAAAAAATTTGCTGGGGCACCCATTACAGGTCGTTCTCCTTCAGCCTTTTTATACCATGGGCCATGACCCGCAACAGCCACAACAGCATGAAACACCACATATGCCACCCTTTTGCACAATAGAGTACAGGTATGGCATAGATGGAACACGGAGATAATTTAGAGCAACCAAGAGATGGATAAAGATGCTTGGTCGGTCCTACTCTTTCAAATTTGTGGCATTTTGCGTTCAATTTAATGGTCCACCAGATATGAGTGGTGTGCTAAGTTGTACAATTCGTAACAGTTTAATCACTAGTGTTATGTGCCTTATTTTTTTTATTTGAGTTTTGTACCCACAGAGCTGCAGCAGAGGCCAGAAAAATTCGGAATGTACAAATGACTGAAAAATTGGGGTATTGTTGTAGCAACTGCTGTAGCAGCGGCCAGAAAAATCGATGTTTGTAAAACATTTATAAAGTGCCCTAAAAGCTTGTGGCTTGAACACTAGTTGTTGGCGGATAAGTCAAGCAAGTCCTCCGGCTTTATAAAAAAAAAAAAAAGGCCAGCCTGTGTACCAGTTGTAGCCCAAGCCAGCTCATCTCATCATCAGGCCTTTTTTAATCAAATGTATCACCCAATGTCAGTCCCTTCGAGATCCAGCCCTCATTCATTTTTATAAAAGTGAGATAGTTAAGGCTTTTTTGACCTAGGCGACTTCTCTTCTCAGTGACAAAACCTCCTGCTGCACTAAAAGTCCATTCAGACAGGACACTTGAAGCGGGGCAGGCCAGAAGTTCCATTGCAAATTGGGATAGCTCAGGCCACAAGTCCAGCCTGCACACCCAGTAGTCAAGGGGTCCATCGCTCCTGAGAGTGTCGAGATCTGCAGTTAAAGCTAGGTAGTCTGCTACCTGTCGGTTGAGTCTTTCTCTAAGGCTGGATCCCGAAAGGCTCTGATGGTGCATGGGAGTTAAAAAGGTACGCATGTCCTCCATCAACAAGATGTCAGGAAAGCGTCCGGCCCTTGCCGCCGTGTTCGTGGGAGGAGGAGGATTAATTTCATCTCTTCCCCTGCTACATTCCCGTGGAGCTGTGACATCACCCTTATACGCTGTGTAAAGCATAGTTTTTAATTTATTAGGAAAATGCTCCATCCTTTCCGACTTGCGGGAATTTGGTAACATTTCAGGCACTTTATGCTTATACCGGGGGTCGAGGAGCGTGGACACCCAGTACAGGTCGTTCTCCTTCAGCTTTTTTTATACGAGGGTCCCTCAACAGGCACAACAGCATGAAAGAACCCATTTGAACAAGGTTGGATGCTGAGCTAATCATGTCACGTTCCTCCTCCTCACTGATCTCACTGATGGTATCTTCTTCCACCCCTGCCACGTACAACACCACGGGTACCAGAGAGGTGACAGCAACGAGCACCCTGGGATGACTCTTGTGCTCGGTCTTCCTCCTCCTCCTCCTCCTCCTCAAAGCCACATTCCTCCTCTGACTCCTCTTCCTCACAATCCTCTTCCTGCATTGCCGCAGGTCCAGCAAGCGATGCTGATTCGGCTGTTTGCGGGGGTGATGGACACCACAACTCTCCCTCTTCCTCTTCATGCTCATCTACTGCCTGATCCAGCATTCTTTGCAGGGCACGCTCCAGGAAGAAAACAAATGGTATGATGTCGCTGATGGTGCCTTCGGTGCGACTGACAAGGTTTGTTACCTCCTCAAAAGGACGCATGAGCCTACAAGCATTGTGCATGAGCGTCCAGTAATTTGGAAAAATAATTTCCCCAGCTCCCCAGAGGCTGGACTAGCACCCCGGTCATACAAATACTCATTAACAGCTTTTTCTTGTTGGAGCAAGCGGTCAAACATTAGGAGTGTTGAATTCCACTGTGTCGGGCTGTCGCAAATCAATCGCCTCACTGGCAGGTTGTTTCGACGCTGGATATCGGACAAGTGCGCCATGGCCGTGTAGGAACGTCTGAAATGGCCACACACCTTCCTGGCCTGCTTCAGGACGTCCTGTAAGCCTGGGTACTTATGGACAAATCGTTGTACAATTAGATTACACACATGTGCCATGCACGGCACATGTGTCAACTTGCCCAATTTCAATGCCGCCACCAAATTACTTCCATTGTCAGAAACAACCTTGCCAATCTCCAGTTGGTGCGGAGTCAGCCACTGATCCACCTGTGCGTTCAGGGCGGTCAGGAGTGCTGGTGCAGTGTGACTCTCCGCTTTCAGGCAAGTCAACCCCAAGACGGCGTGACACTGCCATACCCGGGATGTAGCATAGTACCTGGGGAGCTGGGGGGTGCCATAGATGTGGAGCAAGACACAGAAGTTGAAGAGGACTCAGCCGAGGAAGAGGTTATGGAAGAGGATGGAGTAGGAGGAGTAGAGGAGGTAGCAGCAGGCCTGCCTACAAGTCGTGGCGGTGTCACCAACTCTTCTGCAGAGCCAATCCATGCTTGTCAGAAGTCAGCAGGTTTACCCAATGCGCAGTGTAGGTGATATACCTGCCCTGACCATGCTTTGCAGACCAGCTATCCGTGGTCATATGGACCCTTGCCCCAATGCTGTGTGCCAGACATGCCATAACTTCCTTTCTCACAACAGAGTACAGGTTTGGGATTGCCTTTTGTGAAAAGAAATTTCTGCCAGGTACCTTCCACTGCGGTGTCCCAATAGATAGAAATTTTTTGAAAGCATCAGAATCCACCAGCTTGTATGGTAAAAGCTGGCGGGCTAAGAGTTCAGACAAGCCAGCTGTCAGACGCCGGGCAAGGGGGTGACTTTGAGAAATTGGCTTCTTACGCTCAAACATGTCCTTGACAGACACCTGACTGTGGGCAGATGACCAGGAACTGCTACGTAAGAGAGAGACTGAGTGGAGGATGGTTGAGAGGGGGCAAGGAGGACAGCACTGGTTGATGTGGCTGAAGATGCTGGAGCAGGAGGAGGAGGGCGGCTTTCACTTTGTGTGCTGCTTCTACTCATGTTTTCTTCCCATCGGCCTTTGTGATGGGAGACCATGTGCCTTTGCAAAGCAGTTGTACCTAGGTGGCTGTTGGACTTCCCACGACTCAGTTTCTTTTGGCACAGGTTGCAAATGGCATCGCTGTTGTCATCGGCAGACACACAAAAAAAATGCCACACTGCTGAGCTCTGCGATGACGGCATTCTGGTGGTGGCAACAGCATGCGTTGATGGGCGTCGGCATGCTGTCTGGCTGATCCCTGGTGACGATGCATGCTGTCTGACTGTGCCACTAGCTCCTTGAGACGACCTCCCCGTACATCCAAATCGTCTCCTCCTCCTCTCTGTCTCCCCATCTAAACTTTGAATATCTTAATATGAGTCGTGGATGGTAGGTAGCGCAGCAATTTAACACAGTATGCTGTGTAAGTGACAAAAACACAGGCCTGATAGAAAATTAAGTTAGATTACACTAGAAAAATATTTTATAGTAGACTGCAGATTGACAGTCAAAACAGTGATGATGGACAAATTTTGCAATACTGTTAAAAGAAATATGATTGCTGGCACTAATTGGATAGTTGGGCCTGGCACACAGGCTGGCAGGCAGTAGAAAAGTGCAATTCAATGGCACGAGCAAACTGAGGATTAAGATCAACAATCAAAATTTTTTTAATTTTAATTAGTAACTATACTGTAGACAACAACTATGATTGGTGTAAATAGTTGGCAAGATGGCCTGGCACAAAAGGTTGGCAGGCAGGAGGTAAATGCAATTCAAGGACACTAGGAGACTGATTACTGACAGTCAAAACAGTGATGATTGACAATTTTTGCAATACTGTTAAAAGAAATATGATTGCTGGCAATAATTGGCTAGGTGGGCCGGGCACACAGCAGGCTGCAAGGCAGGAGGAAAGTGCTATTCACTGGCACCAGCAAACTGAGGATTCACAACAACTATTAACAAAAATTTAAATTTTTAATTACTAAGAATACTGTCACAACAAATATGATTGGTGTAAATATTTTTCAAGTAGGCCTGGCACACAGGCTTGGAAGGCAGTAGAAAAGTGCAATTCTAGGGCACGAGCAAACTGAGGATTAAGATCATCAACAATCAAGAATTTTTTAATTTTAATTAGTACTTATACTGTGACCAAAAATTAGGATTGGTGTAAATAGTTGGCAAGACGGCCTGGCACAAAAGGCTGGCAGGCAGGAGGTAGATGCAATTCAAGGACACTAGGAGACTGATTACTGACAGTCAAAACAGTGATGATTGACAATTTTTGCAATACTGTTAAAAGAAATATGATTGCTGGCAACAATTGGCTAGGTGGGCCTGGCTCACAGCAGGCTGCAAGGCAGCAGGAAAGTGCTATTCAATGGCACCAACAAACTGAGGACTCTCAACAACTATTACCAACAATTTTAATTTTTAATTATTAAGAATACTGTCACAACAACTATGATTGGTGTAAATATTTTTCAAGTAGGCCTGGCACACAGGCTTGGAAGGCTGTAGAAAAGTGCAATTCTAGGGCACGAGCAAACTGAGGATTAAGATCATCAACAATCAAGAATTTTTTAATTTTAATTAGTAACTATACTGTGACCAAAAATTATGATTGGTGTAAATAGTTGGCAAGACGGCCTGGCACAAAAGGCTGGCAGGCAGGAGGTAGATGCAATTCAAGGACACTAGGAGACTGATTACTGACAGTCAAAACAGTGATAAGTGACAATTTTTGCAATACTGTTAACATAAATATGATTGCTGGAAACAATTGGCTAGGTGGGCCTGGCTCACAGCAGGCTGCAAGGCAGGAGGAAAGTGCTATTCAATGGCACCAGCAAACTGAGGATTCACAACAACTATTACCAAAAATGTTTAATTTTTAATTATTAGAATACTGTCACAACAAATATGATTGGTGTAAATATGTTTTAAGTAGGCCTGGCACACAGGCTTGGAAGGCTGTAGAAAAGTGCAATTCTAGGGCACGAGCAAACTGAGGATTAAGATCATCAACAATGAAGAATTTTTTTAATTTTAATTAGTAACTATACTGTGACAACAATTATGATTGGTGTAAATAGTTGGCAAGACGGCCTGGCACAAAAGGCTGGCAGGCAGGAGGTAAATGAAATTCAAGGACACTAGGAGACTGATTACTGACAGTCAAAACAGTGATGATTGACAATTTTTGCAATACTGTTAAAAGAAATATGATTGCTGGCAATAATTGGCTAGGTGGGCCGGGCACACAGCAGGCTGCAAGGCAGGAGGAAAGTGCTATTCACTGGCACCAGCAAACTGAGGATTCACAACAACTATTAACAAAAATTTTAATTTTTAATTACTAAGAATACTGTCACAACAAATATGATTGGTGTAAATATTTTTCAAGTAGGCCTGGCACACAGGCTTGGAAGGCAGTAGAAAAGTGCAATTCTAGGGAACGAGCAAACTGAGGATTAAGATCATCAACAATCAAGAATTTTTTAATTTTAATTAGTAACTATACTGTGACCAAAAATTAGGATTGGTGTAAATAGTTGGCAAGACGGCCTGGCACAAAAGGCTGGCAGGCAGGAGGGAGATGCAATTCAAGGACACTAGGAGACTGATTACTGACAGTCAAAACAGTGATGATTGACAATTTTTGCAATACTGTTAAAAGAAATATGATTGCTAGCAACAATTGGCTAGGTGGGCCTGGCTCACAGCAGGCTGCAAGGCAGCAGGAAAGTGCTATTCAATGGCACCAGCAAACTGAGGATTCTCAACTATTACCAACAATTTAAATTTTTAATTATTAAGAATACTGTCACAACAAATATGATTGGTGTAAATATTTTTCAAGTAGGCCTGGCACACAGGCTTGGAAGGCAGTAGAAAAGTGCAATTCTAGGGCACGAGCAAACTGAGGATTAAGATCAACAATAAAAAATGTTTTAATTTTAATTAGTAACTATACTGTCTGTGACAACAATTATGATTGGTGTAAATAGTTGGCTAGACGGCCTGGCACAAAAGGCTGGCAGTGGCAGGCAGGAGGTAAATGCAATTCAATGGCACTAGGAGACTGAATATTTGCAGTCCAAAAAATTATGATTTTTTTTTTAATTACTGTTACAAGAATTGTGATTGGTGCCCCTAATTGGCTAGTTGGGCCTGGCACACAGGCTGGCAGATATGAGTCGTGGATGGTAGGTAGGGCAGCAATTTAACACAGTATGCTGTGTAAGTGACAAAAACACAGGCCTGATAGAAAATTAAGTTAGATTACACTAGAAAAATATTTTAACATTTTAGATTTTAATATTAAAATTATGTTAAGAAGTGCAATGCACATATGACTCTATGAGTGGTCGCACTGGCTGGCTGCTACGTAGGGCAGCAATTAACAACAGTATGCTGTGTAAGTCAGATAGACAGTTAGACACAGAAAATACAATTAGATTACACTAGCATAATGATTTAAAGACTTTTTTTGGAAATTTTAAGAAAAAGGTTAAGCACATACATATGAGTCGTGGCTGATAGCCTTGGAAGGGCAGCTATTAAAAACAGTAGGCTCTGTAAGTTGGATACACACACGCCTGATAGAAAATACTATTAGATTACACTAGAAAAATGATTGAAATTATGTTTTTGGGGGGGAAATTAAAAAAAGGTTAAACACATATGAGTCGTGGCTCCTAGACTAGGGAGGGCAGCAAGTAAACACAGTAGGCTCTGTATGTCAGCAAAACACACAAGCCGGATAGAAAATTATATTAGATTACACTAGCAAACAAATTTAAACTTTTTTTATATTAAAATTAAGGTGAAGAAGAATAGATATGAGTGCTGGGTGGCTGCCTGGCACAGACCAATTAACCTAAAGACTGAAAAAAAATGAGGTATATTAATGCTGAGTGAGCCTGACAGACACAGGCCTGATAGTAAATGTAATTAGATTACACTAGCAAAATATATATATATATATTTTTTTAAATTTAAAATAATGTTATAAACAGATATTAACACTGGTGGCTGCTGGCTGGCACAGAGCAATGAACCAGAGTATATGCTGTGTAACACTGGCCTGATAGAAAATGAAAAAAAAATTACACTAGAAAAATAATTAAATTTTTTGGTTAGTTAAATTTAAACTAATGTTGTTAGGGAGATATCAGTGGTGGCAGTAGTCACAGCATATGCTGTGAGCCTTAAACACACAGCTGAAAGCCAGGCAAATGCTAATAAAAAAAAACAGAAAAAAAACCAAAACAAAACGGCACAAAATATAGCCCTAAAAAGGGCTTTTTGGGGTGCTGTGCTTGCAGCAGAGATGAGTGGAGTCCTTCTGGACTTTAAATACACTAGCCTAGCTATGTTTTTCCTATTAATGTCAGGAGCAAAAACACAACACGTCCTCTCATTAAGAAAGCAAGGTCGTTATGAGTCTAAAATGGCGGATTCCGAGTAGCTGGGAGGGTCTGTGAGGGAGTGTCTGATGTTGATTGGCTCTAATGTGTCAGGCGGCTGTGACATAAAGGGTCAAAGTTTCCACAATGATGACACATAGGGGCGGATCGAACATAGCCATGTGTTCGCCCACAAACGCGAACAAGCTATGTTCGATGTGAACCGTTCGCGGGCGAACAGTTCGGGACATCACTACCTCCACCTTAGGCTGCTAAATGCTGCTGCGCATCACACGTGTATTATGCCCAGCAGTGCAGGGGTTAATTAGATAGCTTGTAGGGAGCTTGCAGGGTTAATTTTAGCTTTAGTGCAGAGATCAGCCTCCCACCTGAGAGATCCCACCCCCTGATCCCTCCCAAACATCTCTCTTCCCTCCCCCACCCCACAATTATCCCCACCATCTTAAGTACTGGCAGAATGTCTCCCAGTACTAAAATAAAAGGCTTTTTTTTTCTCCATGAATTTTTTTTTTTTTTTTTTTAAATATCTGTTTAGCTGTGATGGACCCCCTCTTTAGCCCCCAACCTCTCTGATTCCCCCAAACAGCTCTATAACTCTTGCCCACATCCTATTTGCTTCCATCTTGGGTACTGGCAGCTGTCTGCCAGTACCCAATTTGCCTCCCAAAAATGTTTATTTTTTATTTATTTTTAATGTAATTACATTTTTTCTGTAGTGTATCTGCCCCCCCTAATACCCTCCTACCTCTCCCCCTCCCAGATCCTTTTGACAATTATTTCCCCCCTTCCCTCTCCCTCTCTCCCATTCATTAATTCATTGGTGGCAGTGGCTGTTACGCGATCGTGCGCATGCGCGCTCCCTGCAAGCCCCCGCACTCTCCCTGCACCCGGCGTGCACATTGTACATTCAGGAACTGGATGCCGCCCACCCGCCTCCCTGCAGCTGCACCCACCCACCAACGATCGGGCCCATCGCTACCGGTGCAGAGAGGGCCACAGAGTGGCTCTCTCTGCATCGGTTTTGGCAAAAAGGTATTGCAGTGATGCCTCAATGTCGAGGCATCACAGCAATAGTATAACCTTGAAAGCGGCTGGAAGCGATCAGGATCGCTTCCAGCCGCTTTAAACGCGGATGTCGTACAGGGTACGTCACTGGTCTTTAAAGACCAGATTGTGTGCAACGTACCCTGTACGATATGCATAGTTAAAGGGTTAAAAGTAAAATGAAATTTAAAAACATTGCTTTCCAATAACACATTTGGCAATACATTAAAGGGACATGAAACCCCAAAAATGTATTTCATGAATTAGATAGAGAATACAATTTTAAACAACTTTACAGTTTACATCTATTATTTAATTTGCTTCCTTCTCTTGTTATTCTTTGCTGAAAGGTTTATCTAGGCAAGCTCAGGAGCAGCAGAGAACCTAGGTTCTAGCTGCTGATTGGTGGCTGCATATATATACTGATTGTCATTGGCTCACCCATGTGTTCAGTTAGAAACCAGTAGTGCATTGCTGCTCCTTCAACAAATAATACCAAGAGAATGAAACAGATTAAAAACATTGCTTTCCAATAACACATTTGGCAATACATTAAAGGGAAATGAAACCCCAAAAATTCACACATTGTAGCCTAATACAGCATATATATATATATATATATATATATATATATATATATATATATATATATATATATATCAGTGACATGCAGTGAGGTCAGAGGCTGGTGAGGCACTAGATATGATATGCCGGAGAAACACATGTTCAGAGGCCCCAAGTACCCCCAACAGGGCAGGTTTAAATGATAGCTGAACCAGTGCACAGGTGATATAATCAGGTGATGGGTGAGAGCAAGTTAGTAATCACTGAGTTACTGATCAGCTGATTACTTTACCTCTGCACTGATTCAGCTATAATGAAAACCTGGCCTGTTGGGGGTACTTCAGGACCATTGTTGAGAAACACTGCACTAAAGCACTAGCTCATCGAAATGTATTGATTACCTGGAGAATAAAGCACACATACTCTGCTCACTGACACCCACACACACTCTGCTCACATACGCACTCACACAATTCTGTGGCACAGTGCCAGTTACTAAGCAATTAGAATTATACACAATCTCTTCTCTACTCACTACTGTATTGTAAAAATAGAAATAATTTACCATACAAGTTTTACACAAAGGACAAGTTATCAATACTGCCAACACAGCTGCTGCAATATGGTGTTCAAGAAACGCACTTAGGTATGCTCTTCAACAAAGGACACCAAAGAATATCAAAAGAATTAAGTACATAATAATAAAAGTAAAATAGAAAGTTTATTTTTTATTTTTTTGTGCAATTTCTATCTGAATGATGGAGACGTAATTATGACTTTCATGTTCCTTTCAAAAACTAATTTGATTTGCTGACATGGGGCCAGCAACAGTTGATGCTTATTCTCAAAATATATATAACTAGAAAAGTCTATTAAAATAGCATGCTCTACCTCAATCATGAAAGTTTAATTTTAAATGTCTCCCTTTGACTATGTGTTTAACCAATTACTTTACAGTGGCATTATTTCCAAAAAAAATTAACTGCAATAATTACATATATTTTTTAAATGACTCATTATCTCCTTTTTATTAATATAAACTTGTATAAAAGCAGCACATATTAAAAACACAATGCAACAGCTTTCAATTGATTTGTGAATTACAAGTTAACAGCAGTCTTTAAATAAATGGAGACACAGAGAAAAATAAAAATAGACACTGCATCCTCTGACTGAACAGACATAACATATATGGAGTTTGTACCTAATTAAATCAAATAACCATGGAAAAGGGAGGCTTAGCAATATTCAATGTCAAAAACTTTAATTTAAATAATGTGGACACTGCACACTTAACTTCAAACTCTGGGTTTTAAATTATGAATATAAATTTGAATTGACCCTTTGACTTCCTGTCAGTATTGGGTTATGCTCACTTACTGTCCCCTCTGTTAATGAGCTGTATCTGAACACAATTTGTGAATCACAAGAGAGGTAGAATACTACTTTACTCTTCTGCTTGGTGTCATCTGTCCTTAGGTTACCTCAGCTTCCAGTTGTGTCACATGACCCTGCTCACTGCATCCTCCTTCTGATTAATCTATATATCCTTCAATTGCTAGGAGGCATCCTATTGGTCCCAATTTTTGCTGCTAATATATTGACAGAACACAGGTGGCGCTGCAGCACAGCTTTTCCTTTGACCCATGTACTGCAATAGAGAGAAGCGTTCCTGTACCTGCCTCTCCATAGCATTACATGGGGGGAATTTTTTTTTTTTTACTTTTTTTTTTTAATTAAAATTTAATTAAGCTTTGGCCACATATGGCAGGGTAGGCACTGCCTCCCCTGCCTCCTATGAGTGCACGTCCCTGATATATATATATATATATATATTCACACACACACTGACAGCATATATATATATATATATATATATATATATATTCACACACACACACTGTACTGTGCTGTCATGCCATGCCTTCTACAAACTATACATGACATATTGACATTCTTTCACAAACAATCATAATGATTGTCTGTTAATGAATGTCAATATGTCATGGTTGTAAATGATGCCTGATGAGCCTGTCACATACCTCCCAATATTTCAAAATTTGCAAGAGGGACACCCCCGCACTGGGAAAAGATTATATGTGGAGCACCTCCCTCTTCCTCTCCAGTGAGTCTCCAGTCCTCCAGTCATGCTCCTTGTGCTGAGAAGGAACGTGAGTGACATGACCTGGCTGGAACTGTTCTGGAGGAAGAGCAAAGCTGTGCCAGCATGCATGGGGGATTGAAGTGTTGTGTGGTGCTGAGTGTAGAGCCGGCACTAGGCACATGTTGTGGTGGGTGGGGGTTCCTTCCAAGTGTGAACACGGGTCGGGGAGGCGAGCTGTCGCTGCACAGTTACCCTCAGTCATCATCTCACTCAAAATAAAAAAATGGCCCAGAATAAAAAACAAGCAAAATTTAAAAAATATGTCACACTGTTGTCAGTCTGCCGCGGCACACCTGAGGATCTCTCACGGCACACTAGTGTGCCGCGGCACACTGGTTGAAAAACACTGCTCTATCTAAACCATGATAGAACAATTTTGGGTTTCATTTCCCTTTAAGTACTGAGTGGCAATAATGTTTGTGAAAATGTGTGTATATACAGTATATATAAGAAGAAGCGAATAAACAGATTTTCTTTAAGTTTGCAGTTAGAGTTAAAGGACTACAATTTTCTTTTAACCCCCCCCCCCAAAAAAAAAAATACAGATAGTCGAATTCAAATGTTTGAAGTTTGTTAAGGTCTAGGAATAGGAGCTCACGGAAGACCTCTATGCAAATACCCTCCAATGGCCCCCATTTATCAAAATTGTTCAGTAAAAGTTCATCCACTGTTAATCGTTGTGAGCGGGCTCCTGTTTAGTGCCTAAAGTTACCAAAAAAGAGTCTATTTTGCAAGCAAAGTATTAATAACTTTGGGTACATCGATGGCGCGATATACCCAATTTATCAAGACTACATACAAAATTAATCGAATATCTTCCAAGTTTTTTAACCTGAATGCAAACGTGTGAAGCGTCTTTTGTCGTTTATAAACGATTTTAAAGGTAATTATAAATATGTTTATTATATCTTTTATTCATTATGTGACATTTTGCATTTTAGATTTATGATTGACAAACGTAAATAATTATTATGCAAAACGTATGACGCATTTAATAATAATCATATATGACTAATATTTGTAAGGCAGATAAATATCACTAAATAGAAGAAAGGGGCGCCTCATGGTGTATTACAGATAATATAAATATCAGAGAGTATGAGAGTGAATGCTCACCGAATATAGTTGCACAGTACTGTGACCGGTGCTGGGACGCAGGCTAGCCCTTAAAGGGACACTGAACCCAAATTTTTTCTTTCATGATTCAGATAGAGCATGCAATTTTAAGCAACTTTCTAATTTACTTCTATTATCATTTTTCTTCGTTCTCTTGCTATCTTTATTTGAAAAAGAAGGCATCTAAGCTAAGGAGCCAGCACATTTTTGGTTAAGAACCATGGGCAGCACTTGTTTATATACCAAAAATGGGCTGGCATCTAAACTTACATTCTTGCTTTTCAAATAAACATACCAAGAGAATGAAGAACATCTGATAATAGGAGTAATTAGAAAGTTGCTTAAAATTGCATGCTCTATCTGAATCACGAAAATTTGGGTTCAGTGTCCCTTTAATACAGCGGCTAGTAAACTGTCAGCTAATCCTTTAGCTGAGGCTGAAAATGATTCCACACGTATGGTGATCAAATGTAGGTGTAACCAGCAATACAAAGCTGATAGGCTCTATATCAATCTGGACAGAATATATATACACTGGAACTGGTAAATACAGATTAGAATTGAGACCTAAAGGATAAAGAGTTTTGAACTTATATATCAGAAAAGTTTCTCGTTGTCGCAATCTAATCAATCTGTTGTAATCTGAATATTTGGGGATATAGTCTATGGGTAGAAAACAGTATATAGAGGTATTATTATTATGTTTAGTTAGACAGTGATTAGGAATGCTATGCTTGATTTTATTTTTATTACAATTTTTAAAATTTTGATAGTGTTCACCCCATCTTGTTCTGATTTTTCTTGAGGTGTGACCTACATATTGTAGGCCACATAAACATTCTATAAGATATAAGACAAAAGTCGAATCACAGTTAAAAAAACCTAAAATGGGATGACTTTCCCCTGTAATGTTGGAAAAAAAGTCTTTTTGTCCTGATTTGATATATTTACAAGAATGGCATCCATTCTTCCCACATTTCTATCTTCCCTTTAACCCAAAAATACCAGATTTTGGTTTGGGATTTGGTATATTAAAATTCACATGTTTAACTTTCTTACTGGAAGCTAGTTTATTTCTTAAAGTTGGTGCTCTCCTATAAACTATCCTTGGTTTGTCTTTTACTGGATTTTTTAAAACGGGATCTTTCTGAATAATATACCAATATTTATTAAATATGTTTTGTATCTCATTGTGATCACTATTATACTGGGTAATGAACATAATATCATCCCCAATATTCGTTGTTTCCACTTTGTTTGATCTAGCCTGAAGTGTAGTGGATCTGTCTAGATTTTTAGCTTTTGCTAGTGCTTGATTCAATAAGTGTGTTCTGTAGCCTTTGTCTACAAATCTATGATATAGGACTTGACTCTGTTCTAAAAAGGTTTCCAATTTTGTACAATTTAGTCTAATCCCCCTTTATTGACTATATGGTATAATTTTGATCCAACTTCTATGATGATTACTTTTATTATTATTATCATTTATTTGTATAGCGCCGCCAAATTCCGTAGCGCTGGGTACAATGATAGGGGTATACAATGACAAAGATTTGTGATAAAATACAAAACATAATAAAACAAAACAAATCTAGTACAGGAGGAAAAGGGCCCTGCTCCGGAGAGCTCACAGTCTATACGTTTAGGGTGCAGAGACATAAGGTTGGGGTAGCTTGTTACATTGGTTGTATTTGCAGCAGTGAGTCAGGCAGTTCATGTACATGTATTAGTTTGGTTCGGATGCGGGATAGAGGAGAGATGGTAAGCCTCTCTGAATAGGTGAGTTTTCAAGGATCGTCTGCAGCTATACAAGGTTGGAGACAGTCTAATGGAGCGGGGTAGAGATTTCCAGAGGACAGAAACAGCACGTGCAAAGTCTTGGAGGCGGGAGTGGGACGTAGAGATAACAGGAGTGTAGAGACGTAGGTCAGAGGTTGATCAAAGAGGACGGGATGGAGAATATTTCATGATGAGAGAGGAAATATAGTTGGGGGTTAGACTGTTGAGTGATTTGTAGGTTAGGGCTAATACTTTAAATTGTATTCTGGAGTATATGGGGAGCCAGTGTAGAGACTGGCAGAGTGGAGCAGCTGATGTAGATCGTCAACTTAGGTGGATGAGTCTAGCAGAATCATTCATAATAGATTGAAGGGAGGAGAAGCAGTGTTTTGGAAGGCCATTTAGGAGTAGATTGCAATAATCAATGCGTGACAAAATGAGGGAATGAATAAGTATTTTTGTTGTTTTTTGAGTAAGGAAGGGACGAATTCTGGAAATGTTGCGTAGGTGTGAACGGCAGGATTTGGTAAGCGCTTGTATGTGTGGGTTGAATGTGAGTTCTGAGTCTAGTGTGACCCTAAGGCAGCGAACCTGGGGTGAGGTGTTGAGAATAGAGTCTCCAACCATCAGAGAAATGTCAGGTGTTGGATGTCTCAAAGAGGGGGGATAAGAAGCAGCTCAGTTTTTGACAGATTGAGTTGGAGGTAGTGTGAAGACATCCAAGAGAAAATTGCAGAGAGGCAGTTGGAAATCTGGTTAAGTAAAGAGGGAGAGATATCAGGAGAGAAAATATAGATCTGGGTATCATCAGCATATAGGTGGTACTGGAATCCAAAGGAGGCTGTAAGTTTTCCAAGACAGGATGTATAAAGAGAGAAAAGCAAGGGGCCCAAGACAGAGCCTTGCGGTACCCCAACTGAGAGAGACATAGGATCACAAGATATGTTGTTAAGGGAAACTGAAAACGAGCGGTTTGAAAGATATGATGCAAACCAGGAGAGGGCTGTGTCTCGGATGCCAAATGAATGTAGTATTTTTAGGAGGAGAGGATGGTCAACTGTGTCAAAAGCTGCAGACAGGCCAAGAAGAATTAGCAAGGAGTAATGGCCTTTTGCTTTAGCTGATAACAGGTCATTTGTTACTTTAGCAAGAGCGGTTTTTGTTGAGTGTTTAGGGCGGAAACCACATTGTAGTGGATCAAGTAAGGAGTTAGTTGTGAGAAATTGAGTTAGCCAATTATAGACTAGTCGTTCCCATAATTTTGAAGCAAAGGGAATTTATATTCTAAAAAAACTATTACTATCCACTTCCTTGAAGAAGGTTCTAGACTCAATACAATTGTTAGTTCCCCAACTGAGAACAAGATCTAAAAATGCAATAGATTCATTTTGTATATTGGCTGTGAAACTGATCCCCATGTCATTTTGGTTTAAATGAGAGATGAAGGAATTTGCTGACATAAGGTCCCCATCCCAAATGAAAATACGATTATCTATGTAACGGCCATAGAAGACCAGGTTCGCCCCAAAGGTGCTTTGGTAGAGTTATTTTTCCCCCAAAGAACCCATAAAAAGGTTCGCAAAGCTAGGGGCAAACCTGGTCCCCATGGCCGTACCCTTAACTTGAGGGTAAAAATTATCTTGATAAATAAAATAATTATGTTTTAAAATAAAATGAATGCTTTCTAAAATAAACAATCTTTGTGAATCTGGAAAGAATATATCTTGTTTTAGAAAATGTGATACAGCTAAAATGCCTAATTCGTTGGTAATATTAGAATATAAAAAATTTACGTCACACGTAATCCATAATAATGCCTTATCCGGAATCTGAATCTGATTAGTTGATTGTAATAAATGACTGCTATCTCTAATGTAAGAGGGAAGAGTGATGACAATTTTTTAAAGAAACTGATATATATAGTAAGAAAGATTGTATGTTAAATTGCCAATACCTGCAACAATTGGACGCCCCGACGGGTTCTGAATATCTTTGTGGACCTTGGGTAGGTGGTAAAATGTGGGCTATGGTGGAATTAGATGTCTTTAAAAATTCCTTTTCACTTTTATTCAAAATGTCCAAATTTGTACCCTTTTCTATCAATGTTGTCCTTTTAGAGTTACATAATAGTTATGGTCTCCTAAAATTCTTTCTGCTTCTTTTAGATAATCTTTTAAATCCTGAATAACAATTCCCCCACCCTTGTCTTTATCACGGATTATGATATTTTGGTTATTTTGTAACCTCATAAGAGCTCTTTTTTCACCAAGGCCCATATAGTACTTTTTTTGGCTTTCAATTTAGACAATTTTTCAAAGTCATCTAATACTAGACTTTGATATAGTTCGATATTCTGATTTGGTGTATTTGTTGGATTAAAATTAGATTTATTTTTGACAGATGTATGAATGAACTCATCAAATAAATGTGTTGTTAGATTATCCACATTTGAAATAACACAGGAAATGTTTCTGCTGGCTGGCAAATGGTCAGTATCAATTGTGATCCTACTGCGTTAGTCTTATTTTCTTTCAGTTTTTCTTTTGCAAAATATTTTTGAAGTGTTAATTTACGGGTAAAATTGTTTTAGTTGACAAAAATATAAAAAATGTTTAGTGCATTAGGTGGGTAATAGGAAAGACCTTGTTTGAGAATTCTTTCCTCTTCAATAGTCAAGGTATGAGAGGAAAGATTAAAAATCCCCTTTTCTAATCTGGATAATTTCGCTTTCTTGGAGTTAAGGGTTCGGCCTCTAGAGCCTCATTTTCTATATGATGGGGTCTTTTTATAGATCTTGGGGGTGGCCCTTCTGTTCTCATGTTCGGGCCTATTCCTAAAAAAGAGGGAGAGTCTATGTGATAAGATCTCTCATGGTTGCCCTCAGGTTCATTTGGTCCTGTTAGTAAAGGACTGAACCTGTTGGGGTGTTCAAAATTTGGGATTGGGTTTGAAATATACTCGTTTCTGCGGTTGAAAAGATCATAATCATGAAAAGAGGGAATAGACTGTTGTTGATCTGTTCGTAATTTTGGACTATCATCAAATTGTCTGGATCTAAAATTGTCTTGTATTCTCCAAGAATTCCCTTCATGGTTCCCATTTTTGTGAAAAATCGGCTTGTAAGTGTTGTATCTGTGTGTCTGGTATGATTGATAGGAAGTGGAAGGTTGCAAATGTGGATGTGAGTGTTGATGTAACTGTCTGTGTGAATAATAATTCTTGTTTTGATTGTTAGATTGGTTAAATCTATCAAACCTGCATGTTTGTGATGTGCCATGGTGCATAATGTTTTGATGAGCTGGATTGAAATGGTCTCTATTCTCATAGGGCATCCTGTTATCATATTGATTTCTCATATGCTAATTTTGAGGAGTCCTAAATCTATTATCTCTATTGTATTGAACTTTTTTCCATTGGTTCTGTTCTCCTGGATTTTTAGTCATATCTCGATGTGTTGTATTATCCTCCTTGCAATTGAAAGTATAATAGCTCCATTGTGTATTAAGAAGTATGTTAATAATATTCTAAGTTTGGCTTTTTGCATTTGCAATATGCATGCTACCTGACTTCCACAAAAAGCTTACTTCTAGCAAAATATGCGAGCGGTAGAGGCAAATAGCACACCACAGAGGGAGTTTGAGGGGCCCTATGCTACAGAAAAGAAATGGAATGGAGAGGGAGGGATGAGACATGGCTACACTATGGAGAATGGGTAAGTGAGGGGGGAAGGGGGTCTTAGTGACAATCAGTTGGGGGGTAGGGGAAGGGGGACCGCTAAACTACAAAAAAACAAAAACAAAAATTGGAAATATAACCTCCCCTATAAAAACTAGGTACTGACAGGCAGCTGCCAGTGCCTATGATGGGGGCATCTAGTATGTGTGTGTGTGTGTGTGTGTGTGTGGGGGGGGGGGTTAGTGAGCTGTTGGGGGGGCACCAGGGAGGTTTACCTACAATCCATTTTTTTTTCATTACCTTTGATAGGAACTATTCAATCAAGCATTTCAGCACAATAGACTGAGCTTTCCAGCAGATGCAGTCAATATACATACAGTAAATTGCTAAAAATTCTCTGGGCAAGTTTCTTTTCTGAAATTCCCGGGCCTTAAGGGGTTCATTTTTCATTACCTTTGATAGGAACTATTCAATCAAGTATTTCAGCACCATAGACTGAGCTTTCCAGCAGATGCAGTCAATATACATACAGTAAACCCGTTTTCAAATATTTCTGTCTTCTGCTGGTTAACATTTTTCCCTGTTAATGTTTTAGCCTTCACATTTGAAAATGTGTATGGAGGCTATGAGAATAATATACATGTTAATTAAACATAATAGAAAAAGCCATTTTGCTTGAAAGAAAATAACAAATATTTGTGTAATATATTTGTGTTCCAATTTATTAGAGGACAGACTGAAAGGCTTTGTATGGGTTCACTGACAATCTTATCATATTGATTTCTCATATGATAATTTTGCGGAGTCCTAAATCTATTATCTCTATTATATTGAACTTTTTTCCATTGGTTCTGTTCTCCTGGATTTTTAATCATATCTCTATGTGTTGAATTATGCTCCTTGCGATTGAAAGTATAATAGCTCCATTGTGTATGAAGAAGTATGTTAATACATTTGTGATATTCTAACGGCTAGATTTAGAGTTCTGCGGCCAAAGGGGTGCGTTAGCTACGCATGCTTTTTTTCCCTGCACCTTTTAAATACCGCTGGTATTTAGAGTTCACAGAATGGCTGCGTTAGGCTCCAAAAAAGGGAGCGTAGAGCATATTTAACGCCACTGCAACTCTCGATACCAGCGGTGCTTACGGACGCGGCCAGCTTAAAAAACGTGCTCGTGCACGATTCCCCCATAGAAAACAATGGGGCTGTTTGAGCTGAAAAAAACCTAACACCTGCAAAAAAGCAGCGTTCAGCTCCTAACGCAGCCCCATTGTTTACTATGGGGAAACACTTCCTATGTCTGCACCTAACACCCTAACATGTACCCCGAGTCTAAACACCCCTAACCTTACACTTATTAACCCCTAATCTGCCGACCCCGCTATCACCTGCATATTTTTTTAACCCCTAATCTGCTGCTCCGTACACCGCCGCTACCTACATTATACCTATATACCCCTAATCTGCTGCCCCTAACACCGCCGACCCCTATATTATATTTATTAATCCCTAATCTGCCCCCCACAACGTCGCCTCCACCTACCTACAATAATTAACCCCTAATCTGCCTACCGAACCACACCGCTACTATAATAAATGTATTAACCCCTAATCCGCCTCACTCCCGCCTCAATACCCCTATAATAAATAGTATTAACCCCTAATCTGCCCTCCCTAACATCGCCAACACCTAACTTCAAACATTAACCCCTAATCTGCCGATCGGATCTCGCCAATAGTCTAATAAATGGATTAACCCCTAAAGCTAAGTCTAACCCTAAAACTAACACCCCCCTAAATTAAATATAATTTAAATCTAACGAAATAAATTAACTCTTATTATATAAATTATTCCTTTTTAAAGCTAAATACTTACCTGTAAAATAAATCCTAATATAGCTACAATATAAATTATAATTATATTGTAGCTATTTTAGGATTAATATTTATTTTACAGGTAACTTTGTATTTATTTTAACCAGGTACAATAGCTATTAAATAGTTAATAACTATTTAATAGCTAAAATAGTTAAAATAATTAAAAAATTACCTGTAAAATAAATCCTAACCTATGTTACAATTAAACCTAACACTACACTATCAATAAATTAATTAAATAAACTACCTAAAATTACCTACAATTAAACCTAACACTACACTATCAATAAATTAATTAAATAAAATACCTACAAATAACTACAATGAAATAAACTAACTAAAGTACAAAAAATAAAAAAAGAACTAAGTTACAAAAAATAAAAAAATATTTACAAACATTAGAAAAATATTACAACAATTTAAACTAATTACACCTACTCTAAGGCCCCTAATAAAATAGCAAAGACCCAAAAATAAAAAAAATGCCCTACCCTATTCTAAATTAAAAAAGTTCAAAGCTCTTTTACCTTACCAGCCAATCAGATTCAAGTTCAATCCGATTGGCTGATCAGATTCGGCAGATTAGGGGTTATTGTTTGAAGTTAGGTGTCGGCGATGTTAGGGAGGGCAGATTAGGGGTTAATACTATTTATTATAGGGGTATTGAGGCAGGAGTGAGGCGGATTAGGGGTTAATACATTTATTATAGTAGCGGTGCGGTTCGGTAGGCAGATTAGGGGTTAATTATTGCAGGTAGGTGGAGGCGACGTTGAGGGGGGCAGATTAGGGGTTAATAAATATAATATAGGGGTCGGCGGTGTTAGGGGCAGCAGATTAGGGGTACATAAGTATAACGTATCTTGCGGCGGCGTGCGGACGGCAGATTAGGGGTTAAAAAATTTAATTAGAGTGGCGGCGATGTGGGGGACCTCGGTTTAGGGGTACATAGGTAGTTTATGGGTGTTAGTGTACTTTAGAGCACAGTAGTTAAGAGCTTTATAAACCGGCGTTAGCCCAAAAAGCTCTTAACTACTGACTTTTTTCTGCGGCTGGAGTTTTGTCGTTAGATTTCTAACGCTCACTTCAGCCACGACTCTAAATACCGGCATTAGAAAGATCCCATTGAAAAGATAGGATACGCAAATGGCGTAGGGGGATCTGCGGTATCGAAAAGTCGCGGCTGGAAAGTGAGCGTTAGACCCTTTCCTGACTGACTCCAAATACCAGAGGGCGGTAAAAACCAGCGTTAGGAGCCTCTAACGCTGGTTTTCACGGCTACCACCCAACTCTAAATCTAGCTGTAAGTTTGGCTTTTTGCATTTGCAATATGCATGCTACCTGACTTCCACAAAAAGCTTACTTCTAGCAAAGTAAATGTGCGGACGGGAGAGGCAAATAGCACACCACAGAGGAAGTTTGAGGGGCCCTATGCTACAGAAAAGAATTGGAAGGGAGAGGGAGGGAGGGAGGTATGAGACATGGCTACACTATGGAAAATGGGTAAGTGAGGGGGGTCTTAGTGACAATCAGTTGGGGGGTAGGGGAAGGGGGACTGCTACACTACAAAAAATAAAATAAAAAATTGGTAATATAAAACCCCCATAAAAACTAGGTACTGACAGACAGCTGCCAGTGCCTATGATTGGGGCATCTAGTGTGTTTGTGTGGGGGAGCTAGAGAGCTGTTGGGGGGCACCAGGAAGGTTTACAATCTAGAAATTAAAAAAACAAAAAGAAACTATCATTCCTACACTATATACTGACAGACTATCTGCCAGTACCTAAGATGGTGGTGGTGACCTGTGTGGGGTGAGGGAGGATAGAGAGCTGTTTGGGAAGGATCAGGTAGGGGTCACGGGGTGGGAGGTGTTAGGTGGAAGGGTAATCTATACTTTACAGCTAAAATTAACATTATAAGCTACTTTATTAACCCCTTCACTGCTTAGAATTTCATAAGTGTATTGAGCAGATGCAATTGCTGGCTTTCTAATTACCAAAAATAATGGCAAAGCCATGCATGTCTGCTATGTCTGTAAAAAAGGGAACCCAGAGAAGCTTTTAAAACCATTTGTCTTATGACTGCTGTAGTCGTGTGTAAATAATTTCAGTGGGAAATCCAAAGTTTGTGAAAAAGTAAAAAATGTTTTAAAATGCTTAAAGGGCCATAATACCCAAATGTTTAAACACTTGAAAGTGATGCAGCATAGCTGTAAAAAGCTGACTAGAAAATATCTCCTGAACATCTCTATGTAAAAAAGAAAGATATTTTACCTCAAAAGTTCCTCAGTAGCCACCTCCCATTGTAAAGGATTTCTAAGCAGCATTTTAGTGTGTTTGTCCTGGGACATCTGAAGGGACTAGCATCGTGCACTCTCATATTATTTCACCAATCAGGTAAAGGAAGCTTACTATGAAATCTCATGAGAGTTAAGTCAAATCTCATGAGATCACAGTAAGAGTTCATGACCTCAGCACTGCTGATGCTGATTGGCTGCTGCTCATTTCTTCATTTTTTTTAATTTTTTTACCTGCAGCTGGGAGCAGCTGAGTATAACTTTTTACACAGAACTTACTCTGCTGAGCTGAGGAGTTTGTGAGGTAAAATATCTTCCTTTTTTACATAGAGATGCTCAGGTGATATTTTCCTGTCAGCTTTTTACAGTTATACTGCATCAGTTTCAAGTGATTTAGCATATGAGTATTATGTCCCTTTAACTGTGGCATGAAATATACCAAAATAGGTCTAGATCAATACCTTGGGTTGTTTACTAAAAAACTATTTTTGATAGGTTATTAAAAAACAAAACTAAGGCTCTATTTCTGTTTAAATGAAGTGATAGCAAAATTGCTAAAAATTCTCTGGGCAAGTTTTTTTTCTGAAATTCCCGGACCTTAAGGGGTTCATTTTTCATTACCTTTGATAGGAACTATTCAATCAAGTATTTCAGCACCATAGACTGAGCTTTCCAGCAGATGCAGTCAATATACATACAGTAAACCCGTTTTCAAATATTTCTGTCTTCTGCTGGTTAACATTTTTCCCTGTTAATGTTTTAGCCTTCCCATTTTAAAATGTGTATGGAGGCTATCAGAATAATATACATGTTAATTAGACATAATAGAAAAAGCCATTTTGCTTGAAAGAAAATAACAAATATTTGTGTAATATATTTGTGTTCCAATTTATTAGAGGACAGACTGAAAGGCTTTGGGCTCCATGTACGAAGCAGCGAAAGCTGCTCTGGAGCCTTTGCGGGGCAGGTTCGCATATGCGAGCCTGCTTCCCGCAATGTAAGAAGCAGCGGTCATTAGACCGCTGCTTCCTACACCCTACGCCACCTCTTAGCTGGCGAGGCAAAATTATTGTATGGGTTCACTGACAATCTATTCCTTAGCAACTTCATTTATCCATGTTATAAAATATTGATTAATTAATTATTGAATTAATTAATAATTCTTTCATTCAATCATTAGTAACATATTCATTTACTACTTTGTTGCAATCAAGTTAAAAAAAGAAGCTGTTACTTTGCAGTGAGGTCCCTCACAAATGTATTCTGATTAATCAGAAAACAACTTTTAAAAAGGATTATTTCATAATTTTATGTTTACTTGAAATACCTATTTATGTAACATATTTATATATTTATGTAAGATATGTTGGTATTTTTTGTATGCCTTCTATAGGGCTAGATTACAAGTGGAGCACTAATTAACCAGCCATTTTATATATATATATATATATATATATATATATATATATATAATCACATACATATATTTAAAAATGCTGCCCATCACTGTGCTACTTACTCCCTTTGCAGTGCTTAGGTTCTGATGCCGTCTCTGCCGTGAGCGCAATGCTTCCTAGCAATTGTTCGCATTGTGATTTACTTGTAATAGCAGCGCACTTATCATGCTCTGGTATTACAAAGGGGAGCGCTAATATTGATTGCATCCACTTGTACTCTAGCCCTTAGTGTTTAGGTTTTTGATTATGCACTTTGCATTTTAAAGCGACATAAAAGTACACATCCCCAGCATATTAGTTTAACACACTTTTCTATACAAAGCGTGCTGAGAAACGTAAGTGCCCGGTGCCAATCAAGGAACCTATCCAGCCCCTGCACATATGCACCAATCAGCAGCTATATTGGCACTGTGATTAAGTCATTTAAAAAGTTCCATTCTCCTTGGGGGTTTTTTCTTAGCTAAAGCTGCCTTTTTTAAACATGCTTTAATTGAAAAGTGTGCCACAACAGTATTTTGGAGCTATTCTGCAGCAGCATGCTGTTGACTTGTATAAACACTTTAATAAAACTACAACATTTTACTATAAAGGGATATCACAATGGATCAAATAGATCAAATCATTTCCCAGTTTTGCCTAACCAACACTGTTATATTAAAGGGACACTGAACCCAAATGTTTTCTTTTGTGATTCAGATAGAGCATGCAATTTTAAGCAACTTTCTAATGTACTCCTATTAACAAATGTTCTTCATTCTCTTGGTATCTTCTTTATTTGATAAGCAAGAATGTAAGTTTAGATGCCAGCCCATTTTTGGTGAACAACCTGGATTGTTCTTGCTGATTGTTGGATAAATTCACCTACCAATAAACAAGTGCTATCCAGTGTCTGAACCAAAAATTGTCTGGCTTCTTAGCTTATATTCCTTCTTTTTCAAATAAAGATAGCAAGAGAATGAAGAAAATTTGATAATAGAAGTAAATTAGAAATTTTCTTAAAATTGCATGCTCTATCTGAATCTCGAAAGAAAATGTTTTGGGTTCAGTACCCCTTTAACACACTTTTTACCTGCCTCTGCAGACTGACCCCTTATCTAAGTTATTTTGACAGATTTACATTTTAGCCAATCAGTGCTGACTCAAAAATAACTCCACAGAAGTGAGCACGTTACCTATGTTGCACACATGAACTAGCTCTGTCTAACTTTGAAAAACTGTCAAAATGCATATAAAATTGCAGTCTTGTAAGTAATAGAAGTCATGCTAGCCTAATCAATTCAAATGTTGTAAGCCTACTGAAAATCCTAAAACTAAATTACTCTTCCAACATTTAAAATTGCAACCATAAAACACAATAACCTGACCAGCAGGAGGATTTACACAGAATGAGGTGTTTTTTCTGTGCATAGTAACAATAAATCTAAGTGCAGACAAAGACTGGAACAAAAATAATATACTACAGCAATAAAATAAATCAATAATCTAGTAAAAGCCATTTAGTTACTGAAATAGGAGACTAGAACATCAGTAATACAAATTCACTTTAATATAATATTTATTGTAGAAAGAATCTCATACTTAGAAATAAGCCTGATTTACTGTCAGACATACATGTATTACAAGTGCTTTACAAATACATACAGTGTTGTTTCATATCTTTTAGAATTCGTTTTTTAAAGGGAAATGTAACCCAATATTTTTCTTTCTTGATTCAGATAGATGATGACATTTTAAATAACTTTCTAATTAATTTCTATTATCAAGATTCCATCAGCCAATCAGAATTTTCCTACCTTAATTCCGATTGGCTGATAAAATCCTATCAGCCAATCGGAATTCAAGAGACGCCATCTTGGATGACGTCCCTTAAAGGAATCGTCATTCGTCGGGAAGTCGTCGGAAGAAGAAGATGGGTCCGCGCTGGAGGTCATCAAGATGGAGCCGGTCCTCATCGGATGAAGATAGAAGATGCCGCTTGGAAGAAGATGGTTGCCGGTCTGGATCTACTCTTCTTCCCGGATAGGATGAAGACTTTGGAGCCTCTTCTGTACTTCTTCAGCCGTCGCTTGATAGAAGACTTCAGCCGGATGATGGATGTCTAGCCCCCGCTTGGGCTTGGATGAAGATTTCGGAGCCTGGAATGATCGGTGATACCTGGCATGGTGAAGACAAGGTAGGAAGATCTTCAGGGGCTTAGTGTTAGGTTTATTTAAGGGGGGTTTGGGTTAGATTAGGGGTTTGTGGGTGGTGGGTTGTAATGTTGGGGGGGTATTGTATGTTTTTTTTTTACAGGCAAAAGAGCTGAATTCTTTGGGGCATGCCCCGCAAAGGGCCCTTTTAAGGGCTGGTAAGGTAAAAGAGCTTTGAACTTTTGTAATTTAGAATAGGGTAGGGCATTTTTTTATTTTGGGGCTCTTTGTTATTTTATTAGGGGGCTTAGAGTAGGTGTAATTACTTTAAAATTGTTGTAATTTTTTTCTAATGTTTGTAAATATTTTTTTTTTTTTGTAACTTAGTTTTTTTTTATTTTTTGTACTTTAGTTAGTTTATTTAATTGTATTTATTTGTAGGAATTGTATTTAATTTATTTATTGATAGTGTAGTGTTAGGTTTAATTGTAGATAATTGTAGGTAGTTTAATTTATTTATTGATAGTGTAGTGTTAGGTTTAATTGTAACTTAGGTTAGGATTTATTTTACAGGTAATTTTGTAATTATTTTAACTAGGTAGCTATTAAATAGTTATTAACTATTTAATAGCTATTGTACCTGGTTAAAATAAATACAAACACAGTCCAAATGGTACAGCACTGAGATAACAAGGTGGTGCAAGCTGTAAGGGTACCACACAAAACCCTTAAAATAGTAACACAGTCCAAAGGATCAGACGTGGGGGTCGGAGACACAGGCATGGCACCCCGAAGGAGCAATCGGAACAGACGGAGAGCAAGGGTGAATCACTAGTTTTAAATTTATCAAAGGTACAGATTACAGAGACTGAATCTTCATTATTACAACGTGGACTTTCTTTTTGCCCTTTTTCCAAATGTGATTTTTTTGAGATAGAGAAAGATTTGTTCAAATTTTTTAGGACATTAAAATTAAAATCTATGTTTTCCAATGATGGTTATGGTGATAGATCTGATAATGCTGGAGTAAATTCTAGTGAGTTACATCTTAAAAATCTTGGTCTTAATGTTAAAAGTAAATACATGCCAGCTAATTATGATAGTAGTATTGACATCTTTTCAAAATTGGTATTAGATGATGTAAAAAATTTACAACATAAGGTACTAAAAAAGTCAAAGGTTAATAAATATGCAGCCATTCAGGGTCAGAATAAGGGCCATTTGGATAATAGGTCTATAGAAGCTTTAAAATCTTTGCAAATGAACAAAAATGTTATTTTGAAATCTGCAGATAAGGGCGGAGCAACAGTTCTTCTTGATAAAGATTACTATGTGAAAGAAATTAAGTCCCAATTATCTGATAACGAGGTTTACCAATGTTTACCATATAATCCTATTTTCAATATCGAAAAGGAAATTAATCAAAAGGTTTTATTTGCCTTTAAAAATGGCATCATTGGTAAAAAGGAAATTATGTTCCTATCTCGTGAACATGCACAAACACCGGTACTATATACCTTACCTAAGGTCCATAAAAATTTACAGGCCCCCCCAGGGCGACCTATTATTTCCAGCATGAATTCTGTGTGTTCTAACATCTCTATCTATCTCGATCACATTTTAAGACCTTTTGTAGAATTATCTAACTCTTATATTAAAGATACCAGTAATTTTTTGGTTAAATTAAATGATTTAAACATTGCAACTGAGAAAAGTATCTTATATACTCTAGATGTATCAAGTCTATACACTTCTATAACACATGCATCTGGTATAGGAGCAGTAAAAAAAGTGTTGCAACAATACAGCACGTTCAATAGTTGTCAAATTGATTTTGTTCTGGAACTTCTTGAAATTGTGCTTAGGTGTAATTATTTTCTGTTTCAAGATGAATTTTACATTCAGAGACAGGGTACGGCCATGGGATCCAATGTCGCCCCAACATACGCAAATATATTTATGAACATCTTTGAGGAGAGATTTGTCTTTGAGAACAATCTCTTCATTCTATGTGGCGCCACTTGGTGGCGCTACATAGATGATATATTTGGAGTGTGGTTGGGCAACATTGGATCCTTATGGGAGTTTGTTAATCAGCTGAATAGTGCAACTACACATATTAAGTTTACACTAAAACACAGTGAGGAAAGTATTGAATTTCTTGACACTAAAGTCTATAAATTAGGCAATAGTTTTGGAACAGATCTGTTTACTAAGCCTACTGACAAAAACAGCCTGCTTCACTTTGATAGCTTTCACCCAGAATCCCTTAAAAGGTCTTTACCTCGCAGTCAACTCTTGAGAGTGAGAAGAATTGTGTCAGAGGACAAATTTGTGAGACAGAGATTGAACCAAATGGGTGACAAATTTACGGTGAGGGGTTACCCTAGTGATTTAGTTAACAAAGAAATTGAAGAAGTGGCAACAGTGTCACGTAACAGCTTGCTTGAGTCAACAAAACCTAAAGTTAAGATGAAACAAAACCGTGTTGTCTTTGTTACAAAGTTTAACTCATTAAGCAGTAACATTAATTCTATTCTTAGGAGACACTGGCACATATTGAGCCAATGTAACCCTCATGTAAATGAGTTTCAGTCAGGATTCATGCTGGCCTATAAGAGAAGTAAGAATCTTAGAGATAGGCTAATCAGGGCCGATATAGGTACTGCTAAAACTGAAGTGCAGAGCTATATTACAGATAAAAATATGGGATGTTACCCATGTTTAGGCTGCGCTAGTTGTAATAGTATGGTGAAGGGTAAATTTTTCTATCATCCACGTACAGGAAAGAAATATAACATCAGGGGTTTATTCACATGTAGAACCACATTTGCCATTTATATGATTAAATGCCCATGTGGGCGGAGTTACATCGGGGAGACCACTAGGATGGTCCGTGATAGGATATGTGAACACAAATCTGACATCAGAAATGGCAAAATAAAAAATCCAGTAGCAGAACACTTTGTTCAGGCAGGACATAGGGTATGTCAACTTAGGTTTCAAATAATTGACCAGATCAGTTCACCCAGAAGGGGTGGTAATAGGGAGCTTTTTTTAAAACAGAAGGAAGTATTCTGGATTAATAAATTGGAAACCATGGCACCTGTTGGTATGAATAAAGTATATGATTTATCTGTTTTTTTGTAAATATTTCAATAGGATTAGTCTCTGTATCTAATACTCTGTAATTGTTGTTATTTTTGCAACAATATGTAATAGTTATTTTTTTAAATATGTATTACTATATATCTATCACTAGATGGCGCATCCTCCTCTAGGACAAGTAACACTGTAGAAAAATGTGTGTGTATGCACAGGTGAATTGTTAATTAAGTAGGTGTGGTTCTTAACCCCTATCCCTATATTAAGGTGTGTTACCTGCATTTATGTACTGACATGACTAAGGACTAGAGTTCCGAAACGTTGTCTTTTTTACTTCGAAATATCCCAATAAAGATGGAATTTTCTACATAGTGGTGAGTGCTGCTGAATTCTTTGGACTGTGTAAAATAAATACAAAGTTGCCTGTAAAATAAATATTAATCCTAAAATAGCTACAATATAATTATAATTTATATTGTAGCTATATTAGGGTTTATTTTACAGGTAAGTATTTAGCTTTAAATAGGAATAATTTATTTAATAAGAGTTAATTTATTTTGTTAGATAAAAATTATATTTAACTTAGGGGGGTGTTAGTGTTAGGGTTAGACTTAGCTTTAGGGGTTAATACATTTATTATAGTAGCGGTGAGCTCCGATCGGCAGATTAGGGGTTAATTATTGTAGGTAGCTGGCGGCGACGTTGTGGGGGGCAGATTAGGGGTTAATAAATATAATATAGGGGTCGGCGGTGTTAGGGGCAGCAGATTAGGGGTACATAACTATAATGTATGTTGCGGTGGTGTAGGGAGCGGCAGATTAGGGGTTAATAATAATATGCAGGTGTCAGCGATAGCGGGGGTGGCAGATTAGGGGTTAATAAGTGTAAGTTTAGGGGTGTTTAGACTCGGGGTACATGTTAGAGTGTTAGGTGCAGACGTAGGAAGTGTTTCCCCATAGAAAACAGTGGGGCTGCGTTAAGAGCTAAACGCTGCTTTTTTGCAGGTGTTAGGTTTTTTTTCAGCTCAAACTGCCCCATTGTTTTCTATGGGGGAATCGTGCACGAGCACGTTTTTTAAGCTGGCCGAGTCCGTAAGCACCGCTGGTATCGAGAGTTGCAGTGGCGTTAAATATGCTCTACGCTCCCTTTTTGGAGCCTAACGCACTGAAAACCCAGCCATTCTGTGAACTCTAAATACCAGTGGTATTTAAAAGGTGCGGGAGAAAAAAAGCATGCGTAGCTAACGCACCCCTTTGGCCGCCAAACTCTAAATCTAGCCGTTACTTACTTACTTAGTTTAGCTCTGTTGAAAAGGTAGCAGGAAAGCCCAATGCAAGGGGGAAATAAGACCCCCCTTCTTTTGCATATGAAAAGACCCTTTGCACAAACAGGAGCAAGATTTAGTATGTATCTCACGATATTCTCCTAAAACTTTGGCGCTTGGTTAGGATCCTGAAAATCAGAGCAATGTTATTTAAAAATAAGCAAAACTATAAAAATTAAAAAAAAAACTGTATGGGCTATATAAATAGATAATCTACAAAACATTTATGCAAAGAAAAAATGAGTGTATAATGTCCCTTTAATAAGAGTTTAAGCCATCTTTAGCCATTTAGGAAACACGTACAACAATAAAAAGCATTTCCAATGGACAGGTTACCATTATTTCACAATTTTAAAGATATATATATATATATATATATATATATATATATATATATATATATACACAGTATATATATATATATATATATATATATATATATATATACACATACAGTATATATATATAGTTCTGGGGTCCAAGCGTCCAAGCACTCACTGTAAGTGTGTATTGCCTGGGTGCACTCTATGGTAGATAGGTAGAAACTTCAAGGAAAGAAGAGGCACTCACAGGACTTGGTTACCATAAATTTTATTAGTTTTTAATCAATAAGGGTTCAGTCAACGTTTCGGTCCTCACAGGGATCTTTGTCAAGACTGTTTCTCAATACAAGCGTGTTTGGCTGAACAATCATGTGAATTATTTGAAGATTTGGGTATTAAAAAGTAGCGGCGGTTCAGCTATACCGTCTCCATTCCGCACGCAAAAAATGGCTTTTGAGTATGGAATTTTAATTGTGCCTGTATTACAGGTTGTGTAGTCCAGCTATAATGCTACCCTTATAGCTTATACCACCATGATCCATTCCACGATCAGAGACCAGTAGTTATGGATTTTGCAAAACAAAAATGTTTCACAAAACTCATAACAAAAATGCTAAAAAGTACACTAAAACCCGTAAACTACACTATTAACCCCTAAACCGCCACCCCTCGCATTGCAAATACTTTATTAAACTTATTAACCCCTAATCCGCCACCCACCCACATAGCCAAAACTAAAATAAAGTATTAACCCCTAAACCGCCGACCCCCCACATAGCCAACACTAAATAAACCTATTGACCCTTAAACAGCCAACCCCCCACATCGCAACAACTATAATAAACCTATTATTCCCTAAACCGCAGGCCCCCCACATCGCAACACAGTAAATTAAATTAGTAACCTCTAAACCTAACACCTCCTAACTTTAAATTGAAGTTACAATATACTAACTACCTTAAAATAAATAATAACTTACCTGTGAAATAAAAAATAAAAAATAAAAAAAGCTTTAACTATCATATTCAGAAGATGAATTAAGCTTGCTCAGCCATCCTAAAAAAATCAGCTTTGTTAATGATTGCTAATATTTTTACTTTGTTGTGCTAATATGTTAAGATACATACATTTTAAGTAAACTATAAAGCATCGCAAATGTTTTTAAAGAAATATTGAAATATTGCTAACTGGCTTCAGAATATGAACTCAAAGTGGGATTGCTGGCAGGCAGACTTGTCTATTCCAACTACTCAATTTATAGATAGATTACGAATGGAGCGGTAATTACCACTCTCGCTCGCACGCTAACTTCTGCTCTTTGCGCGCATTGGGTAGTGCACGTATTAGAAGTTGAAAGTAAATATTTTTCACTCGAGTGTGCAAAGGGCAGAAGTTACAATACCACGTTAACAAACCCTCCCATTGATTTCAATGGAGAGAGAAAAGTGGAAAAAATCCTAACACCCCTAACCCGACGCAAAAGTAACCCACTACAATATTAACCCCTAAACCACCACACCCCCACATTGCAAAGTAACCCACTACACTATTAACCCATAAACTACCACAGCCCCCATTGTAAAGAAACCCACTAACATCTAAACCTTATAACCTAAAACCCCCTAAGTTACCCCAAAACAGACTAACCTTACCTGTAAAAAAACTAACAGTACCTTTAAAAGATAAAACATGGGTGGGAGGAGCTAGCCAGCAACCTAGGCAGTCGCACTGTGGCAGAGCTCCGGGTATAAATAATGAATTATTAGTTTATTAGGGCATGAAGTGGGGGCCAATTGATCCAAAAAACCCTGGAGCAGTGTTCACTCACGACATGTGAGCCCAGACTGAAGTTTGACCAAACTGGAGTGGACCTCTGATATACCGGAAAGAGAGTACCGGTAAGCCTCCAGGAAAACCCGAGTCTTCAGCCTACCTCGGGAGCCTCCAACACCTTAAAGAGCCCGAAATTGCCAGAAACAGCTCAGATAGAAGCGTGCAGAACCACGCGCCCTGGAAAAGAAGCCTCATATCCGCGGACTTGCTCTGCAACTACAGACACAGGCCTAGAGGTCCAAGAAGGAGGATGGCGCCATCTTGCCTCAGAAGTAAGTGTGTATCAGATAGTGCACAAGGAGCCTATAAGCTTGCCCAACCCACCGAATCTGTCTAAAACACCTACCTTAGCTGCTTACCTATAATCCTGGAACAGGATACTATCGATATAGACTTGGTCTGTCACCCTTAGGAACACTGGAAAGGGAACTCTTTATTACCATTTCTCAGCACAGGCCATCACTAGGTAGCAGCCACCTATTGTGACAGTAATCACAGTCTCCCCCAACAAGAAATAATTAAGCATTGAGACCCCACGTTATGGGGAAAGAAATCCAATAGAGGAGTCACATCTGCAATAACTCCACACCTCTCTCCAATAAAGATCACTTTAACCCTCAGGGATAGGAACAGCACCCCACAGCCATGCTCTTTAATCATTTAAAGACATGATGAAGATGTAAACACATGATTGGAGAGGGGGGAGGACCGACCAGCTCACTGACCTAAACAATGTAAATTTAGCTGTTGTTTATATGCCCAATTAATGCCTGAGATTCACTCCTTACCTAATGATATAAATTCTAAATTCTGGAGAGATTGCACAGTTCCATAAAGCTTGTAACACTACTTGTATTGCCAAGCACGGATACCAGAATAAGCCTAACTTCAATATCTAACTTGGATCTGGTGCTTTCACTGATTGTCTCACACACGCATCAGACATAGTGAAGGCGACACCTCAGAGACCACAGCATGGCCTCTAGAAGATCCGTAAAGAGGGACAAGCCATCGAAATCTGCAACTATGCCCACCTTCTTTAAGCCCTCCCAATCTGGAAAGACTCCTAAAGACACAGAAATAGAGGAGGATTCAGAGGGAGAATCTCCACAACTACCGGATGACAACATCCGTTTAACAAGGGCAGATCTGCGCACGCTAGTCTCTAAAAAAGACATTGCAGACAATCTCGAAAAGCTATGGGAAAAGATTGACTCAATCCACACATCTGTCAATAGTAGCTTATCAGAGATTAAATCAGACCTTACAGACTTGGGAGGAGGAATTGAGACTTTAGAAGACCAACAAGACTCCATAGTGGGTAATGCGGATGAAATGTCACAAAGGATCTCCTCACAACAACAATTCCTAGTAGAATTTCAAGACAAGCTGGGAGATCTTGAAAACAGAAGTAGGTGAAACAACATCAGGTTAAAGGGAGTCCCAGAAGAAGTAACTAACAAAGATCTACCAGCATATCTATCCCAGCTTTTCAGTCAGATCACTGGAACTCCGGCAGATTATGTGTTCCGTGTGGAACGGGCACACAGGGCCTTAAAGGCGAAGCTGAAGAACGCCCCCCCCCCGAGATGTAGTAATTAGATTGACTTTTTTTTCCAGACAAAGAGAAAATTCTGCAAGGCTCTAGGAAAAACCCTACCTTCAAGTTTTAGGGGAATGTAATCCAGTTCTATCAGGACTTAAGCTTGCGGACCCTGCAACGCAGAAGCACCTTACGACCCCTCACACTACTTCTCAGGAAACAGCAGATACAGTACAAATGGGGATTCCTCTTTGCACTCATTATAACCAAAGACTTTAAAACAATAGTCATCAAAGAGCAAGAGGATATTCCTGAAGTATGTAACGCCCTGAACCTGGACATACCATCACTACCGTCTCCAGAACCTCTTCCTGTTGGCAGTATTTACATCAAACTAGCCCAGGCACCAAACATTATGGCAGAAAGTCAATCATTAAAGACAAAAGACTCAAGAATCCCGAGGAAATGGAACCTAACCTCTTAGAAAGGAGAGAATAGCAATGAGAGTCCCTCTGGATCAGGGATGGGGCCTCATGGTCTTCTCTGAGATGTTGAGACACCTGAAGACTCAGAGAGACCAATGAACTGACATGAACTGTAATCTTGTTTACCGCCTCATGAAGTGCCTTTGGGTCAAGCACACAAAACAAAGCCCTGGCCGCAGGGGATCTCTTCCTGGTGGAGGTTTGAGCTGACCCAGGGCCTATTCTCGCTTGTGGGCCGAAGGGGTTGCTCTTCCCCCTTCACTATGTTGAACATTGAATTCCTGTTTATCATTACAATGTTATCCCCAAGGAGGTTACCCCATAGTTGGGGAACTGTTATTTATTCTGTTACTTGTAATATGTTGTTTTTTCACAGTCTTTCCCTCTATTTTAGTGACAACATTGCAATGCCCGAGGATAAAGAAAACACTGCTCTGCTGGGATTCCAGATCAGGAGTAGGAATCAGAGCCAAAAGGTACCAGATCACACTTCACTAGTACACACAACATCATTACTCAATGATCCCTAAGATAACTCTAATATCCCATAATGTCAGAGGGTTCAACACTGACGTCAAACGCAATATAGTGATGACCCAATACACCTCTTTACAGGCAAACCTACTGTTTCTGCAGGAGACTCACCTCCTTAAAGCTAATATCCCAAGATACTGGGCGAGACATCAATCCAGGAACAACTATCTACCCACTCTTTGATCGAAACTTGGAACACTTTATATGGAACAACCACAGACACCACATTTTACTCAGCAGCGCATAACTCATAAGTAAGATTAGATTATATACTCGTCAGCCAAGCCCTTCAGCTTCTACTATGGAGATCAGATATATATATACATGCGTGTGGTCAGACCACTCTATTATCTCCTTACAGATGGACAGACTGAGAGACCCATCACGGAGTAAGACATGGACATTTGACCCTACCTATCTTAAGAACCCTCAGACACATGAAAATACCATGCGAGCATTAGGGGAATATTGGAGAATCAATACTGGTTCCACGTTGAACCCAATAAACACCTGGGCGGAACACAAAGTGGTGCTCAGGGGACTACTGATAAAAGAAAAGGCAATACATAATAAAAAGTACAAGGCCCAGTTAACACAGTTGTACAGCGAAATAGAACTCCTAGAGAAACAACACAGACTGACGAAACAGACCTCCACCTTACATGCTTTCCACTCTAAAAGATCCATACTGACGTCTCTACTTAACTCACAAGCCACTAGGGCTATTCAAAGGTTAAAATCTAGTTATTTTATTTACGCGAATAAACCAGATAAGTTCATGGCTTACAAAATCAGGGAGAGATGTAGGGCCTCTGCTATCCCCTTGATTGAAACACTCCAGGGCACCACTACATCACACCCACAGGAAATAGTTGATACATTTGCTACCTATTATGGGAAGCTATATAATGGAGACAAAGTCACCCACAACATAAAAACAGAAACCCTCACCACAGATTTCTTTGTGAACTCACCCTTACCCACTATTTCTGAGGAGCACAGGGAAGCCCTTAATGCCCCAATTTCTACCATGGAGGTGTTGGGAGCGATTCGAGATCTTAAACCAGGCAAAGCGGCAGGCCAAACGGACTCCCGGGGGAATACTACAAATTGTTCAGATCCTCTCTGGTTCCCCATCTCATGAGATTCTGTAACCACATTATGGAGGGCAACCCTGTCCCGCTGGAACTCCTTTATGCTAAGTTTGTTGTAATACCCAAACCAGAAATCACAAACTTTGTAAAAACTACTGTCCGATCTCCCTAATAAATCAAGACTTAAAAATATTTATGAAAATCATGGCGAACCGCCTTAAAGTAATTATACCCCACCTAGTACACCCTGATCAGATGGGATTTATAAAGGATAGGGAGGCCCCAGACAACATTCGAAGGGTGACTAACTTAATACACTGGTTAGATGGGTCTCGGGCGCCTTCTCTGCTCCTGTCACTGGATGCGGAGAAGGCATTTGACAGAATAGACTGGCAGTATATGCTTACTACCCTTGGAAGAATGGGGTTTAACGGTACATTCATAACAGCCCTACAGGCGATATACTCCTTCCCACATGCCCAGGTAACCTCAGCAGGTTATAAATACAAAAGCTTCCCAATTTTGAATGGTACGAGACAGGGTTGCCCTCTATAACCACTTCTGTTCGCCCTATGCATTGAGCCATTGGCGTCCAGAATTAGAGCACACCCAGACATAACGGGAGTCTTTATAGCAGATTCGGAATTTTAAACTCTCACACTTTTCGCAGATGACATTCTACTGACTATAACTAGGCCACTTGTTTCGCTCCCCAACCTTTATGAGATCCTTACCACTTTTTCAGCTATATCAGGATATAAAATTAATTCGGATAAATGCGAAGCCCTGTCTATAGCTGTCCCCCCTCAAACTCAAAAACTCATAGAATCCAATTTAAATTTTAAATGGATGAAACATACACTCAAATACTTGGGGATACACTAACCACCACACACTCATCTAAATAAATTCAACTACATCCCTCTTTTTAAACAGACCAGGAAAGACATACTGAAGTGGAGGAGTTATAACTTCTCCTGGCTGGGGAGAATTGCAGCTGTCAAAATAACTACCCTTCTACGAATTTTATATCTATTTAGAACTCTCCCTATTAAGGTTATCAAACTAGACATAGAGAAATTGCAAGCCAAGCTACTTTTCTTTATCAAGGGTAGCAAATTGGCAAGAGTTGTGAAATCCTTGATAAATAGACACAGATCGCTGGGAGGCATGGGAGGGCCGAATTTAATGGACTATTATAAGGCGGCCAGAGTAGCTCAGGACAAAATGCTCCTACAGAGGTCAACAGATGCACTGTGGCCTGTGTTTGAGGCGAAGATGGGAGGCTGGAGCAATCTAAGACTCAATCTTTTGGGACAGAAGAACACTGCGACCCGCAGCGTTCCCCCAAACACCTTACACTCTAGAACTCACCTTACATACATGGTTGAAGGTGGTGTTGGGGGGAGATCTGTTGCAGAGACCCTCCTTCCTCACCCCAATCCAGTATCTGCTCCCTAGCAAGTTGTGGTCACAGATTAAGAAGTGGGAGAAAAAGGGACTTTATAGGGTTGCTGATATATTAGATAACGGGAAAATAGTGTCTTTCTGTCATTTACAAGAGAAAATAGAACAGTTAAAACTACACTGGTATCTATACCTACAACTCAGCTCTTGTGTGGGGTCCTTCCTCAGAGGAGCCCAAGGGGAGCCCCCACTGTTTTAGAACTGCTGTGTGGTAGCCCCCAAAGTCTAAGCACTCTATATCCAGACTATATCTGAAAATCCAGTCCGGACCACGCAAGACAAAATCCTTGGTAATGTTGGCCTGGGAAAAGGACTTTAACATAACTAAAGACTTAGAAGAATGACAACAATTATTTCAATCCGCCGATAGAGGCCTACTGAGTGCAGACTTGAAGGAAAATGTCATGAAAACCCTATTTAGATGGTACTTGACGCCAGTGAAAACCGCACATATGCACCCACAGGGCAGCAAACTATGCTACCAAGGATGTGGAGAGGTTGGCTCATACCGACATATGTGGTGGGATTGCACTGAGGTCAACATGATCTGGAGACGTCTGGCCTCTTGTTAGGTGATTAGATTAATCTCACTATACAGTAAGCTCTCCTACACGTCCACAATACTAATCTTAGCAGACACCTTAACACCTTTCTCAATATCCTTTGTACAGTTACGAGAACCTGTATTGCAAAATATTGGAAGACAGGTACCCCTACGTGGGCTGAAATACACAATAAAATGCAACACACATACAACATGTATGAACTAGCATCTGGGAATTTAAACAATAGAGACACATTTCACCGGATCTGGCACTACTGGATAGGCAAAGAAGACTCAGTTTAGGGTACATCACTGGTTTTTGACGCGCATTGCAGACTTTGATACTGAGGAGCGAAATACTCTAATCATTGTGTTGTCACTTTCACCCCTGTTGTATCCCCCCCCCCATACAATTGTATGGAATCACTGGCTTTTCGCATTGACCGCTGTTTGAAGGGATATGTTTTTCCCTTCTTTTCATTTTATATATGGTATTAAGGCATGTGATCAAACATATATTGTACTACATCACACCTACGGAGAACTGCTGTTAAGTTTTTAAATCTTCGAGATCTACAAGTTCGAAAAATGTTTCTTTTGGTTATTGGGATTTTGTTCCATACTCTATCTGTCTGTATATGCAAAATGCAAATGTTGATGTAAAAGTTATTTATAAACTATGTGAAAACCTTAATAAAAATTATTTAAACATAAAAGAAAAAACATAACCAGAAAAAAATAAAAAACCTAAGCTTAACCTAAAAATGAAACTAACCTTACCTTAAAACTAACAAACCTAACAATATAAAAAATACCTAACATTACAAAAGATAAAACTACCATTACAAAAAATTAAAAAAGAGTTATGCCTATTCTTAAACCCAACTTAAAAAAACCTACCTCAAAATAAAAAACCTATATTAACACTAAACTACAGAAACAGGCATAAAAAGGGCCTTTTGTAGTGCATTGCACTAAAGTATCAGCTCTTTATTTAAAACAAAATAAGTCTACAATAGTCTACAATTAACCCCACCCCCAAAAAAGGCTATCTAAAAAAAAACTACTATGAAATTTTCCTGAAAAGAGCATTTGGCTGGGCATTGCCCTTAAAAGGTCATTTAGCTCTTTTGCTACCCATTAAAAATAAAAACAAATACACCTAATTTAACCCCCCCCACTAAAAATAAAAGATTCTACTCACTAAAGATGAAGATAGGCAATGGTGCTCAATCTTCATCCTGGTGACTATCTTCTTATCTTCATCCCTGCAGTGATCTTCTTATCTTCATTCTGGTGGCGCTTTTCATTCATCTTCTTATCTTCTATCCCTGAAATCCTCTTCATGTGGTTACCAGCCGCACACTGAAAGCTTTCTCTATTGGCTGATTTGAATTTGAATTTGTACATCCGCAAAAAAGAATGCAAGTGTACCCTTATAAAAAGTGGGTAACTCACATTAAAAATTCAGTTTGCGGCTGAAAAAATTGGTGGGGTTTTAAAACAGGCATAACTCTTTATTATTTTTGGTAATTTGTTTGTTGTTTTTTGTAATGGTAGTTTTTTTTTTTTTTTTTTAAATGTAATGGTAGTTTTTTTTGTAATGCTAGTATTTTTCTACTAATGTAAAGTTTTTTAGTTTTAAAGTAAGGTTAGGTGTTTTAATTTTTTAAAGGTTAGTCTGTTTTGGTGTTAGATTAGGGGGTTTAGATGTTAGTGGATTACTTTGCGATGGGGGTGTGTGGTGGTTTAGGGGTTAATAGTGTAGTTGGTTACTTTGCAATTGGGTTTTAGTGATTTTGTAGTAAATAGAATACTTTAATGCAACTGTTTCCTCTGGCCAAACTCTTTACGTCACCTGAATGTCTGAGCAATTGAATTTACTTTTAACTTGTAATAAAAGCGGACATTGTCACTTAACACTGCCCATAGAGAATATGGCAAAAGTAAAATACTGCAAATTCACACAAATGAATTTGCAGTAATTTGAAGAGAGTGCCACTTGTAATATCGATTTGAGCCTAAAGAACACTGCAATCTCGCAATCGCTTTTATGCTCCTCATTGCTCCACTCGTAATCTGGCCCTTAATATACAAGCTGCTATATTGTGTTATAAATGTATGAAATTAACAATAAACTATGATAATTAGTTGTTTTCTTCCACAGTGGTTACATTTACTGTTGGATATTACATTATTTGATAGTACAATTTAGTTTATCCATATTGGTTAGGCTGTTCGTCATGACAGCTATTTGTCACATATCTGGGTACTAGGCATTTTAGAGTGGATGTATTAGATTGTGCTACTCCTTCGTGGGATGGGCTTGTTGATTTCTCCTTCTATGGCTAAGGTTTTTTCAATGCCTTGGCTAAATAGATCCCGGAGTATTCACCCTTGCAGGTTCTAAGGATTGTTTTTGGAGTAATAGGTTACTTTATTGATTTAGACGAATAGCATTGGTTGGCAAGACACAAATAAGAAATGATAGAAATTCTTAAATCTATCCAGAGGCAAAATATACGTTTAAGTCTCTCATCAAGTACAACATTCAAATATCCAGTCCAATCATTTTCTAGTCTTTTTTTTATAAAAGCTTAGCCTATTTGATCTGTGGATATGGGTGAAGTGGAAACAAGGGAACGGATCCCTAGTGTATTACTGGGGTGCCAGGATCTGGATCTTCTTTGCAATATGTGAATAAGAGGGGTCGGTATAAGGCTTTTGGGATTTGAACTTGAAGTGGTTTATTCCAGAAGATAATTAGCAAGGAAAGCTGTATTGACCTCTCCTGGGCTTGGAAAACAATAATGTAAAAACATACTGACTCCAAATATTATAGTAGAATTGTGATGTCATGAATAGTTCGTAGGTGAATAGTTCCCGGCGTAAATAGCATGTTCGCCGTGGCGGGCAAACATATGCAATGTTCGATCCGCCCCTATTCGTCATCATTGAGTAATACTTTGACCCTGTACCTCACAGTCAGCAGGCACATTCCAGCAAATCAGCATCAGACCCTCCCTCCCAGACCCTCCTACCTCCTGGACAGCATCCATTTTAGATTCATTCGGAAGCTGCATTGTTAGTGAGAGGAGGGACAGTGTAGCTGCTGCTGATTTAGGAGGGAAATATATAGCTAGGCTAGTGTATTCAGTGTCCACTACAGTCCTGAAGGACTCATCTGATCTCTGCTGTAAGGACAGCACCTCAAAAAGCCCTTAGGGCTGCTTTTTTTCCCTGTGTAATCTAATTGCAGATGCCTGTCTGCCAGCGTGTATGTCAGGCTCACAGCGTATACTGTGTTCACTTGCCCAGTACCACCACTCATATCTGGGGTAACAGTAGTGTAAATTTTTTAAAAAACAAAACTTTTTTGACTGTGAAACATCAGTCTGCTTGTGTAATCTAATTGCAGTTGCCTGCTTGCCAGCATGTGTGTCAGGCTCAAAGCGTATACTGTGCCCACTTGCCCAGTGCCACCACTCATATCTGGTGTAACAGTAGTGTAAATTTAAAAAAAACAAACTTTTTTGACTGTGAAACATCAGTCTGCTTGTGTAATCTAATTGTAGTTGCCTGCCTGCCTGCCAGCGTGTGTGTCAGGCTCACAGCGTATACTGTGCCCACTTGCCCAGTGCCACCACTCATATCTTGTTTAATAGTAGAGTACATTTAAAAATAAATAACTTTTTTGACTGTGAAACATCAGTCTGCTTTTTTGTGTCAGGCTCACAGCGTATACTGTGCCCACTTGCCCAGTGCCACCACTCATATCTTGTTTAATAGTAGTGTAAGTGTACATTTCAAAAAAAAAAAAAAACATTTTGGACTGTTAAACATCAGTCTGCTTTTTTGTGTCAGGCTCACAGCGTATACTGTGCCCACTTGCCCAGTGCCACCACTCATATCTTGTTTAATAGTAGTGTAAGTGTACATTTAAAAAAAATAAAAAACTTTTTTGACTGTGAAACATTAGTCTGCTTTTTTGTGTCAGGCTCACAGCGTATACTGTGCCCACTTGCCCAGTGGCACCACTCATATCTTGTTTAATAGTAGTGTAAGTGTACATTTAAAAAAAAATAAACTTTTTGGACTGTAAACATCAGTCTGCTTTTTTGTGTCACGCTCACAGCGTATACTGTGCCCACTTGCCCAGTGCCACCACTCATATCTTGTTTAATAGTAGTGTAAGTGTTCATTTAAAAAAAAACTTTTTGGACTGTTAAACATCAGTCTGCTTTTTTGTGTCAGGCTCACAGTGTATACTGTGCCCACTTGCCCCGTGGCACCACTCATATCTTGTTTAATAGTAGTGTAAGTGTACATTTAAAAAAAAAAAACTTTTTGGACTGTGAAACATCAGTCTGCTTTTTGTGTCAGGCTCACAGCGTATACTGTGCCCACTTGCCCAGTGTCACCACTCATATCTTGTTTAATAGTAGTGTAAGTGTACATTTAAAAAAAAAAAAACTTTTTTGACTGTGAAATATCAGTCTGCTTTTTTTGTGTCAGGCTCACAGCGTATACTGTGCCCACTTGCCCAGTGCCACCACTCATATCTTGTTTAATAGTAGTGTAAGTATACATTTAAAAAAACAAAACTTTTTGGACTGTTAAACATCAGTCTGCTTTTTTGTGCCAGGCTCACAGTGTATACTGTGCCCACTTGCCCAGTGCCACCACTCATATCTTGTTTAATAGTAGTGTAAGTGTACATTTAAAAAAAACAAAACTTTTTTGACTGTGAAACATCAGTCTGCTTTTTTGTGTCAGGCTCACAGCGTATACTGTGCCCACTTGCCCCGTGGCACCACTCATATCTTGTTTAATAGTAGTGTAAGTGTACATTTAAAAAAATAAACTTTTTGGACTGTAAACATCAGTCTGCTTTTTTGTGTCAGGCTCACAGCGTATACTGTGCCCACTTGTCCAGTGCCACCACTCATATCTTGTTTAATAGTAGTGTAAGTGTACATTTAAAAAAAAAAAAAAAACTTTTTTGACTGTGAAACATCAGTCTGCTTTTTTGTGTCAGGCTCACAGCGTATACTGTGCCCACTTGCCCAGTGCCACCACTCATATCTTGTTTAATAGTAGTGTAAGTGTACATTTTAAAAAAAAAAACTTTTTGGACTGTTAAACATCAGTCTGCTTTTTTGTGTCAGGCTCACAGTGTATACTGTGCCCACTTGCCCCGTGGCACCACTCATATCTTGTTTAATAGTAGTGTAAGTGTACATTTAAAAAAAAAAAACGTTTTGGACTGTGAAACGTCAGTCTGCTTTTTTGTGTCAGGCTCACAGCATATACTGTGCCCACTTGCCCAGTGTCACCACTCATATCTTGTTTAATAGTAGTGTAAGTGTACATTTAAAAAAAAAAAAACTTTTTTGACTGTGAAACATCAGTCTGCTTTTTTGTGTCAGGCTCACAGTGTATACTGTGCCCACTTGTCCAGTGGCACAACTCATATCTTGTTTAATAGTAGTGTAACTGTACATTTAAAAAAAACAAAAAAACATTTTGGACTGTGAAACATCAGTCTGCTTTTTTGTGTCAGGCTCACAGCGTATACTGTGCCCACTTGCCCAGTGCCACCACTCATATCTTGTTTAATAGTAGTGTAAGTGTACATTTAAAAAAAAAAAACATTTTTGACTGTGAAACATCAGTCTGCTTTTTTATTTCAGGCTCACAGCGTATACTGTGCCCACTTGCCCAGTGCCACCACTCATATCTTGTTTAATAGTAGTGTAAGTGTACATTTAAAAAAAAAAAACTTTTTGGACTGTAAACATCAGTCTGCTTTTTTGTGTCAGGCTCACAGCGTATACTGTGCCCACTTGCCCAGTGCCACCACTCATATCTTGTTTAATAGTAGTGTAAGTGTACATTTAAAAAAAAAAACTTTTTGGACTGTTAAACATCAGTCTGCTTTTTTGTGTCAGGCTCACAGTGTATACTGTGCCCACTTGCCCAGTGCCACCACTCATATCTTGTTTAATAGTAGTGTAAGTGTCCATTTAAAAAAAAAAAAACTTTTTTGACTGTGAAACATCAGTCTGCTTTTTTGTGTCAGGCTCACAGCGTATACTGTGCCCACTTGCCCTGTGGCACCACTCATATCTTGTTTAATAGTAGTGTAAGTGTACATTTAAAAAAAAAAAACTTTTTGGACTGTGAAACATCAGTCTGCTTTTTTGTGTCAGGCTCACAGCGTATACTGTGCCCACTTGCCCAGTGCCACCACTCATATCTTGTTTAATAGTAGTGTAAGTGTACATTTAAAAAAAAAAAACTTTTTGGACAGTGAAACATCAGTCTGCTTTTTTATGTCAGGCTCACAGCGTATACTGTGCCCACCGGCCCAGTGGCACCACTCATATCTTGTTTAATAGTAGTGTAAGTGCACATGTAAAAAAAAAAAAAAGTTTTTGGACTGTTAAACATCAGTCTGCTTTTTTGTGTCAGGCTCACAGCGTATACTGTGCCCACTTGCCCAGTGCCACCATTCATATCTTGTTTAATAGTAGTGTAAGTGTACATTTAAAAAAAAAAAAAACTTTTTTGACTGTGAAACATCAGTCTGCTTGTGTAATCTAATTGCAGTTGCCTGCTTGCCAGCGTGTGTGTCAGGCTCAAAGCGTATACTGTGCCCACTTGCCCAGTGCCACCACTCATATCTGGTGTAACAGTAGTGTAAATTTAAAAAAAACAAACTTTTTTGACTGTGAAACATCAGTCTGTTTGTGTAATCTAATTGCAGTTGCCTGCCTGCCAGCGTGTGTGTCAGGCTCACAGCGTATACTGTGCCCACTTGCCCAGTGCCACCACTCATATCTTGTTCAATAGTAGAGTACATTTAAAAAAAATAACTTTTTAGACTGTGAAACATCAGTCTGCTTTTTTGTGTCAGGCTCACAGCGTATATTGTGCCCACTTGCCCAGTGCCACCATTCATATCTTGTTTAATAGTAGTGTAAGTGTACATTTAAAAAAAAAAACTTTTTGGACTGTTAAACATCAGTCTGCTTTTTTGTGTCAGGCTCACAGCGTATACTGTGCCCACTTGCCCAGTGCCACCACTCATATCTTGTTTAATAGTAGTGTAAGTGTACATTTAAAAAAAAAAAAAACTTTTTTGACTGTGAAACATCAGTCTGCTTTTTTGTGTCAGGCTCACAGCGTATACTGTGCCCACTTGCCCAGTGGCACCACTCATATCTTGTTTAATAGTAGTGTAAGTGTACATTTAAAAAAAAAAAAACTTTTTGGACTGTAAACATCAGTCTGCTTTTTTGTGTCACGCTCACAGCGTATACTGTGCCCACTTGCCCAGTGCCACCACTCATATCTTGTTTAATAGTAGTGTAAGTGTTCATTTAAAAAAAAAACTTTTTGGACTGTTAAACATCAGTCTGCTTTTTTGTGTCAGGCTCACAGTGTATACTGTGCCCACTTGCCCCGTGGCACCACTCATATCTTGTTTAATAGTAGTGTAAGTGTACATTTAAAAAAAAAAAAACTTTTTTGACTGTGAAACATCAGTCTGCTTTTTTTGTGTCAGGCTCACAGCGTATACTGTGCCCACTTTTCCAGTGCCACCACTCATATCTTGTTTAATAGTAGTGTAAGTGTACATTTAAAAAAAAAAAACTTTTTTGACTGTGAAACATCAGTCTGCTTTTTTGTGTCAGGCTCACAGCGTATACTGTGCCCACTTGTCCAGTGCCACCACTCATATCTTGTTTAATAGTAGTGTAAGTGTACATTTTAAAAAAAAAACTTTTTGGACTGTTAAACATCAGTCTGCTTTTTTGTGTCAGGCTCACAGTGTATACTGTGCCCACTTGCCCCGTGGCACCACTCATATCTTGTTTAATAGTAGTGTAAGTGTACATTTTAAAAAAAAAACATTTTGGACTGTGAAACATCAGTCTGCTTTTTTGTGTCAGGCTCACAGCGTATACTGTGCCCACTTGCCCAGTGTCACCACTCATATCTTGTTTAATAGTAGTGTAAGTGTACATTTTAAAAAAAAAAACTTTTTTGACTGTGAAACATCAGTCTGCTTTTTTGTGTCAGGCTCACAGTGTATACTGTGCCCACTTGTCCAGTGGCACAACTCATATCTTGTTTAATAGTAGTGTAACTGTACATTTAAAAAAAAAAAAAAACATTTTGGACTGTGAAACATCAGTCTGCTTTTTTGTGTCAGGCTCACAGCGTATACTGTGCCCACTTGCCCAGTGCCACCACTCATATCTTTTTTAATAGTAGTGTAAGTGTACATTTAAAAAAAAAACAAACATTTTTGACTGTGAAACATCAGTCTGCTTTTTTGTTTCAGGCTCACAGCGTATACTGTGCCCACTTGCCCAGTGCCACCACTCATATCTTGTTTAATAGTAGTGTAAGTGTACATTTAAAAAAACAACAACCTTTTTGACTGTGAAACATCAGTCTGCTTTTTTGTGTCAGGCTCACAGCGTATACTGTGCCCACTTGCCCAGTGCCACCACTCATATCTTGTTTAATAGTAGTGTAAGTGTACATTTTAAAAAAAACTTTTTGGACTGTTAAACATCAGTCTGCTTTTTTGTGTCAGGCTCACAGTGTATACTGTGCCCACTTGCCCAGTGCCACCACTCATATCTTGTTTAATAGTAGTGTAAGTGTACATTTAAAAAAAAAAAAACTTTTTTGACTGTGAAACATCAGTCTGCTTTTTTTGTGTAAGGCTCACAGCGTATACTGTGCCCACTTGCCCTGTGGCACCACTCATATCTTGTTTAATAGTAGTGTAAGTGTACATTTAAAAAAAAAAAACTTTTTGGACTGTGAAACATCAGTCTGCTTTTTTGTGTCAGGCTCACAGCGTATACTGTGCCCACTTGCCCAGTGCCACCACTCATATCTTGTTTAATAGTAGTGTAAGTGTACATTTAAAAAAAAAAAAACTTTTTTGACAGTGAAACATCAGTCTGCTTTTTTATGTCAGGCTCACAGCGTATACTGTGCCCACCGGCCCAGTGCCACCACTCATATGTGCCCACCGGCCCAGTGCCACCACTCATATCTTGTTTAATAGTAGTGTAAGTGTACATTTAAAAAAAAAACTTTTTGGACTGTTAAACATCAGTCTGCTTTTTTGTGTCAGGCTCACAGTGTATACTGTGCCCACTTGCCCAGTGCCACCACTCATATCTTGTTTAATAGTAGTGTAAGTGTACATTTAAAAAAAAAAAACTTTTTTGACTGTGAAACATCAGTCTGCTTTTTTGTGTCAGGCTCACAGCGTATACTGTGCCCACTTGCCCTGTGGCACCATTCATATCTTGTTTAATAGTAGTGTAAGTGTACATTTAAAAAAAAAAAAAAAACTTTTTGGACTGTGAAACATCAGTCTGCTTTTTTATGTCAGGCTCACAGCGTATACTGTGCCCACTTGCCCAGTGCCACCACTCATATCTTGTTTAATAGTAGTGTAAGTGTACATTTAAAAAAAAAAACTTTTTGGACTGTTAAACATCAGTCTGCTTTTTTGTGTCAGGCTCACAGTGTATACTGTGCCCACTTGCCCAGTGCCACCATTCATATCTTGTTTAATAGTAGTGTAAGTGTACATTTAAAAAAAAAAACTTTTTGAACTGTGAAACATCAGTCTGCTTTTTTGTCTCAGGCTCACAGCGTTTACTGTGCCCACTTGCCCAGTGCCACCCCTCATATCTTGTTTAATAGTAGTGTAAGTGTACATTTAAAAAAAAATGACAGGCAGAGGCAGGCCAGCCCGCAGGTGCCGTTGTGGTCGTGGTGCTGTGATTCCCTTTGGCCCTAGAATAATGCCCAGTGTTCACGTACCATGAACTCAAAAAGTTCTGAGGACATAGTTGACAGTCTAACACAGGACACACAATCTTCTACAGCTTCCGCTCGGAACCTTGACGCACCATCCTCCTTCAGCTTAGCTTCGGGCACCTCTCAAGTTACCACTCGCCTGCCTGCCGCCACCACCAACACTAGCACCACAGCCTCTTCACTTGATCTGTCAGAGGAGTTATTTACACATCAGTTTGAAGAAATGAGTGATGCACAACCATCATTGACAGTGGATGTAGATAACAGTGATATGTCTCAGTCAGGCAGCATTAAAGACATGGACGTATGGTGTGATGATGATGATGTTGTACCTGCTGCTGCTTCCTTTGTTGAGTTGTCAAATACAAGTGAAGCGGTTGATGATGACGATGCGTCCATGGATGTCACGTGGGTGCCCGCTAGAAGAGAAGAAGAACAGGGGAAAAGTTCAGATGGGGAGACAGAGAGGAGGAGGCGGAGACGAGTTGGAAGCAGGGGGAGGTTGTCGCAAGGAGCTAGTGGCACAGTCAGACAGCATGCATCAGCACCCGGGGTCAGCCAGGCAGCACGCCAATCAATGCATGCTGTTGCCACCACCAGAATGCCATCATCGCAGAGCTGAGCAGTGTGGCATTTTTTGTGTGTGTCTGCCTCTGACAACAGCAATGCCATTTGCAACCTGTGCCAAAAGAAACTGAGTCATGGGAAGTCCAACACCCACCTAGGTAAAACTGCTTTGTGAAGGCACATGATCGCACATCACAAACACCTATGGGATCAACACATGAGTACAAGCAGCACACAAACTCAAAGCTGCCATCTTCCTCCTGGTCCAGCATCTTCAGCCATGTTAACCACCACTGTCCTCCTTGCCCCCTCTCAGCCATCCGCCACTCCCTCTCTCGCCTTGAGCAGTTCCTGCTCATCAGCCCACAGTCAGGTGTATGTCAAGGACATATTTGAGCGTAAGAAGCCAATGTCACAAAGTCACCCCCTTGCCCTGCGTCTGACAGCTGGCTTGTCTGAACTCTTAGCCTGCCAGCTTTTACCATACAAGCTGGTGGAGTCTGAGGCGTTCAAAAAATTTGTAGCTACTGGGACACCGCAGTGGAAGGTACCCGGCCGAAATTTCTTTGCACAAAAGGCAATCCCCAACCTGTACTCGATTCTGCAAAAGGAAGTAATGGCATGTCTGGCACACAGTGTTGGGGCAAGGGTCCATCTGATCACTGATACCTGGTCTGCAAAGCATGGTCAGGGCAGGTATATCACCTAAACTGCGCATAGAGTAAACTTGCTGACGGCTGCCAAGCATGGAATGCGTGGCTCTGGAGAGGAGTTGGTGACACCGCCACGACTTGCAGGCAGGCCTGCTGCCACCTCCTCTACTCCTCCTACTCCATCCTCTTCCATAACCTCCTCGGCTGAGTCCTCTTCTGCTGCTGCGTCTTGCTCCACATCAACGGCACCCCCCCAGCTCCCCAGGTACTATTCCACATACCGGATATGGCAGTGTCACGCCGTCTTGGGGTTGACTTGCCTGAAAGCCGAGAGTCACACCGGACCAGCACTCCTGTCCTCCCTGAATGCACAGGTGGATCAGTGGCTGACTCCGCACCAACTGGAGATCAGCAAAGTGGTTTCTGACAATGGAAGAAATTTGGTGGCGGCATTGAATTTGAGCAAGTTGACACATGTGCCGTGCATGGCACATGTGTGTAATCTGATCGTACAACCCTTTGTGCATTAGTACCCAGGCTTACAGGACGTCCTGAGCAGGCCAGGAAGGTGTGTGGCCATTTCAGGCGTTCCTACACGGCCATGGCGCACTTTTCAGATATCCAGCAGTGAAACAACATGCCAGTGAGGCGCTTGATTTGCGACAGCCCGACACGTTGGAATTCAACACTCATAATGTTTGACCACCTGCTCCAACAAGAAAAAGCTGTTAACGACTATTTGTATGACCGGGGTGCTAGGACAGCCTCTGCGGAGCTGGGAATTTTTTTGCCACTTTACTGGACGCTCATGCGCAATGCCTGTAGGCTCATGCGTCCTTTTGAGGAGGTGACAAACCTAATCAGTCGCACCAAAGGCACCATCAGCGACATCATACCGTTTGTTTTCTTCCTGGAGCCTGCCCTGCGAAGAGTGCTGGATCAGGCCGTAGATGAGCGTAAAGAGGAAGAGTTGTGGTCACCATCACCACCAGAAACATCCTTATCAGCATTGCTTGCTGGACCAGCGGCAATGCAGGAAGAGGATTGTGAGGAAGAAGAGTCAGAGGAGGAATGTGGCTTTGAGGAGGAGGAGGAAGACCAACCACAACAGGCATCCCAGGGTGCTCGTTGTCACCTATCTGGTACCCGTGGTGTTGTACGTGGCTGGGGGGAAGAAGATACCTTCAGTGAGATCACTGAGGAAGAGGAACGGGACATGAGTAGCTCGGCATCCAACCTTGTGCAAATGGGGTCTTTCATGCTGTCGTGCCTGTTGAGGGACCCTCGTATAAAAAAGCTGAAGGAGAATGACCTGTACTGTGTGTCCACGCTACTAGACCCCCAATATAAGCATAAAGTGCCTGAAATGTTACCGAATTACTGAAAAGTCGGAAAGGATGCAGCATTTCCAAAAGAAATTAAAAAGTATGCTTTACACAGCGTATAAGGGTGATGTCACAGCAGAATGGGAATTTAACAGGGGAAGAGGTGAAAGTAATCCTCCTCCCACGACCACGCCGGCAAGGACAGGACGCATTACAGACGTGTTGCTGATGGAGGACATGCAGAGCTTTTTAAGTCCTATGCATCGCCACAGCCCTTCGGGGTCCACCCTCAGAGAACGACTCGACCGACAGGTATCAGACTACCTCGCCATAACTGCAGATATCGACACTCTGAGGAGCGATGAACCCCTTGACTACTAGGTGTGCAGGCTTGACCTGTGGCCTGAGCTATCCCAATTTGCTATTGAACTTCTGGCCTGCCACGCTTCAAGTGTCCTGTCAGAAAGGACCTTCAGTGCAGCAGGAGGTATTGTCACTGAGAAGAGAAGTCGCCTAGGTCAAAAAAGTCTAGATTACCTCACCTTTATTAAGATGAATGAGGGATGGATCCCGAAGGGACTGACATTGGGTGATACATTCGACTAAAAAAGGCCTGATGAGATGAGCTGCCTTGGGCTAAAAATGGTCCACATGCTGCTGTATTTTATCTCTGAATGCCGGATGACTTGCGTGACTTATCCACCACCAACTAGGGTTCAAGCCGCAATGTTTTAGGGCACTTTCTCCCTGGGAAACAAACATCAATTTTTCTGGCCGCTGCTACAGCAGCGGCTGCAACAATACCTAATTTTTCAGGCATGTGTACATGCCAAATTTTTCTGGCCTCTGGTGCAGCACTGTGACTTCAAAAACCAAACCAATGAAAAAAGCACATAACAGTGATTAAACTGATATGAATAGTACTACTTAACACACCACTCCTATCTGGTGGCACAGTAGATTGCACGTGCTGTGCCCCAAATTTGAAGTAGGAGGACCGACCAAGCATCTTTTTCCATCTCCCGGTTCCTAAAATCCATGCCATATACATGTCCCCTGATAGGGGATGTAACAGGGATTAAACTGATAAGAATAGTACTACTTAACACACCACTCATATCTGGTGGCACAGTAGATTGCATGCGCAGTGCCCCAAATTTGAAGTAGGAGGACCGACCAAGCATCTTTTCCCATCTCCCGGTTCCTAAAATCCATGCCATATACACGTCCCCTGATAGGGGACGTAACAGGGATTAAACTGATAAGAATAGTACTACTTAACACACCACTCATATCTGGTGGCACAGTAGATTGCACGCGCAGTGCCCCAAATTTGAAGTAGGAGGACCGACTAAGCATCTTTTTCCATCTCCCGTTTCCTAAAATCCATGCCATATACACGTCCCCTGATAGGGGACGTAACAGGGATTAAACTGATAAGAATAGTACTACTTAACACACCACTCATATCTGGTGGCACAGTAGATTCCACGCGCAGTGCCCCAAATTTGAAGTAGGAGGACCGACCAAGCATCTTTTTCCATCTCCCGGTTCCTAAAATCCATGCCATATACATGTCCCCTGATAGGGGACATAACAGGGATTAAACTGATAAGAATAGTACTACTTAACACACCACTCATATCTGGTGGCATAGCAGATTGCATGCGCAGTGCCCCAAATTTGAAGTAGGAGGACCGACCAAGCATCTTTTTCCATCTCCCAGTTCCTAAAATCCATGCCATATACACGTCCCCTGATAGGGGACGTAACAGGGATTAAACTGATAAGAATAGTACTACTTAACACACCTTATAATAATGCAGAGAGAGGCAACGCAGAGAGAGGAGTCTGAAGAAGAGAAGCCAGAGGAGGAAGGTGGCTTTGAGGAGGTGGAAGACCAAACACAGCAGGCATCCCAGGGGGCTTGTTGTCACCTTTCGGGGACCCTTGGTGTTGTACGTGGCTGGGTGGAGGAAGAGACCTTCAATGACATCAGTGAGGACAAGGAACGGGACATGGCTAGCTTGGTATCCAACCTTGTGCAAATGGGGAGTTTGCAGTTGTGCAAATGGACTGTTTGCGGTTGTTTGCGGTGCGTTAAAAGGGGAGTTTGGTCTGTCACTGTGAAGCGGGCATAACCCTTACACTACCTGATCGATTACATATGGATTGTAATTTTCCATGGGAGTTTTGCCATGGATCCCCCTCCGGCATGCCACAGTCCAGGTGTTAGTCCCCTTGAAACAACTTTTCCATCACTATTGTGGCCAGAAAGAGTCCCTGTGGGTTTTAAAATTCGCCTGCCTATTGAAATCAATGGCGGTTCGCCCGGTTCGCCCGTTCGCAAACTTTTGCGGAAGTTCGCGTTCGCCATTCGCGAATGCAAAATTTTATGTTCGCGACTTCACTATAGTAGAAATATATCTCCCTATTTCTATGAGACTTAGCATTTACCTTAATGGAGTTGAGCCTACATAGAACTACAAATGCATTTTATGTCCCCCAATATGGACATATATTAATAAGACACTAGTACATATGGATTTAAGGATTATGTTTGAGAAATGTTATAATTTGGAAGTTTATATAATTAAACAAACTGTACATGACTTCACCACATTCAACAAACAATATATTGCAGGAACAATGGGGGCAGTATAATAATTGTGGTCCATAAGCTCATTTGATGTCTAGTTTATTTTAACTTTATAAATGTCTGGAGACTAATTAATAAGAAATCCATGTTGACAACTGAAGGATGCAATGTATATAAAAGCCACAAGAAATTCTCTTCACACAGCAGCTTATAAAAGAGAGGAGTTTTGCCTGGCATGGCCATTTTACGCTGGAGATTGCACTATGACTGGTCCTTTTCTAGTTTTGTTCCTTTCTTCCCTCTCAGCTAATTATGCCCTGGTTTGATATTTGCTGCTGTTATATCAACAACAAAAAGAGAAAGCAAGCATGAGTCTCTGGTCTCTTAAACTGCTGAATTTGTCAATTCATTTTATGCTATTCATTTATACTTAGATAATTTGGGGAAATACAAATTTCGATGTTTGTTTTATTTAAAAACCTTTTGTTTTGAGAGCAAATCTTTTGAACATCAATAATTAATTACAGTTTGAGAAAAAAACATAGATCCTACATTCCACAATGAAATTACATTCAGCTGGACACAAATATTTCACTGCGTCATGAAAAACTAGACAAGCCACTGGCTAAGAAAAAAAATATCTTTCTACATCAACAGGAACTTGTTTATAGATTGAATAATTAATTACGGTACATACTCTGAGTAACTTTGTATGTTGACAGGTGTCTGTTTTTCCATGTTTTTCTGTCAGATTTTGACACCTACAAGTACTTCAATAGAATGTAGTCTTAATGGAATATAAAATATATTTTATATTTTTCCATTTTTTTTAGTATCCATTGATAATTTTGATATTCTTTTGCTTGTTTTAACAATGTTTATTTTTAAACTGGCAATAGGCAGCTTTACTATAATTGTATTGCTGTATCTAAAAAACATTGTGTTCCTTTTAATATATCTCTTTAGACAGGAAGGAAAGACTATTAGTTGTAATATAAATTCTGCTTGTAAGAGAAGATTGGTTTATCTGCTACTAGTTTATAAATCTAATTTTCTTCTCTGCCTTCCTATATTGATACAAATAGCGTGGGGAAACTCGTCCAGACATACACGAGTGAACATTTTTCATTCGGTTTTCTCAATTAAGCAAGCTACAGTTGCTTTACAGATGACTCTCCGACTGGAAGTCATAAATATCCTTGGTTTTTGCTGCCTTTCTGAACCTAAAGTGATGTAAACAACTGTTGTTTTGATAATTAGAAAAAGGAAACTGCCCTAATTTATTTCTGAAATACAATAATTTATTTCATTTTTAGAAATTACATATATTAGCACACATAAATTAGTGAAAAAATACAGATGCAGATGCTTGTTCAGTTGTAGACATTTCACACATCACATTCAGTAGTGACCATGATTAATACTTTATGGACATAAATAATGATACAAAACATATAAAGCACCTAGCCCATTCACAAATGTATAGACATTTAGAATCTGTAAAAAAGTAATTTAAGGTGCTATTTTTTTATCAACAAACAAATAAAATGAAGTAGGGTTAACCGTAATCTATACTATAGTTAAGGTGATGGTAATTATATACATCCAAAATGAGGCAATATAATATAATCTTTATTTTATTTTTACATTAGAAATTTGTTAGTAAATATTTTATTCTGGCTTTACTTGTTCCCACCACCCTTTCCTATTACTTTGTGTAGTAATGAATAGAGCAGTCGCACCCCTTTATACAGGACTCACTCTGTATCTAGTAAATAGGAAGATGGGCTGCACATGTGCAGTTCCTTAACCCTGTCACTCAGTACAACTCCAGTGTTAAAGGGATAGTCAAGTAAAATAAACAACTTTCATGATTCAAATAGGGCATGTAATTTTAAACAACTTTCCAATTTACTTTTACCACCAATTTTGCTTTGTTCTCTTGGTATTCTTAGTTGAAAGCTAAACCTAGGAGGTTCATTAGCTAATTTCTTAGACCTTGAAGGCCGCCTCTAATCTAAATTCATTTTGACAATTTTTCACCACTAGAAGGAGATAGTTCATGTGTTTTATATAGATAACATTGAGCTCATGCAAGTGAATTTACCAAGGAGTGAGCACTGATTGGCTAAAATGCAAGTCTGTCAAAAGAACTGAAATAAGGGGGCAGTCTGCAGAGGTTTAGATACAAGGTAATCACAGAGGTAAAACGTATATAATTATAACTGTGTTGGTTATGCAAAACTGGGGAATGGGTATTTAAGGGATTATCTATCTTTTAAAACAACACAAATTCTGGTGTTGACTATAGAATCAAAATATTCACTGTTTACATTGTCATAGCTGTGTGCTACCTCAGAGGAACTGTGCAGTTGTTTCTTCTGGTTGGCCATAACTTGAGAGCTTGCGTTCATTAACTGTAATGGAGGATGTGCTGCTACATCCCAAAAAGAAAAAATACTGTGATGGGCAGGTTTCTGCAGGGAAAAGGTATACTTCCTAAATAAAATATATCATTTAGACAGTTTAAAAACAAACAAAAACATATACAGTATACAGGAACTTCAAACATTTTAATCCATTTTTCCTGCTTTGCTATCACTTTAAAGGGCTTTAACTCTCATTTTTAAAGTTCTAAAGCACCCACCCACAACTCCCCAAATCCCAAGTGTAATTGTAACAGGGGTACAATAGGAAAGTTTAAACAGAAATTTAAACTAATACAGTAGTTGTAATTTATTTCCTACCAATGTTCAATGTGTACATCCCACACAAATGCTCAATTGAACATTGCACCTATTAATTAACCAATAAGTAGGATGTATTCAACTGATGCAGATGTATTAGTTTTAGTTCAAATGAAAAAACTTTTACATTACATATTTTTCAGGCAGAAATAAAGAATGTTTAACAAGGCTGTAAGTATAGTAGAAAATTTTTGAGTAGAATGCTTATTTGTTCCTTTAATCTTTAATTAAATCACAGCTAGATTACGAGTTTTGAGTGCTATAGGGAAATTAACGACGCCACAAAAGCGGCGTTATTTCACCTCCCTATAGCACTGCTATTACAGGTTTTAAAAAATCAGGCTTGTGCGGGCGATATGGTGGCGTTGAGCTCCATACCGCACCAAAATCAAGCGCTGCTTTGATGTGCTCGTGCACGATATCCCCCTAGACATCAATGGGGAGAGCCGGCAAAAAAAAATCCTAACACCTGCGATTGCAGAAACAAAAGCTCCGTAACGCAGCCCCATTGATATCTATGGGGAAAAGAAACAGTTATGTTTAAACCTAACACCCTAACATAAACCCAGAGTCTAAACACCCCTAATCTGCTGCCCCTAATATTGCCACCACCTACATTACAGTTATTAACCCCTAATCTGCAGCCGCCAAATATCACTGCCACCTACATACAGTTATTAACCCTTAATCTGCTGCCCCTAACATCGCTGCCACCTACATACAGTTATTAACCCCTAATCTTCTGCCCCTAACATCGCCGCCAGCTACATTACAGTTATTAACCCTTAATCTGCTGCCCCTAACATCGCCGCCACCTACATTACAGTTATAGACCCCTAATCTGCCGCCCCCAATGTCGCTGCCACTATACTAAAGTTATTAACCCCTAAACCTAACCCTAACGTAACCCTAAGCCTAAATCTAATCCTAACCCTAACAAAACCCTAACCCTAAAACCCCCTAACTTAAATAAATTTAAAATAAATCTAAATAAACCTTACAAGTATTAACTAAATAATTCATATTTAAAACTAAATACATACTTACCTGTAAAATAACTAATTTAATTTAATTTAATAGTTATATTGTAGCTATCTTTGGTTTTATTTTTATTTCACAGGTAAGTTTGTATTTGTTTTAACTATGTAGACTAGTTAGAAAATAGTTATTAACTATTTGCTAGCTACCTAGTTAAAATAAATACAAAGTTTCCTGTAAAATAAAATCTAAGCTACCTTACACTAAAAACTAATATTACAATAAAATAAAATAAATTAAATTATTAAAATACAATTTTCTAACTTCCACAAAAACATAAACACTAAATTACAAAAAATAAAAAACCACATTATAAAAAATAAAAACAAATTACTCCTAATCTAATATCCCTATCAAAATAAAAAATCACCCCAAAATAAAAAACCCTAGCCTACACTAAACTGCCAATTGCCTTTTAAAAGGGCCTTTTACAGGGCATTGCCCCAAAGAAATCAGCTCTTTTACCTGTAATAAAAAATACAAACACCCCCAACAGTAAAACCCACCACCCACGCAATAAAACCCCCCAAATAAAAACCTATCTAAATAAACCTAAGCTAAACATTGCCCTGAAAAGGGCATTAGGATGGGCATTGCCCTTTAAAGGGCATTTAGCTCTTTTACATTGCCCAAAACCCTAACCTAAAAAAACCCCACCCAAAAAAACCCTTAAAAAAACCTAACACTAACCCCCGACGATCCACTTACAGTTATCGACATCCATCCTCATCCAACCGGCGAAGTCCTCATCCAAGTGGCAAGTAGTCTTCATATATGCAGCCTCTTCGATCTTCATCCACCCGGCGAAGTCCTCATCCAAGTGGAAAGAAGTCTTCATCCAGACAGTATATTTTTTTCTTCATCCATCCAGCGCAGAGCGGGTCCATCTTCAAGACATCCGGCGCGGAGCATCCTCTTCTTACAGTCGTCACTGGAAAATTAAGGTTCCCTTTAAGTGACGTCATCCAAGATGGCATCCCTTACATTCCTATTGGCAGAAAGATTTCTATCAACTAATAGGATTAAAAGGGGAAAAAAATCCTATTGGCTGTTGCAATCAGCCAATAGGATTGAGCTTTTATCCTACTGGCTGCTCCAATCAGCTAATAGGATGAAAGCTCAATCCTGTTGGCTGATTGCAACAGCCAATAGTATTTTTTCTACTTTAATTCCTATTGGCTGATAGAAATCTTTCAGCCAATAGGAATGTAAGGGACGCCATCTTGGATAACGTCACTCAAAGGGAACCTTCATTTTCCAGCGACGACCATAAGAAGAGGATGCTCCACGCCGGATGTCTTGAAGATGGACCCGCTCTGCGCCGGATGGATAAAGATAGAAGATACCGTCTGGATGAAGACTTCTTTCCGCTTGGATGAGGACTTCGCCGGGTGGATGAAGATCGAAGAGGCCGCATGGATGAAGACTTCTTGCTGCTTGGATGAGGACTTCGTCGGCTGGATGAGGATGGATGTCGGACTTCGATAACTGTAAGTGGATCGTCGGGGATTAGTGTTAGGTTTTTTACATGGTTTTATGGGTGTTTTTTTTTAAAGGTTAGGGTTTTGGGCAATGTAAAAGAGCTAAATGCCCGTTTAAGGGCAATGCCCATCTAAATGCCCTTTTCAGAGCAATGTTTAGCTTAGGTTTATTTAGATAGGTTTTTATTTGGGGGGTTTTGTTGGGTGGGTGGTGGGTTTTACTGTTGGGGGTGTTTGTATTTTTTATTACAGGTAAAAGAGCTGATTTCTTTGGGGCTTTTTATTTTGGGGGGGATTTTTTATTTTTTATTTTGATAGGGCTATTAGATTAGGAGTAATTCGTTTTTATTTTTGATAATTTCATTTTTTATTTTTTGTAATTTAGTGTTTATTTTAATTTAGTAAATTTTATTTTATTAATTTAATTTATTTCATTTTATTGTAATGTTAGTTTTTAATGTAAGGCAGGTTAGGTTTTATTTTACAGGTAACTTTGTATTTATTTTAACTAGGTATTTAGCAAATAGTTAATAACTATTACTAACTAGTCTACCTAGTTAAAATAAATACAAACTTACCTGTGAAATAAAAATAAAACCTAAGCTAGCTACAATATAACTATACAGGTAAGTATGTATTTAGTTTTAAATAGGAATTATTTATGGCTAGATTACGAGTTTTGCGTTATGAGCGGTTGCGGAAACTACAGCGCTGCTATTACAGGTTTACAAAAACCCGGCGTTAGCAGGCAAGAAGTGAGTGTAGAGCAAAATTTAGCTCCATACCGCACTCCAATACCAGCGTTGCGGTGAGCTGCGGGAAGCTGGTTTTGCGTGCTCATGCACAATTTCCCCATAGACATCAATGGGGAGAGCCGGCTGAAAAAAGCCTAACACCTGCAATAAAAGAGCGAAAAGCTCAGTAACGCAGCCCCATTGATTCCTATGGGGAAAGAAAATTTATGTTTACACCTAACACCCTAACATGAACCCCGAGTCTAAACACCCCTAATCTTACACTTATTAACCCCTAATCTGCCGCCCCGACATCGCCGACACCTACATTATACTTATTAACCCCTAATCTGCTGCCCCCAATGTCGCTGCAACCTACCTACACTTTTTAACCCCTAATCTGCCGCCCCCAATGTCGCCACCACCTACATTACAGTTATTAACCCCTAATCTGCCGCCCCTAACATCTCCGCCACCTACCTACATTTATTAACCCCTAATCTTCTGCCCCCAACGTCGCCGCCACTATACTAAAGTTATTAACCCCTAACCCTATGTCTAACCCTAACCCTAACACCCACTAACTTTAATGTAATTAAAATAAATTTAAATAAAAATTACTATTATTACCTAACTAATTCCTATTTAAAACTAAATACTTACCTATAAAATAAACCCTAAGATTGCTACAATATAACTAATAGTTACATTGTAGCTATCTAAGGTTTTATTTTTATTTCACAGGTAAGTTTGTATTTATTTTAACTAGGTAGACTAGTTAGTATATAGTTATTAACTATTTACTAACTACCTAGCTAAAATAAGTACAAATTTACCTGTAAAATAAAACCTAACCTGTCTTAGACTAACACCTACAATTAACTAAATTACAAAAAAGAAACAAACACTAAATTACACAAAATAATTTTTTTTTATCAGATATTTAAACTAATTACACCTAATCTAATAGCCCTATCAAAATAAAAAAGCCCCCCCAAAATAACCCCCCCAGCCTAAACTAAACTACCAATAGCCCTTAAAAGGGCCTTTTGCGGGGCATTGCCCCAAAGAAATCAGCTCTTTTACCTGTAAAAAAAATACAAACAACCCCCCAACAGTAAAACCCACCACCCACACAACCAACCCCTCAAATAACTCCTAACTAAAAAAACCTAAGCTCCCCATTGCCCTGAAAAGGGCATTTAGATGGGCATTGCCCTTAAAAATGCATTTAGCTCTTTTTCCACCCAAACCCTAATCTAAAAATAAAACCCACCCAATAAACCCTTAAAAAAGCCTAACACTAACCCCCGAAGATCCACTTACAGTTTTTGAAGACCCGACATCCATCCTCAACAATGCCGGCAGAAGTCCTCAACGAAGCGGCAGAAGTCTTCATCCAACCGGGCAGAAGTCTTCATCCAGACGGCATCTTCTATCTTCATCCATCCGGCATGGAGCGGGTCCATCTTCAAGACATCCGGTGCGGAGCATCCTCTTCAATCGACATCTTCTTGAACAATGAATTCTCCTTTAAATGACGTCATCCAAGATGGTGTCCCTTGAATTCCGATTGGCTGATAGAATTCTATCAGCCAATCGGAATTAAAGGTGAGAAAATCCTATTTGCTGATGCAATCAGCCAATAGGATTGAGCTCACATTCTATTGGCTGATTGGAACAGTCAATAGAATGTGAGCTCAATCCTATTGGCTGATTGGATTTTTTTCCCCTTTAATTCCGATTGGCTGATAGAATTCTATCAGCCAATCGGAATTCAAGGGATGCCATCTTGGATGACATCACTTAAAGGAACCTTCAATTTCGGAGGATGCTCCGCGCCGGATGTCTTGAAGATGGAGCCGCTCCACGCCGGATGGATGAAGATAGAAGATGCCGTCTGGATGAAGACTTCTGCTGGCTTGGATGAAGACTTCAGCCCGCTTGGATGAAGACTTCTGCCGGCTTCGATGAGGACTTCTGCCGCTTCGTTGAGGATGGATGTCAAAAACTGTAAGTGAATCTTCGGGGGTTAGTGTTTTTTTAAAGGTTTATTGGGTGGGTTTTATTTTTAGATTAGGGGTTTTGGGCAGAGAAAAAGAGCTAAATGCCCTTTTAAGGGCAATGCCCATCCAAATGCCCCTTTCAGGGCAATGGGGAGCTCAGGCTTTTTAGTTAGGATTCTATTTGGGGAGTTTGGTTGTGTGGGTGGTGGGTTTTACTGTTGGGGGCCGGTTGTTTGTGTTTTTTTTACAAGTAAAAGAGCTGATTTTTTGGGGGCAATGCCCTGCAAAAGGCCCTTTTTAAGGGCTATTGGTAGTGTATTGTAGGCTAGGTTTATTTTTATTTTGGGGTTGGCTTTTTTATTTTGATAGGGTTATTAGATTAGGTGTAATTAGTTTAAATATTTGATAATTTCTTTTTTATTTAGTGTAATTTAGTGTTTTTTTTTGTAATTTAGTTAATTGTATTTCATTTAGGTAATTTATTTAATTGTAGTTTAAGGTTAGGTGTTAGTGTAAGACAGGTTAGGTTTTATTTTACAGGTAAATATGTATTTATTTTAACGAGGTAGCTAGTAAATAGTTAATAACTCTTTAGTAACTAGTCTACCTAGTTAAAAGAAATACAAACTTGCCTGTGAAATAAAAATAAAACACAAGCTAGATACAATGTAACTATTATTTATATTGTAGTTAGCTTAGGGTTTATTTTACAGGTAAGTATTTAGTTTAAAATAGGAATTATTTAGGTAATGATAGGAATTTGTTATTAGATTTATTTTAATTATATTAAAGTAGGGGGTGTTAGGGTTAGACTTAGGGTTAGGTTTAGGGGTTTATAACTTTAGTATAGTGGCGGCGACATTGGGGTCGGCAGATTAGGGGTTAATAAGTGTAGGTAGGTAGCAACGACGTTGGGGGTGGCAGATTAGGGGTTAATAAATGTAGGTAGGTGGCGACAATGTTAGGGACGGCAGATTAGGGGTTAATAAATGTAGGTAGGTGGCGGCGGTGTCGGGGGTGGCAGATTAGGGGTTAATACGTGTAGGTAGGTGTCAGCGATGTCAGGGGCGGCAGATTAGGGGTTAATAAGTGTAATGTAGGTGTTGGCGATGTCGGGGGTGGCAGATTAGGGGTGTTGAGACTCGGGGGTTTATGTTAGGGTGTTAGGTGTAAAAATAAATTTTGTTTCCCTATAGGAATCAATGGGGCTGCATTACGGAGTTTTACGCTCCTTTATTGCAGGTGTTATGCTTTTTTTTAGCTGGCTCTCCCCATTGATGTCTATGGGGAAATTGTACACGAGCACGTAAAACCAGCTCACCGCGGCGCTGGTATTGGAGTGCGGTATGGAGCTCAATTTTGCTCAAAGCTCACTTCTTGCCTGCTAACGCCGGGTTTTTGCAAACCTGTAATAGCTGCACTATTGGGAGTTGAGCGGTGGCAATAACTTGCAAGTTAGCACCGAGCAGCTCATAACGCAAACCTCGTAATCTAGCTGATAATTTGTTAAAGCTAGAAAAAAAACAGTAGTTAGAACCGACCTTTTAACATAGTGCAGGTCTACAACTTATCTTAATATCAGTGCCATCTTCTAAACATTTCACAATTAAGACACTGTACAGTAAAAAATAAAACTGAGAGGAAGTCACATTGACTAAAATAGATTGGGTGTATACTTAGCGCGGAGAAATGTTTAGACTTCAAGTAGTGTCACGGGTCTGGTCCATCTGTTGAACTTGTCTCCTTTTATTCTGCTGATATGAAGGTACTGTTTTAAGACATTGTTGTGGTTTTGGAGACAGTTTTGGTGCATTAGCCTGCATGTTTTGAGAGGATGGTTCTGTCTCAGGAGACGGGATGCAGAGTGCTCTGCAGAAGCCAGTGACATCTTGTACTGTGGCACATTTATATTTTTTCCCATTTTTGACGACAATGATCGCTGTAAAAAATCCCCACCGATAGGGAATCTTCAAAGAGCGGAGGTGGGAGGTCAAGTGTGAAAAATCTCTCCTCTGCTGAAGTGTCCTTAATGATAAATCTTGGAAAACTTGGATGCGAGATTCTTGATACACAATTGATTGGTGCTTCCTAGCAAGTGCATAAATCCTTTCTCTGTGTTGAAATTGTTGTAATTTTACAATAATGTCCCTAAATCTTGGAAAACTTGGATGCGAGATTCTTGATACACAAATGATTGGTGCTTCCTAGCAAGTGCATAAATCCTTTCTCTATGTTGAAATTGTTGGAATTTTACAATAATGTCCCTAGGGGGCTGGTCTTCAGCTGGTTTAGGCCGAAGCACTCTGTGTGCTCTGTCAAGCAGTATGTCGGGAAGGTCGGCATCTTCTGGTTTAGCTAGCTCAGCAAACATTCCCAGCAAAAAGGTTTGGATGTTGGTGGTCTGAACAGATTCAGGGATGCCCCTAAATCTAAGATTGCCCCTTCTCGACCGATTCTCAAGGTCGTCTAGCTTGTCTTCCAGGGCAGATATATCTTGATGCTGTTTGCAGGATTTGGTTATAGGTCTGCCATGATTTGCAACATAGCTGCTTAATTTTCCTCTAGAGAGTCAACCCTCTGCCCCAGCTCGTTAATATCTTTTTTTAGGTCAGCGCACTGCTCTTTCATGCATGTTTTGACTTGTTCAATAAGTGTCTACATCGCTTTATACGTGATAGGTTGTTTATCAGCTTGTGTTGGAGCTGGTGATGAAGGACTTTGAGAGAGAGATTCTTGGTCTTCTGATGTAGTTTTTCCCATAGGGTTAGGTGTATTATCTACTGGTTTACAGGTGTCTTTATCTGTATTCCGAAAAAAGGTGCTGACTGCACTTTGCATATTTTGTTTAGGCTTAAGATTTTTGTCTGATTTTGTCGACTTTTTCTGCGACATTGTGAAGATTAGATGCGTTGATATAATTATTGTACCCCTATTAAAGCTTACTAGCATTTGCAACTAATGACTGTGCGGATAACAGCTGTGTCTGCACTTCCATGTTTAACATGAATTGGAAAGCCCACAATATTCAGAATTAAATGACAGGAAAGGAGTAGTTCAGAATTAAATGACAGGAAAGGAGTAGTTGTTTACTATTGAAACAAATAAAGGGGACTTTTATTCATGAAGTACAAGATACATCATGTAGAAAGCTCCTTTATTTGTTTCAATTGATCGTAGTTCTTAGCTGCTACGGCAGCCCTCTTAGCCAATAGCCATGTGGTAAATCCGGCTTGGCGCCCAAGGAAGCCGCATTCACCGCACAGCTATTGGCTAAGAGGGGAAAACGTCACCTCTTAGCAAAAAAATTTTTTTTCAATCCTAGCGTTTCAATATTCAATCCTAGTGTTTGTACAACGCTAGGATTGACTTTCACTTTAACTACATGCATTAAACACTTTATATTAATATATTATGGTGTTTAATATCCCTTGAAGTCCTCATAAATAGATCAGAATCTTCAGCTTAGTTGAGATAATCTTTTATGGGCATTAACATGATAAATATACTTCATTTGTGCTCAAGCAATAGATTCATTTTTTATGGTAATTCAGTACAGTAGTTGTTTGTGTTGATGAAAAAGAATCATTAACATATTTAATTTTACAATGTATTTGATGCTTATTTTTTTCAATCTTGTTTGATGTTTCCATTGCAAAATTTAAAAAGATTCTTTGTATTGACATTTCTATAAAAAGGTTTAGCATCATTTCAAATTACCTATAGTCTGAATGTTAAATAATGTATTTTGCCTGCTTTTTTATTGTAATGTAGACTAACTCTTATTCAGGATATCCAGACTTTGGAATAAAATCTATTTTTCCTGACCCAGTAAATTAAATTATTTGCAAAATATAATTAGATTGAAACTCATTCTGTAAGACATGCTATATTTTCTAGACATCATAGACAGAATACACTAACCAGCATATATTTTTAAAATATATTTCTTCGGTATTGAGTTTCAAATATAATCTATGTTTCTCTCCCTACTGTATGCACTGTCTGAATCATGAAACAAAAAAAATAGGGTTTGATGTCAGTTTGAGGAAAGCTGAAATTTATTGGGGCTTACCTCACCTATCTTTTCGAGCAGTTTGCCAGCAGGCTTTCCTGACATTAAAGTGCCATAAAACATGTTGAGATCTGTGCATATCCTAAAAGGGATAATTAAGTAAAAATAGTGTGCATACAATTTTTCTTAAAAATTGCTGGCAAGTATTTTAAAATAATTTTTAAGAATAAGCAAATTTAGTTACATAGCCCCGCTGTCTGGAGTAGTCTGATTCACCCCCTCTTATCAGTGTTTAGCATCAGACACACAGGCATTGTATTTCAACTGAGTTCACAGCAGCTTATTTGCTTCTAGGCATGCTCCAGCAGATAATGAGACCTATTTATGAAAGGTCTGTCGGACCTGATCCGACAGTGCGGATTAGGTCCGACAGACATCGCTGAATGCGGAGAGCAATACGCTCTCTGTATTCAGCATTGCACCAGCAGCTCTTGTGAGCTGCTGGTGCAATGCCGCCCCCTGCAGACTCGCAGCCAATCGGCTGCCAGCAGGGGGTGTCAATCAACCCGATCGTACTCGATCGGGTTGAATTCCGGCGATTCCTGTCCACCTCATCAGAGCAGGCGGACAGGGTTATGGAGCAGCGGTCTTTAGACCGCTGCTACATAACTGCTGTTTCTGGTGAGCCTGCGAGCTCCCTTTGGAGCTTGATAGATAAGCCCCAGTGAGTGTTAAAGTCTTGCATTCTACCAAATTAAAGGTGGATATAGATACAGTCATAGAAGGAATTGTGTGGGGGGAGCTGTACAATTCAGAAACTTAAAAGAAAGGGATAATGGTGAGGCACTGCAGTATGCATTTGCAGGTAAAGTAATTAAAGAAAATGATTATGTTTTGTCTCTATCACAACTTGTTTTATCTCCCTTTAACATATAAAATTATGGTTGCATAAAAAATCCCCACCACAGCTCAAGAACTCTACAGAACACAATCAACCCCTTGTTTATGTCTGCGAGATTTCAGAGGGAAAGTCTGTTCTATCCAAAGTAACTTCTGTAACCTAACAAAACAGACATGACTCACCATTCAACAAACATGTTACTAAAGTGTTGCAGTTCAATTTACATATTTTTTTGCATTGATATTAGTTCTCTTTTGCTGTGTGAGATAATATGTAATGTGCCATTATTAAACAGCAACTTAGTGTGTGGCAAGCCAAGACTGCCATGTCAAGTGTCTCATGTCTCGTAATTTAAAAGCTAACATAGTTGTCTCATTTAAAAAAAAAAAAAAAATGTTTTCATTAGCTTTTTTATTTTTTGCATATGTTAGAGTGTATTGCTTTATAGAGGCTGTGGTTTCCTCTTGTTTTTATTTGTTTGTTTTGTAATTTTTTTAAAACATTTTTGTGATGCCGGTATCCTTGACAGTGGAAGTCATTCTATGTGGTGGGAAGTTAACGGTTGAGAGATAGAAGTGGTTCCATTGATTATACTCGCGGCTCTGATGAGGGACAGTTATGAATTCTGCAATTTGTGAGTGGTGAAGGTGTAACAAGTTTTCATTGAGATTCCAAAAAAAAGTTTTATTAAATCTTCATTGTTGGTCATTGTGATAGATTCACTTAGGCTTACATGATGATTTATTTAACTCTAGCCATTTAGGGTCAATTTGGTTAAGAAAAAAAAAAATCTAAATGTAAATTAGACAAATAAATATATCTCGGAAATTACTGCTATATTTTTAATGGGGCATAAAAGTGCAATAAAATTAAAATTGACATAAAAAAATCTCAGTTTGAACAACTATGTTAGAGGAGTTTGCAAGGGACAAATATGTGAAATTTTGCTTCATTACACTCAGAAGAAGATCTTTAAAGATTTCCTCGAAATCCAAGATGGCTGAAACATCATATGACCGTTGCACTTCTATTGAACCATCTTAAATCTAGGTCAGAGCAGCAGTTAACATACCAAGTTTCAAATCTGTATCTGGGGAAAAAGATTTCAAAATATTTTGCGAAAATAAATGGATAAAACAATAAAGTTGCCAGACTTTGTGACCTATGGCCTCTATGTTGCATGAAAAGTATCACAATAACAGTGTGTCAGCATACTCAATTTGAAGAGTTTTATATAGAAGTTTATCTGGTATGGCCATCTGAAACAGAAGGTGGAAATTGAAAATTAAATAATTGTGATTTTTGAACAACCCAATATGGCACAGATTTTAAGACAGATTTTATCCTTTTGAGCATTTGTGAATCTAAGTTACGACATATGGTTATAAAGCAAAGGTTATGGCTGCCAGAGCATGCGCAAAATTGAAGCATTTTTGTTAAACTGTTTTTGCTTTGAGCTTAGTTAAAAAAATATTGTTTTTAAACAAATCAAAATGGCCACCAAACCACTTTACCAAATTACTTATCTTGAACAAATCTTAATTTAGGTCTTGATATAACTCTAAAGACAAAATTTCATAGCTGTCTCATAAAAGGTTTCAAAGAAGAAGATTTAATATATGTAATATATGGTTTTCATATTGCAGATACTAAAGCTCTTAAGTATTACTAAAAGTGAGAGCTAAACAAAGCTAAAGACACTTGGAATCTCAAAAAATATCAAAGATTTATTACACAATCAAGAATTAATCATATACTAAAATTATCAATAAAACTCGAAATAAAGCATATATTTTAAGACTACATAATAATATGTATAAAAAAACTTTGCAGCTGTATTTTTGGGTCATGTGACTACTAGTAACCAATAACAGCATTTTTACTGATTTACTGTATCTGAAAGTCCAGAAGTATAACCAACAATCTCAATGAGTTAATATATCAGATCAATACAGTTAATATCTGTGATATGTTGCTGTCAACTATAATTATGTTTAAATATCATGGAGAAAATAGTGGCTTATAACTTTAGTAAATGTTACTCATGCACTATCAGTATAGTAGACAAAGTTGTGGCTCCCTTATTTGTATTTTGTAAAGTTATATAAGATCCTTGCTATGACTGACAAAAGATTCCCCTGCCCAACCAATTGCCTGACCAGTAGTCTTCTTAACTCAACACCAGGTGGAGGCGGGGACAGGAAGGAAAATCTCTCAGCCAAACTATAACAGATGTAGTCTAGGGTCAGCAACAGTTTGGACAGAAATCAGACAATATCACAAGGCCAAAGGAACGTTAGGTTAAGGAAGCTTGTCAAAAACCAAGAGGGTTACTACTGCACCAAGTCAGCAGATGAAGAAAGGTTAGACGAAATCCAAAGTTCATGACAGGCAGAAATTAATGGATAGTCAAAAGAAAACACAGCAGAGGTCAGTAACAGTAAATTCAGCAGTAATAATCACACCGAGGATGCAGAAACATAATACTCGGGCACAGGAGAAAGGAGGAGTTTGCTATCTAAGCCTGAAATAGTGCAGGTAGCCGCAATGTAACTTGGAATGCCACCTGCACTATCTGGGACTGAGGCACACTTAAGTAAACAGCAACCACTGTTGCCAAGATGCTAACCATGCAGACAGGAAAGCTGATGTGCGCAAAAGTCCAGACTCACAAAAACAGTGTGTATGTCAATCCTTCTAATTTGTAGTATAGTTGTTCCCAACTAGAAGATTTCTCCATCGCTTGACACCCCAACGGCTTTCACAGATGCCATTCTGTCAGCAGTAATAGGAAACAAAGTGGATCTCTACTTGCGCGATTCCCCAACAGCTTTCAAGTATGCCGTTCTGTCAGCAGTAAAAGGAGGAAGAGTATACATATATATATTAAAGTCCCGCAATATAAAGTTTCAGTTTATGGTATGACTACTACAAAAAGTAGTATGCACCGTAGTCACACATTACACTTATTGACCCTGCGATATTACATGTGATTCAGTTCCGTTGCTGCCCGATAGTTTCTGACCTTGGCTTGAACTGGATTTACTCTACTGTTTATGATTTGGCTTTGTCTTCTGCCTGTATGTTGCTGACCTCTGGGCTGTATTTTATCTCTCTATTGGTCACATCCTGGGTCTTACCCTCCATGCTGGGGCATTGTTTTGTGAAGTCACTTCCCAACCTTAGGGTCCTTTCCTAGACAGGCATTAACCAATCTGTGACAAAATGACTATTCCACCGCCCTTCTCTGCGTCACATTGCTATTTGAACTAAGTTCTTTAAGAACTTCATTTTCACAGAAAGATAGATTATGATCCATTTTAACCTTATCTAGATCTTTTGTTCAAACAGCTCTAGATGGGTTCCCTTTTCTTATATTTTTTGCTTTAAATCAGTGTGATAGAAAATATCAAAATCCTTAGTCATATTATGATTCAACTTATTTTCTTGAGATTTTTAGAAAATATCTTTTGAGAGTGAGTTTTCGCATAAATTGATATTGATCAGAGTTTCAAACTTATTCATTTTACTAGTAGGTGCAAAGCTCAATCCCTTTTGTAGCACTTGGAGTTGTTCTCTAGTCAACTCTGTGTTACTCAAATTGAAAATACCGTTAGTAGGTACTTTCTGTGGGATTTTTGTTTTCCCCTTTCCTCTGCATGTAGATTTATTTTTCTGTTTTTTTTTTTTTTTTTCTTGCAAATTCTCTGGAGTCTGAATGTTCTCTGATCTGTTCCTAAAAAACACTCTTTAGAGTGCACATCTTTTAGTTTCTCCAACCCATTGGATAAATTTAACTTCCATTAATTTTGTTTATAATTATCAATAAATGTGGAATGTGCTCGGCCAAAGGACTTTCACTTTGAATATAGACTACCATTTTGATTGAATTGGTCTCATGTATATCTGTTCTTAGCGGAGAGTCCATTCGCTTATCATAATATTTTTAAAATGACCTCACATCTAATCACATCTAGTTTAATAAATTCTTTGATTAACTATATATATCAGATCAATACAGTTAATATCTGTGATATGTTGCTGTCAACTATAATTATGTTTAAATATCATGGAGAAAATAGTGGCTTATAACTTTAGTAAATGTTACTCATGCACTATCAGTATAGTAGACAAAGTTATGGCTCCCTTATTTGTATTTTGTAAAGTTATAAAAGATCCTTGCTATGACTGACAAAAGAAGATTCCCCTGCCCAACCAATTGCCTGACCAGTAGTCTTCTTAACTCAACACCAGGTGGAGGCGGGGACAGGAAGGAAAATCTCTCTGCCAAACTATAACAGATGTAGTCTAGGGTCAGCAACAGTTTGGACAGAAATCAGACAATATCACAAGGCCAAAGGAACGTTAGGTTAAGGAAGCTTGTCAAAAACCAAGAGGGTTACTACTGCACCAAGTCAGCAGATGAAGAAAGGTTAGACGAAATCCAAAGTTCATGACAGGCAGAAATTAATGGATAGTCAAAAGAAAACACAGCAGAGGTCAGTAACAGTAAATTCAGCAGTAATAATCACACCGAGGATGCAGAAACATAATACTCGGGCACAGGAGAAAGGAGGAGTTTGCTATCTAAGCCTGAAATAGTGCAGGTAGCCGCAATGTAACTTGGAATGCCACCTGCACTATCTGGGACTGAGGCACACTTAAGTAAACAGCAACCACTGTTGCCAAGATGCTAACCATGCAGACAGGAAAGCTGATGTGCGCAAAAGTCCAGACTCACAAAAACAGTGTGTATGACAATCCTTCTAGTTTGTAGTATAGTTGTTCCCAACTAGAAGATTTCTCCATCGCTTGACACCCCAACGTCTTTCACAGATGCCGTTCTGTCAGCAGTAATAGGAAACAAAGTGGATCTCTACTTGCGCGATTCCCCAACAGCTTTCAAGTACGCCGTTCTGTCAGCAGTAAAAGGAGGAAGAGTATACATATATATATTAAAGTCCCGCAATATAAAGTTTCAGTTTATGGTATGACTTCTACAAAAAGTAGTATGCACCGTAGTCACACATTACACTTATTGACCCTGCGATATTACATGTGATTCAGTTCCGTTGCTGCCCGATAGTTTCTGACCTTGGCTTGAACTGGATTTACTCTACTGTTTATGATTTGGCTTTGTCTTCTGCCTGTATGTTGCTGACCTCTGGGCTGTATTTTATCTCTCTATTGGTCACATCCTGGGTCTTACCCTCCATGCTGGGGCATTGTTTTGTGAAGTCACTTCCCAACCTTAGGGTCCTTTCCTAGACAGGCATTAACCAATCTGTGACAAAATGACTATTCCACCGCCCTTCTCTGCGTCACATTGCTATTTGAACTAAGTTCTTTAAGAACTTCATTTTCACAGAAAGATAGATTATGATCCATTTTAACCTTATCTAGATCTTTTGTTCAAACAGCTCTAGATGGGTTCCCTTTTCTTATATTTTTTGCTTTAAATCAGTGTGATGGAAAATATCAAAATCCTTAGTCATATTATGATTCAACTTATTTTCTTGAGATTTTTAGAAAATATCTTTTGAGAGTGAGTTTTCGCATAAATTGATATTGATAAGAGTTTCAAACTTATTCATTTTACTAGTAGGTGCAAAGCTCAATCCCTTTTGTAGCACTTGGAGTTGTTCTCTAGTCAACTCTGTGTTACTCAAATTGAAAATACCGTTAGTAGTTACTTTCTGTGGGATTTTTGTTTTCCCCTTTCCTCTGCATCTAGATTTATTTTTCTGATTTTTTTTTTTGTTTTCTTGCAAATTCTCTGGAGTCTGAATGTTCTCTGATCTGTTCCTAAAAAACACTCTTTAGAGTGCACATCTTTTAGTTTCTCCAACCCATTGGATAAATTTAACTTCCATTAATTTTGTTTATAATTATCATTAAATGTGGAATGTGCTCGGCCAAAGGACTTTCACTTTGAATATAGACTACCATTTTGATTGAATTGGTCTCATGTATATCTGTTCTTAGCGGAGAGTCCATTCGCTTATCATAATATTTTTAAAATGACCTCACATCTAATCACATCTAGTTTAATAAATTCTTTGATTAACTATTGGGAAATCTACAGTTTTTTTTGGAATTTGCAATATTGCCTATAACAAAGAATCTTTCTTTTCAAAGTATCTTAAATTAAATCTATTTTTTTTTCTCACGGGTATATTGGAATCTTTTCTATATTCAAATTTTGTTTCCTCTATTCTTACATTAGTGTTGCCTTTGAGAAGTCTTATTTTCATTATTATTGCCTAAACTATTTTGTAGGCCATCTGAGTTATTGTTATATTGTGTCTTAACTTTATAGTCATCCTCATCTCTATCATATTTTGACTTTTAGTGAGCAGTAATTATCTTTCTTAAGCCTTAACCCTCTCTGTACCATTCAGTTTCTAAGTACTTTCTCATAAAGGCTACTTCCATCATTTGCTTTGATTCTTTCACCATAACTAAAATTATATTAATATCAAAATTCCTAGAGATAGATGCTATATCATCATCATTAATCTGGTTGTTTCAAAATTACTTAAAGGGACATTTATGATACCAGTTATTAGTCGGCACTTGTAGTCACCAAAGGCTGTTATCACAATAGGTGTAACGACTTAGAAATAGCAATGTCACTAAGGACTATAAGATCTTGCAAAGTAATATGTTCTCCGCTTCACCACTCACCTCCAAAACAAATGACCGGTCCGGGTGCTTACCTCCACCGGAATGAGTGTGTGACTGTCCCAAGGCAGAGGAGCTCTTCACACTCTGGGTCAGGATATACCTCACTTATCTGTTCAATTGACCGTCAGTGGCTCACTGTGCTCCATCGCCCTCCATGACTCAATCGCTCTCGGCGTCTGACGTTATCAATCTGCACAACCTCCGACCGGTCTCTTCTGATGATGTACGAGGTGAGTGGACTATTGTGCACAGGAATCCCATCCAAACTAATCCGTGCAAGCCTCCGTTTCAGGGAAAATGTCAAGCACAATACAAGTAAGGTGTACTGGCAGCCGATATATGCATTAGTAATTATTGCATTCATTCATTTATTTATCACAAGTCTTTACCATCCCAACAGTAGTTAAATGTTTAAACTTTGTTTTCTTATCAGTGAGTTAAAGGGTTAAATTATAGAATTGAATTAGGTTTGTTAATATATTAACATGATACTTTTTGATATCAAGCCAAAAAGGGTGTGTTCCGCTGCAAGTAATATGAGGTGGATTTTGTTTTTATCCTATTAGCTGGTTCTAATTGGTATATATTGGGCATTAGAACAAGTGACTGCAGCTACTATTACGGCTTCTTTCAGCCGAAACGCGTCAGTGGGCAGTCCTTGAGTGGAACACACACCAACCACTAATCCGTGGGATACACTGTGTCATTGCAGCATTGTAATGTCATTTTAAGAATTCTTCAAATAAAGTTCCTTGTTTATCTATCCGGCTACCAGTGCACCTTACTTGTATTGTGCTTTATACTTAAAGGGACAGTCAAGTCCAAAAAAAACTTTCATGTTTAAAATAGGGCATGTCATTTTAAACAACTTTCCAATTTACTTTTATCACCAATTTTGCTTTGTTCTCTTGGCATTCTTAGTTGAGGTTCATATGCTAATTTCTTAGACCTTGAAGGCCGCCTCTAATCTAAATGCATTTTGATAGTTTTTCACCACTAGAGGGCATTAGTTCACGTATTTCATACAGATAACATTGAGCTCATGCACGTAAATGTACCATGGAGACAGCTCTGATTGGCTAAAATGCAAGTCTGTCAAAATAACTGAAATAAGGGGGCAGTCTGCTGAGGCTTAGATGCAAGGTAATTACAGAGGTAAAACATGTATAATTATAACTGTGTTGGTTATGCAAAACTGGGGAATTGGTAACTAAGGGTTTATATATCTTTTAAAACAACAAAAATTCTGGTGTTGACTGTCCCTTTAATATTTTATTTCTTAATGAAAAGAGATCCATCTAGTACTGAATTTGGGCTAGATTACAAGTGGCTGGTTATTGCTACCACAAAGTTCGCTCAGATAATTAACCAGAGATCAGATCTTCAAAATAGAGGGTATTATAGTTTTTTATTTTTAAAAAATTTAGCTTTTAAAAAACAAAGCAAAAAAAAAAAAAACTGCACTAGGCAGTTTTAAGGGGTTAAAAGTGGTGGGTGTGGGGTTTTATTAAAACGGTCTATGGGAACTGTGTGTTCCCTGTAAATATATATGTATATGCTTATATACATATATATTTATGTGTTAATATGTGTATATATTCATATTAACACATAAATATATATGTATATTATCATATACATATATATTTAACATTTGCTGCAATCTCTGTACTACTTATCTCCTTCGCTGCACGAGGTTCTTATGCCATGTGTCACGGCATGAGAATGAGGCTCCCATTGGAGCCTATGGAAGCACGCTCTCGTGAGCACAATGCTTCTCAGCAATGCGAATCCGATTTTGCGTTCTCATTGCTGTCAACTTGTAATACCAGTGCACATTAGCGAAAGCGATATTTAATGCTCCACTTGTAATCTGGCCCTTGGGATCTAATAAATCAGGAAAAAAAAAAAATAAAAAAAAAAATACTAGCTCTAAATAGGTACAGTTTCAAGCTACACTTGTCCTGTTCCCTGCCAAAACAGTAAAGTAAATCTATTAAGTGTTACTAAAGTGAGAGCTAAATAGAGCTAAAGACACTTGGAAACTCTATAAATAAAATTTCACATATCATAAGTGGTTTCAGAGAAGAACTTTGTAGTTTTTTAAAACCATATTTTAGAGGATCCAACTAGTATAATATACGGTTTGTATACTGCAGATACTACAGCTTTACAATTTGCTGAAGTTTCATGAATTTTTATAAATGTTTGATTTCAAAATAATGCGATTACTGACCACAATATTGCCTTTTGGGGTCATGTCTGTACGTGATCATGTGTCTACTACACTATAATGAAGTTTAATAGTGTTAAAATAGTGCAAAAAACTGTGAAACTGAACATCAATTAAAAGGTCTCGTGCCAGATATATTAGCAGTTTGAAAATCTATGCTAGGTGACCTTGCCAGGAGCACATATGCAAAATTGTGTTTCAGAGAAGAAGATATTCGAAGATTTTTGTACAATCCAAGATGGTAGCCACACCATGGAACCAACGTACTTCTCTTGAACAAGTCCCTGCTTACTGTGCTGTGATTTTGAAGCTCTAGCAGAAAAAAATGCTGCATCACGATGGGTGATGGCTGTCGGCAGCATGTAAACGTGCACAACGGGGGGCGGAGCCTACAGCTGTAGTGGCAGGACATGTCTTATGGGAGCTCCTGGTTCTATCACAGAGTTTTATGAAATATTTTAGTAGTTTTCCATAGAGAAAGTATATTATTTTGTGACCAGAGACCAGCAGATTACTATATGATTCAAGAAATTGATAATCCTGGGGTAAACTCTTTGGATTCACATCTCTGCCTAAGGTCTGCAGTTAGGCCACGCAGATGCTGCATTTATCTGGTGTCAAGCAGTTTGTAGAGCCGGGGCCTTCGCATATCCCCCCCCCCCCGGGTGACTGGGGTTACGCGCAGTACTAATTACTGCTACTTCTGCAAATTGTTCCTGCAATTACATGACAATATGTGTGCAACTAAAAATGCCATTTCAGCACAGGACATGCAACGCATATTACAAGAGCATTTTTTGAGCCTATCCAGGAGTATACATAGGGCCTGGAATGACACTCCTACACGCCAGAGATCAGACACAGCTCCAGTGAACAGCGGAGCGGTAACCCTGGACATCGTAGAGAGCACAGCAGTGAACAAGACAGAAAGGGCTCTGACTACTGAAGTACATACAGCACTCGAGAGCCCGTGGGAGTCTAGGCGGATTGCGGCATTACAGAAACAAGCAGAATGCTCTGCCACTCCTTCAAGGGTCGAAATGTCGAGGTGGTCTGTTTTTGTGAGGAGGGCTGACTTGTTAGATGAGACGAGACAAACACCAGCTGTGATAGTGATAAAAAGGCTCGCTAAGCACCTTCAGCCCGACATGACCACAGGAACGGGGAAGGGCCTAACCACAATACTGCCCAGAATAAGAAATAAAGTACCTAATTCGGAGAAACTTCCCTCTTCTACCCCAAGACCTCAGGGGAACCACTGTTCGCTGACTGCAGAGAAATATCATTTAACTTTCCAATGCACTGCTCCTACGAGAGCCTTCAGAGACTGGCGACAAGGTATTGGGTAAGCTGCGCTTCACATGGAAGGCCAGACTATTGCCGGGTCTGGGGTGCACATACTTTGATCAGATGGCTATACGGCAAGTACTAGTTCTCATGGTGACTTTATATGGAAACTTTATTTGACTCCACATTGGGACCTAATTATTTTTGGCTTCATGTAACATTAACCATTGAGAATAGTTCTCTGTTCCTAGAGACTTACTATATATTAGGGTCTGCGTTTTTGCTTGATCATGGGGGGATATCTACTCTCCCTTCTTAGCTATATAGGCTAGTTTAACTATAAGTTTGATCAACTGGTTCACAGTTTATCAGTTTGTGTGTTGATTTGTCATTTAGAATTTCCAGCTGTGCTAGGTCTTACTTATATCTGGTTTATTATGAGAGACCGTCTGTATTATTAATTATGTATACCACGTTTACAGCACTATACCTGCATGAATAGCCCAGAGTTTAGTTACTCCCACTATGCTAGTCCTAGCCTCTGTATATTTTGCTAATGGAGAACACCTGTGTATTTATTTGTGTATGTTATGTCCAGGGTATTGTATATTTATGAACAGCCCAAAGTCGTGATGCTCCCACCCAGCTAGGTTTTGCTCTTATATACCCTGTTGTTAGTGTTTAACTAGAAGATATCCTTATACCATGGTATTTATTTATATCAACCAGATGTTTTCACAATATATAAGTGGACTCCGGTATATATTCCATTATAAATTTCCTTTGACACCCCTATTGCTCATATGCCATTTCTACCCCCCTCTACGCCTTGTACTTTTCGGACACTGGAGTTGTGCTCAAAATGGTGGCTTGGGAGTGTTCCTACTGCTTCTGAAAGATAGATCTTTTTTATGCCCTTAACAATACTAGATACATGTTCTTACATCTCATGCATATATATATATATATATATATATATATATATATATGTATTTATAGTCACTGTGTTCAACAATGTTTTGAAGGTCCAAAAGCGGCATTATAAGTACTAGTTCTCATGGTGACTTTATATGGAAACTTTATTTGACTCCACATTGGGACCTAATTATTTTTGGCTTCATGTAACATTAACCATTGAGAATAGTTCTCTGTTCCTAGAGACTTACTATATATTAGGGTCTGCGTTTTTGCTTGATCATGGGGGGATATCTACTCTCCCTTCTTAGCTATATAGGCTAGTTTAACTATAAGTTTGATCAACTGGTTCACAGTTTATCAGTTTGTGTGTTGATTTGTCATTTAGAATTTCCAGCTGTGCTAGGTCTTACTTATATCTGGTTTATTATGAGAGACCGTCTGTATTATTAATTATGTATACCACGTTTACAGCACTATACCTGCATGAATAGCCCAGAGTTTAGTTACTCCCACTATGCTAGTCCTAGCCTCTGTATATTTTGCTAATGGAGAACACCTGTGTATTTATTTGTGTATGTTATGTCCAGGGTATTGTATATTTATGAACAGCCCAAAGTCGTGATGCTCCCACCCAGCTAGGTTTTGCTCTTATATACCCTGTTGTTAGTGTTTAACTAGAAGATATCCTTATACCATGGTATTTATTTATATCAACCAGATGTTTTCACAATATATAAGTGGACTCCGGTATATATTCCATTATAAATTTCCTTTGACGCCCCTATTGCTCATATGCCATTTCTACCCCCCTCTACGCCTTGTACTTTTCGGACACTGGAGTTGTGCTCAAAATGGTGGCTTGGGAGTGTTCCTACTGCTTCTGAAAGATAGATCTTTTTTATGCCCTTAACAATACTAGATACATGTTCTTACATCTCATGCATATATATATATATATATATATATATATATATATATATATATATATATATATATATATATATGTATTTATAGTCACTGTGTTCAACAATATTTTGAAGGTCCAAAAGCGGCCTTATATTACTATATACTCCTCCTAGCTTTGTCCCATGATACCATGGCGGTCCAAAAGTGACCTCATATACACATAGGAGGCACAAAAATAGAGGTTTTAATTTTATAGGTCACTAATATTTAGGTCATTTAGCTACGGTATATACTCTACACACCATAGTGGTATATGCAACTCTTTTATACCTGCAAGTGTCATTGTCTTTGTACAAATAATGTATTGTGGCTGGTCATTTATTGTATGTATCGTGATCTTGTTACCTCATTGTAATGTTTATTAAATCTCAATAAAAAAAAAAAAAATGTGCACAACGGGTGCTAAAAGATAATTTATTGATCAGGTAGACGAAAAGGGGGTAAGTGATGGGGTAAGTGTTAACCCTTATTACAACCATACTCTTTAAAGAGTCATCATGTTTTATGTTTAGTGTCCCTTTAACATTGGTTTTATTCTAGTACACATTTAAATTAATATTACTATGTGCTATGCAAAAATTTGTGCAAATATACAAGGGACAGATAAAATATTAATTATAATAATGGTGACAATGGCTGCATTGAACAAAAAAGATGCAATGATGCAAATAAACAAAATAAGCAGGAGTTGTGTTGTAAGTTGTTGTTTTTATTCATCAAACTTTCATGTATTTTTAAAACTGCTATAATGATTTTTCTAAAAATATATAACCTTATGTTAGAAAGTTTTTTTCTATGGAAATTCATCTAAACTTAGTACCTCTGTGGATATTCATAACTTATGTTCACTGAAAAATGTGTTATTTTAATACAAGTAAAAGCATAGATCAAAGAGATGCTCCATATTTTCTGACTTGATTAACAATCTATAAATTTCATGTTTGAATTTAGCATTTTTAATGCACATAAAGATGTGGGTCAAGTCCTTGTTATGGGTGTAAACAAATCAAAGCAAAATATTTGTATCTTTTCAACAAAAGTGTTTTTTATTATGCATTTGCGAAGTCGTTGTATAAAGAAAATGCTCTCCCTTAGCTGTATTGCATATAAACAAAGTATTTATGTATATTTTCCTGCTATTGACGTTACTGATATTTTAAATGAATACCATAATAAAAGGACAGTACACTCATCATTTAATTGCAAATAAATGAGTTTATTAATTTAATAAAAGAAAAGAAAACATTGCAATATACATTTAGTAGTTATTTTGCTCTAAACTTTTTGCTCTAAAATACCTTGAAAAATTGTGCTTTTATGCTGCAAAATGCTGCAAATTGCCTGGCTTGGTTATATACCACATATTATCGCTGCTGTCCTATTCTTGGGCTTGTATTATGAGTTGAAAGTAAAAGGTTAGTGCCTGAGTGAGAGTCTCAAGTGCGCTTCTCTCAGAAGCCAAATTTATTAAATATATATATAGTCCTCAACAACTTTTTGTGTTTTTAAATCCAGCATAATCATATATCTTGTATATATGGGGACAATACTCACAGTACATAAACCTCAAAATAGACCTCCAGGAGTGAAGGACAAACCTGTTTAGAGTCCCTTGGACACAGTAGCCAGCAGTTCCCTGGAGATTTGGCATTGACGGATGATGATTACCACAGGATAGATAAAAACAGGAGTGACAGCAACATGCAGCAGAGGTACTTAACTAGGTAGGCCTCTGGTACACAAACCCCAAAAATACACCTCCAAGATAGGAAGACAAAGATATGCTTAGAGACTCTTGTACACAGCAGACAACAGTTTACTATGATTTTTACATTAACTGATGATGATCACCACAGATCAGGAAGGCCAGGAGAGGCAGCAGAGTTACTGAAGTAGGCTTCTGGATTATAGTTCACCGACCCCATACATATACCTCCAAGGAAAGTGACAAGTGGAGTGAAAGCAGTATGGATGAATGGAAATTAACTTCTCACATTCCTCACTATCCCACACACCTGCTACTTAAACAAATTTGAAGTTATCCGTGTAGACTCAATTCAAAGATCTGTTTACAAAGTTCTTGTGAAATTCATTTAACATGAGCAGGAGCAGTATCTCTCAGAAGCCCAACTAAAACAGAAAGGAGAGAACTACTTTGAAAATGGTGCTTTGGTGAAGGTGGGGAACTACAGAGAGATGCACAATGGTGTGGAATGTGCATCAGTGCTGCAGCAACCACAACCTTGTACATTTAATTTTTCTAATTTGTGTGTATTCCACATATTGGCAAAATATCTTATCTGACTTCCAAGTCGATCATCATGAACTTCTGCCTCTAGGTATGGCTTGAAACAAATGGAAGAATCCAAGACCAAACAAACAAAGAGATGTGCCAAAACTTTGTGGCTCACTGAGCCTAGCTGTTCCCCAATAATTTTTCATGGGCTGATGACCACTGCAGAGCAGGAGCAACAGTGGGCAGCAGCTTCTCTAAAGTAGGCAGCACTCTAGATTTTAGAACATCAACCCTATAAATAGACCTTCAAGGGAGGTGAACAAAGACATGCCAAAACTTTGAATTCCTATTGGAATCCAAATATCCATACTCATCTTCTTTATCAAAATTTACATTTGGATTCTTCTGTTTTAAAAGGTTGGTCTGCTTTTACGAAACAGCATTTTAGTTAAACACAAAACATAACACAGTGTGCAGATGGATTGCAGGCCACCGCTGTATTAAAGGCAGTCACCTTCTTAGGCAGGAACAGGGGAGTCTTAAGCAAGACAACATCACTACTAGGTGGAAATTGACTTTAGAGATTGTGGAACATTGGAGCAGCAGAGGGCTATCCTCCATTCAATGGCTTTCTGTCTATTCATTGGAATTGGGAGTCCATTAGGTAGAGATGAGTGGGCCATGATTGGTCAGTTAGTGGCAGTCCTAAAGACCTTTAAGTATATCCTAGAGAACTTGAGTCAAAATACTGCCAGTCTTGGTCATGTCATAGTCTTGTTCAGTCATCTCTTGAGCAAAGTTGATGCCTTCCGTGAAAATAGTGAAGTAGTTCCTGCTGGCATAATAAGATAATGAAGTAGCAGCACTTGTCAGGAGGCTGAAGGAGTAGAAGAAAGATTACATGTGGAGTGTCTCCTTTGAAATATTTTTCCAATAAAAACTTGCATCCAAAAGTAAAATGGTTTGAAAGAGTAATTCTATTATTGTGACCATAAAATTAAGGGAAATAGCTGATCATTTGTAGGTTTTATCAAACAGAGTTGCATTTAGTTGTCACTCAAAAGGAAATTACTATTTGGCAGACTTAGAATGAAATCATAAAAGATAAATCAATGGAGACATGTATTCAAACTGCGTATATTTAAAGGCCCGTAACAATTTAATTACCTAACTACAAACAGACTGGGTCAAGCAGGAAACTGCATTGCTAGATGTACATATGAGTACAGACCAGGATGAAAATGTGACAGCTGATTGCCTGTCTCACTTACCTTTGCCATCACTGGATGTTCAACAGGAGGATTATGTAGAAGTTGTTTTACTTCTTACAAGCACTCGCCCTATAGTAACACAAGAACAAATTGAAGCTGCCTGTTTAGCAATTCAACAAACATTATGTTAATTTCTGTTGAAGCAGTGGCCCAACACTTAAGTTCTAAAGGACTTGAGTCAGCATTTCTGACTGTATGTGATGAACTCCTCACAAAATAGCTGGTGCCATGACACACTACGGGAGGTGGCAACTGGAAACATGGGTAGTGGTCTGATGCACTAATTGGATGCTCTACAACAGGAGATAATGGTGGGATGGAGAGAATCAATGCAGGTGGCGAATACTAGCTTAAAACTCACAATGCACAGCCCCAGTAGTGTAATCTTCTCCATCAATATCTCATCAGGCTCTTAATCAAGTTCCTTCTGGTTCAGAGCAAAGGGCAGCTATTAAAGACATAATGGGAGTCAGAATAATTTAACCTCATCAGCAAAACCAAAGACAGGGGAAAACTGCTAAATAATTCCCCATTCTCCCTGGTTGCTTTTCACAATGGGATCATCTACTACTACTGAAACGTCTGTCCTGCTGCGGCTACGAGACAACCTTCATATTCTGGTAAAAATAATCGGCTGCTGATATTAAATTTGGTGGAAATCCCGAAAGTGGCAGAACTGGCAGTAGAAGAACTGATGGTGGCAGTGGGGCGAACACTGGTACAAGGGAATTTGGATGTAAAAGTGTACATGGAGGCTGCTTGGTAACATCAGACTCCCTCCAGATCGTACTATTAGGCTTGGAGCCAAACAATGTTAATTCAGAAAATACACCTTCAGTTCCCCTCATTCTCCTCTACTTTTATGGGTGGTCTTAGATAACCCTTTGTGTTAATTATTCTCCTGCTACTAGTTATAAGTACTGGTAGGCCCTGAATATCTCCTACAACTGGTGGACATGAGATTGCCTGCTACAGTAGATGCTGTTGATGCCACAATTGCCACTGCTCCTCTAGATGCTTGAACTGGACGAGCAGAAAATGGTCTTGAAAATGATATTTGACTAAGTGAAACAGAATCGACAGTGCTTGTTGCACTTATGTTTATTAGACAAGTAGAAGCAGACACGGCTCTGCTCTGGTGGAGACGGTGCTTGTACTTCTGGTGGTGGTGGCAGCAGCTGGAAACATAGTACATTTTGAGGGACTAACAAATTTATGACAGAATCAGGGCTGGCTCAACCATGGGACCAAGTGGGTCCAATGGACCCAGGCAGCACTTGACAATGGGCAGCACTTCAGTGACTGAGTCAGTCACTGTCAGATCCAGACCAGTCTTGTGTCTCTGTGGGAAAATTCACAGGCTCCCAGCAGCATAAACTCTTCATGCACAAAGACACAAAACTGGTTGGGGTGACATTCAAGACCGGACAAGTGCATCTCTTTCCTAACTTCCTTCCCACTTATTGCCCAATTGTGCATAAGCATTGGTTGCATGCAGGAAGGCAGACTTAGTAAGGTTAGCAGCCAGGCTAGTAGGTTAATATAGTAATCAGTAATATTACTACTGGGGGTGGGGGGGGGGGGCATCATTGCATTTTCAGAACCAGGCAGCAAAATTTCTTGGGCCAGCCCTGGACAGAATAATATAATTATATATTATTAGCTATAAGGTTTTCTTTTGTTTGGTGCCCACACTGCAGTAACAAATATGGTTCAATTTGTGATAAGTGCATCATGTACTGTTCCTTTAATTTTTTCCCCTGACCGTTACTCTAGACCTTCCATCCTCTTACAAAATTCATCCCACATTTCATGTCTCGTTGTTGAAGCCTTATTTTCTAACCCAAGCTCAAATTGTCCCACAACCACCATCCCATATAACCTTGCAGGATGAAGAATATGAGGTTCACAGCATAATTGACTCCAGACTTTATAGAGGATCCTTACAATACCTGGTCCATTGGAAGGGCTATGGTCCAGAAGAGGATTCTTGGGAACCATCCATGCACGTTCATGCTCCTAGACTAGTATCCCTTTTTCATAGGTGCAATCCGGATAGACCGGGACCTGCAGCTGCTGGGCAGCTTCCTTGACATGGGGGATATGTCATAGGTGCATCATGTACTGTTCCTTTAATTTTTTCTCCCACCCTTTTTTTCTCTTTCCTCACAATAAAAGTATGACTCACCTTTCCACAGGTGCTCAGTAATTTGTGTGTATAGGCTGACAAACCTTGCCAGTCATTCTCCTAAAGGGACACTCAGGTTAAATTCAAGTTTCATGATTCAGATACAGCATGTAATTTTAAACAACTTTCCAATTTACTTCCATTAAAAAAAAATGTGCACAGTCTTTTATATTTACACGTTTTGAGTCACCAGATCCTACTGAACATGTGCAAGAATTCACAGACTATACGTATATGCATTTGTGATTGGCTGATTGCTATCACATGGTACAAGGGGAGTGGAAATATACATAACTTTGAAATTTGTTATAAAAAAATCTACTACTCATTTGAAGTTCAGACTAAGTGCTATTGCATTGTCTTGTTATCTTGCATTTGTTGATTATGCAAATCTAATGTGTTGACTGGTCCTTAATCTTTACTCAGCTAATTTGGGAAATTAACAGTTACAAACCTGTTACCTGCAGTCACCTTTTGGATTACAGTGTACATCCATCCTAAGCAAGAACTTGTGGATATAAAATCAAATATATTTGACTTTTGGAACTATCAAATATATTTTGTAGATGTCACTCTCTCACAGTATCTGCAGCACCTGTTTGTGTCAGAACACTGTTGCAAACATTTTCACAGCACAACTATCTTTTGCCCCAGGATTAAAACCCTTCTATGGAGGAAAGACAAACTTCAAAATTCCTTTTGCAGATGTTAACAAAGATCTGCAATAACTTTAAAATATAAGGCTCTTAGAAAAGAGTTTCACAAGACAATCCCACTTCAGTGACATCACAGAGACTCTGAGGTTAAAATGTACCTACAGTTTTGTTTCTCATATTCAATAAGTCTCTCCAGCTAACTCCTGGTTATTGTTTATAGCTTTCCTTGCTTGTTGAGGAATTTCAGTTTAATTAATAACAAGTAAAATCTCGGACTTAAGCCACACCCACCAGTCACTGATCCAGATCTGACAGAGCTCCATTTCAAATCACAAAGGTAAACTTTTTATTCTCTGATGGTCATTTCCACTTGGACTCATTCTGTCTCTGTGGATACATAATATTGTTGATCTCTGCCTATGCTATAAAAAATTCTGTAAAAATTAACTGTGTGATCTGCAGTTGTGATCCAGTGTTCACTAAATTTGTTACCTGTTTAAAAGAACAGGCATAACATAACATATTACTGAGCCCGTTAAAAGAAAGATGGATCCAGCAGATCTCCCTACATTCGTTGTCAATCTGTCACAAAGGGTAGATCAACTAACCCAAGGCTTAGGAGAACTAAAAGTGCATAATGACAATTTATTAGGCATAATAAAAGACTTATCTGCATCAAAATCTGTTGTCCCAGACTCACTCCCAGAACCACAAGTTAGTATACCTGAAAAATTTTCTGGAGAGAGAGGTCAATATAGGCAATTTTAAAATTCTTGCAAACTACTTTTTTCTCTCAAACCAAGAACGTATTGCAATGAAAGAACAAAAGTAATGACAGTCATATCTTATCTCAGGGGTGAACCCAGGATTTGGGCTGATTCTTTTCTAGAGAATGATGATCCTATTTTAACATCATTGGAGGACTTTTTCACTGAGATGGGATTTCTATATGAGGATACTAATAGACAAATGACAGCTGAAGCAAAAATGAGAACCTTAAAACAAGGGAAAAGACCTGTTGAGGATTACCTCACCAAATTTAAACATCTTGTCAAGGATTCAGAATGGAGTCAAATAGCTTTAAGGAACCAATATAGGATAGGTCTGTCAGAGACACTGAAAGATGAATTAGCGCTTACTGAAATGCCTAAAACATTGGAGGGATTGATTAGCTTATCAGTTCAAATAGATAGAAGGATCATAGAAAGAAGATCTGAAAGACAGAATTATGAGACTCCCTACAGGAATACCTCTACATACCAACCAAAGCAAGTTACCGAACCCATGGAGATAGGTTTTACTAAAGGCCCACTACAACCGGAAGAGCGGAACCGCAGAAGGATTAAAAATCTATGTATGTATTGCGCCTCCCCAAACCATGCAGTAAAGGATTGTCCAACCCTTATAGCTCAAAAGAAAAGAAAGTCCCACCAATTTTTGATTGTTTGACTTCAAAAATTAAGAATGTTACTTATTGTAGTCTATCTCTCTCCCTACAGTGGGATCATCACCTACATGAAGTTGAAGCTATCATAGACTCTGGGGCATATGGTAATTTCATAGATTGTTCACTTGTTAAGTTAAATAAAATTCCACTTGTGGTGAAAACTGCTCCTGTGTGTATTAGAGTCATTGATGGTACATTTATTAAGGCAGGTCCTATAACACATCAAACCATACCTTTATTGGTTAAAACCACCTCTGGGTATGTAGAATACATATCTTTTGACGTTTTACCATCACCCTTATTTTCAGTAGTTTTAGGATTAAATTGGCTACAATTACACCAACCTGTCATCTCATGGAAAGATCTTAAGGTCAATCTAAATTCCCAATACTGCAAGGAAACATGTTATCCTCATTCTACCATCTTGTTATCACCTGAATTGGAATTACCTTCTGAGTACGAAGATTTCAGAGATGTGTTCAGTAAAAGAGAAGCAGAATATCTCCCACCACACCGTATTTATGACTGCCCAATAGAATTTAAGAAAAGGTTTCATTAGACCCTCTACCTCACCAGCTGGAGCTGGGATGTTTTTTTGTAAAAAATAAAGAAGATAGTCTCAGACCCATCATTGACTATTGTGAACTCAATAAAAGGACTATAGCAAACAGGTACCCACTTCCCCTCATACCTGAGTTGATCAAACTTCTTCTTCAAGCAAAGATTTTCAGTAAACTCAATCTAAGGGGGGTGTACAATTTAGTACGCATCAGAGAAGGAGACGAATAGATGACCACTTTTAGGACCAGATATGGGTTATTCGAATATCTGGTTATGCCATTTGGGCTCTGTAACGCCCCCACCACTTTTCAACGTTTTATAAATGACGTTTTCAGGGACCTACTTGATGTCTGCATAGTAATATACCTTGATGACATCCTTATTTATTCAAATACAATTAAAGAACATAAAAAAACATGTCAGATGGATCTTATCTAGACTCAGAACCCACCAACTATTCGCCAAACCTGAATAATACCTTTTTCATGTTACAGAATTGTCTTTTCTTGGTTATCATATATCCCCTACTGGAATCAAAATGCAAGATGATAAAGTCAAAGCTATCAAGGATTGGCCTACCCCTACATCCAAAAAAGATGTACAACGTTTTCTAGGTTTCGCAAATTATTATCGAAAATTTATTAAGAATTTTTCCTATATTTGCAAACCTCTTAACATTTTGACCAGTATATTCACTATCTTTAATTGGAATACAAGTGCCCAAAGGGTATTCGAAGATTTGAAACTGAAGTTTACTGAAGCACCCATTCTACGTTTCCCAGATCCAGCCTTGCCGTTTATTCTTGAGGTAGATGCGTCTGGATATGCAATTGGTTCTATATTGTCCCAACGTATAACTCCTAAGGATCCAATACATCCAGTTGCTTTCTTCTCTAGACTGATGTCTCCTGCTGAATTAAACTACCCGATAGGGGAAAAAGAGCTCCTAGTTATAAAGTCATCATTGGAGCATTGGCGTCACCTACTTAAGGAAACTGAAATCCCAATTTTGATTTTAACAGATCATAAAAATCTACAATACTTACAAACCAGTAAAACCCTATTCGTTCACCAAGTATGATGGAATCTATATTTTTCTAGGTTCAACTATCACATCTCATACAGGCCAGGAAGTAAAAATGGTAAGGCGGATGCTCTCTCCCGAAAAGTTGAAAAACCTATTCCTGTTAAAGAACCATCCACTATAATTCCCTCGGATCGGTTTTTAGGTTTAACTCATACCTTTAATCAACTTCTATAACAAAAGCTTTCTAAAATTGTTACATCAAGATGAAACTGGTATTATATTATAAAAATTGATTGTATATTCCAACTTCACTTCGTGCTACTCTGATTAGTGATCACAATGATTCCTCCTTGGCAGGACATTGTGGATTACATAAGACACTCAAGCTCATCAAGAGATCTTACTGGTGGCCATCTCTACATCAAACTGTCCAAAGCTATATGCAATCTTGCTAAACCTGTGCGGTTTCTAAATATGATAGGAAAAAAACAGATGGTTTTCTGATACCCCTACCCATACTCGAAAGACCATGGCAAATGATCGGCATGGATTTCATTGTCGACTTACCTGTTTCAAATAGATTTACAACCATCTTAGTTATCATCGATTTACTAACAAAAATGTCACACTTCATACCCTACCACAAACTTCCTACTTCAACAGAAACAGCACACCTTTTCCTCTCTCATATTGTAAAGCTACATGGTTTACCCCCAACACTAGTATTGGATAGGGGGACCTAGTTCACCTCCCGTTTCTGGAGAGAATTATGTAATGCATTAAAGATAAACCATCGCTACAGTATCGATTTCCATCCCCAAACAAACGGACAAACTGAAAGGGTAAATCAATGACTTGATCAGTATCTCAGGTGCTACTGCTCATTCCAACAAGAAAACTGGTCCATTTGTTCACCTATGGTAGAGTATGCATACAATAATATCATCAATGCATCAACTAAGTGTACTCCTTTCTACTCTAATTACGGGTATCATCCCAACTTTCATCTATTACCTCGGGTTGATACAACCTGTCCTCAAGTAAATGATACTACCAACACCTTAGTGGAAATTTTCTCTTACTTAAAAGAAAATATAAGGCATTCTCAAACACAGCATAAACATTATTATGATTCCAAGAGACGTCCGGCACCAGCATACAAACCTGGTGATAAAGTTTGGCTTTCAACCAAAAAATTAAAGATAAAGACTTCTTGCAAGAAACTATATGGACTTTATATAGGCCCTTTCCATATTCTTAAAGTGGTTAACAAAAATGCCGTTACTCTAGACCTTCCATCCTCTTACAAAATTCATCCCACATTTCATGTCTCGTTGTTGAAGCCTTATTTTCTAACCCAAGCTCAAATTGTCCCACAACCACCATCCCATATAACCTTGCAGGATGAAGAATATGAGGTTCACAGCATAATTGACTCCAGACTTTATAGAGGATCCTTACAATACCTGGTCCATTGGAAGGGCTATGGTCCAGAAGAGGATTCTTGGGAACCATCCATGCACGTTCATGCTCCTAGACTAGTATCCCTTTTTCATAGGTGCAATCCGGATAGACCGGGACCTGCAGCTGCTGGGCAGCTTCCTTGACATGGGGGATATGTCATAGGTGCATCATGTACTGTTCCTTTAATTTTTTCTCCCACCCTTTTTTTCTCTTTCCTCACAATAAAAGTCTGACTCACCTTTCCACAGGTGCTCAGTAATTTGTGTGTATAGGCTGACAAACCTTGCCAGTCATTCTCCTAATCTTTACTCAGCTAATTCGGGAAAATTAACAGTTACAAACCTGTTACCTGCAGTCACCTTTTGGATTACAGTGCACATCCATTGTAAGCAAGAACTTGTGGATATAAAATCAAATATATTTGACTTTTGGAACTATCAAATATATTTTGTAGATGTCACTCTCTCACAGTATCTGCAGCACCTGTTTGTGTCAGAACACTGTTACAAACATTTTCACGGCACAACTATCTTTTGCCCCAGGATTAAAACCCTTCTATGGAGGAAAGACAAACTTCAAACATCCTTTTGCAGATGTTAACAAAGATCTGTAATAACTTTAAAATATAAGGCTCTTAGAAAAGAGTTTCACAGGACACTCCCACTTCAGTGACATCACAGAGACTCTGAGGTTAAAATGTACCTACAGTTTTGTTTCTCATATTCAATAAGTCTCTCCAGCTAACTCCTGGTTATTGTTTATAGCTTTCCTTGCTTGTTGTGGCATTTCAGTTTAATTAATAACTAGTAAAATCTCTGACTTAAGCCACGCCCACCAGTCACTGATCCAGATCTGACAGAGCTCCATTTCAAGGCATCACAAAGGTAAACTTTTTATTCTCTGATGGTCATTTCCACTTGGACTCATTCTGTCTCTGTGGATACATAATATTGTTGATCTCTGCCTATGCTATAAAAAATTCTGTAAAAATTAACTGTATGATCTGCAGTTGTGATCCAGTTTTCACTAAATTTGTTACCTGTTTAAAAGAACAGGCATAACATAACATAATTAGACGAAAGGTACACAGTACTAAGGTATATACAGTACTGATAGTATACTAGTGACATTATAGGCAGCATATCTGCACTGTTTGCAATATAGGGCTAGATTACGAATAGAGCGCAAATTTGCGTTCCCACCCCCACACAATAACTTCGCTAGACAGAGGTTTTTGTGTGTGTCGGGTTGCGCTTGTATTACAAGTTGAAAGTAATAATATATATTACATCAAATATTTTAAAACAAAATAATAAAAATGATTAAACATACCATAAAATAATCCATATAACATAATTTTTATTATTTAAAAAAATAAAAATTTTATATGTAATATTTCAACAACGCGCCTTAATATTACTTAGTTTTTATGTGCGCTAATCCGCAACCACGTTAAAATATGTACACAAACAAACTGACACACACACATATACAAATATAAAAAAAGGTATTGGCGCACATCGAAACACATAAGACCACCTATTTTTAAACATATTTTTAACATATTTTTAAATGCTGCAAAAAATTGCCTGCTTAATATTTTTTAAATTTTTAAATAAAGTTGGGATCTTAGTCACACAATATGGCCATATTCTGCTCAGCCATTCACCACTTACAAGGTGTCCCAAAATAGACTGGTCCTAACACTATACAGTTTAGCCTTACTGGGCTGAATCATTCGATTCTAATATACAAAAATAGAATTCCAACACAGCAGTACTATGCCTAGATTGTAAGTTCTAGATTGTAAATTCCCACGGGAATAGGGCCCTCAATCCCTCCTGTATGTGCTTGTAAATTTTGTCCTGTATCTTACAAGTCTTGTATTGTTTTATCTTAATGAATTGTATCCATGGACAGCGCTGCGGAATACGTTGGCGCTTAATAAATAAAGTGTAATAATAATAATAATAATATGCCTCAAATCAAGACTGCACAGAGACTCCATGGCTTTATATATATATATAACTCAATTACATAGTCTGGAACACACCTGAGCAGGGTGGTGTGCTTTAACCAAAGGCATTTGATCAGTCTCCCTGGGATCTTAGTCACACAATATGGCCATATTCTGCTCAGCCAATCACCACGAGTTGTCCCAAAATAGACTGGTCCTAACACTATAAAGTTTAGCTTATAATCCATATAACATATATAATATAATTTTTATTATTTAAAAAATATATATTTTAAATGTGATATTTCAACAACGCGCCTTAAGATTACTTAGTTTTTATGTGCGCTAACTACGTTAAAATATGTACACAAACAAACTGACACACTTTTGGGGAAAGTGTCTGAAGTAATCTTCTGGTATATTATACCAGGCTTCTTTCAGTACTTCCCAGAGTTCTTCTTTAGATTTAGGTTGTCTTTAATGTATTTCTTTGTCCAGATGATCCCATTCTGCCTTAATAATATTCAAGTCTGGACTCTGTGGAGACCAGTCCATGACTGTCAGTGTTTTATCAGTTGTTTTTCTCTCCAAATATGATTTCACTGCATTAGCAGTGTGCTTGGGATCGTTATCATGCTGAAAAATAAAACCATCTAAAAGATGATTCTGAACCTATGTTTCACAACATAAAAAGCTGATGGTATGTGCACCGCAATGTTTCTAATTAGAGAAATGTGATATTGCTCCATTCCTCTCAATCGTGTTTATGGTCTTTCAATAATTTACTTGACATCATTCCAAGCATTTATGCCTCTCTAGGGGTAATGCACACTTATTTAGTTTAATGGATTAGATCAGCTATGAACCTTGAATTTAGTCAATGACAGGAGCCAGGGATAAGTGCTATGCTAACGTCACGCCCAATTGACTGGGATAAAGAAGCCCATTTTTCATTAGGTCCTAATGGCACCAAACAGATCAGCTTCCCTATAATATGTTTGGTGCTAAAAATGTTAATTAAATTTAAAGACCTTCTAAATGCTACGCAAAAAAATGTGCATACATTATTTAAATGTAACAAATATTAAAAGACCAATGTTCTATATATAAAGGTAGTGCTAATTTTTAAAGTATTGAACTTTTTATAATTTAAAGGGACACAGAACCCCATTTTTTTCTTTTCGTGAATCAGATAGAGCATGCAATTTTAAGCAACTTTCTAATTTACTCCTATTATCGATTTTTCTTCGTTCACTTGTTATCTTTATTTGAAAAAGAAGGCATCTAAGCTTCTTTTTTGGTTCAGTACTCTGTACAGCACTTTTTTATTGGTGGATGAATTTATCCACCAATCAGCAAGAATCGCCCAGGTTATTCACCAAAAATGGGCCGTCATCTAAACTTACATTCTTGCATTTCAAATAAAGATACCAAGAATATGAAGAAAATTTGATAATAGGAGTAAATTAGAAAGTTGCTTAAAATTGCATGCTCTGTCTGAATTACAAAAGAAAAATTTTGGGTTTAGTGTCCCTTTAAGAAAAATCTTTTTATTTGCCTAAGTAATCATGTTAGGACAAGATAAATGTTTTAAGTATATGCATATTTAATATTTAGGGGTGTTTTAACTTTATAATGGTACTATTAATGTTCCCCTAGATATTCCTGCTACCAATCTAGGCCTAGAATACAAGTTGAGTGCCATTAATAGCGCAGGGTGCACAATTAATATAGCTAGACCCTGCTAGGATAAGTATGCAATCTGGTATAACAAGGTAAAACTGAATAACCACTGAACATTTAGCATGGCCGACATCACTTTAGCAATCTCTATACTTTCAATGGATCGCTAAACATTGCTCGCATTACAAGTTGAAAGCTATGTGTTGCTCACATGCAAATATATACAACTATATATACACATTTAATCCCTTCCCAGTCCAATATAATTGAGATATAAAATATCCCTGTTTTTTTTAAATAGAAATACTTCAAATACCTTTGTTCTTCACTTAGAAGAAAATGCTCTTTTTATTTTAAAATATATCTACATATAGATCTATTTAATACAATATATATATATAAAATGTTGGGTTATTTTTCTTAGTAAATGTGATAATCTTTAATTCAGTTGAAATCCTGTAAAATAAATAAAATAAATCTGGTGGTAAATGCAGTTGTATCTCATTGAGGAATCAGAATAGAAAATAAAAGACAATATATAGTTCCGTTGCTCATTTACCTCTCTCTAAATGTAAACATTAAGAATAAGCACTGAGTGGATTATACTGTTGAACAAAGGTTAAACCACCCCTATTAATACTTGAATTATTAACAGTGTTTTAAGCATATTTTTGTTACCATGAAATGCCTGTATGAGTAATTGGGGTGCAGCATTGCATAGAGAAGAAAACACTTCTAGACACAAGTTTGTGCTAAAGGGAATAAACCAGTTGGTGTAAACGAGCCATAACAAATTGATTTTAGTTTCATCCCATTTGATTTAAGAGCAAGCTTGTCAATGTTGAAGGACAATCCATTTTGTCAGTTTCAAAAAAATTCTAATGCCATATGTCAATGATAATAAATAACTCTTATTATCACAAACTTGTGAGAATGATTACTCTTCAGTCTTGTGTTAAATACCTAGTGCTAAATATATCAATTCTGTTAGATAATTAAATGTTTATTATACTTGAGATTTCACATGTCCGTTGATTAACCTCTTTTCTTTGTATAAATGAATCACAGTGCTATAGAAACTTACAATTATTTGAGTAAATGTGTAATTTTACACATAGGGACATTCTTTCAAATATGCCATTTGAATTGCAATCCTTATTTTACATTTTTTCATTTCTTTAATTGCAGATTACACTTTTTAAGGAAACACAGAACTAACTCATTAAACATAATCTAATTCTGATCCTGATTTTGTGTTGAATTTAGGCGTTAGACAATTTTGGAGATGTTGTTGTCATTGGTTAAAATAGATTATAGTTTTCAGTAACTGTAGCAGACAATTTGATCAGTCCTTGGCCAACTGGGTAATTTAAAATAAAAAAGCAAAGATATGCTGTGCGCTCAACTTGTAATAAGTATGCTGGTATTACTGAGTGGAGCGCAAATATCACGCTTGCGACATCGCAATTTTGTTTAGTTTAAAATTTGTATTCTCTCTTATTATTAAACAAAGGGGTTGAGATAAAAATGTATGGGCTATTGTTCTGTAAACATTGCTCACCATTTAATGTGTTAATTATCCATTTTAACTGATGGGGTGTATTTAATTGTTTGCAAACAGTTGACTAGACCAGCCCTTTTTAAACTGTGGGTCAGGACCCCATATGGGGCTGCGTAACCCTAATGTGGGGGTCTCGAAAAATTCAGGGAGGCCATGTAAGAAGGGGCTTCCTGATTCCATATTTCCTCCCGTGACCTTAAGGCCAGTTTTAGGGCACACACTCCAAGCACTGGTCAGCTGCCTGCTTCCTCCCAGCACTCCCTTTTCCCTCCTCTGCGGCAGCACTGGGAGGAAGTGATCATATGTCACTTCCTCCCAATGCACTGTGCTGCTCAGTAGAGAAGAGGGAGGCCTGCAGAGAAGGTCCATGCCCAGCAGTTATGGTAGGAGGCCTATCTTTGTAGGAGTTGTAAGCGAGAGTACTGGTAGCTACTCTTAGAAATCAGTGTCAAACTCCCATGAAGGTTTTTTTTTTTCCCTGTCACCATGGCTCACATATTAACTTGGTCCCTGGGTAAGCAAAATTACCTGTTAAGACAAAGACTTTAATATGTAATCAAAATCTCCCAGACCAGGGCTATTCAGTTTTTATTTCCTTACATGCAGGAAACAAACAGATTTTATTAATATCCATATACAAGCAGAAATGAGTCACTTAGTAACTCATGGAGAAGTATGAGTATGTAAGGGAGGGTATGAGTATGGAAGGGAGGTTATGAGCATGGAAGGGAGAGTATGAGCATGGAAGGGGGTATGAATATGAAGAGGGAGTATGTAAGGAGCAGGGAAGTGAGCATGGAATTGGCAGTGAGCATGGAGGGGGGGGTATGAGCATGGAAAGGGAGAGTATGAGTATGAAGAGGGAGTATGAGTATGGAAGGGGGTATGAATATGAAGGGGGAGTAAGGAAGGTGGAGGGGAGTGAGCATGGAATGGGCAGTGAGCATGGAAGGGGGAGAATTAGCATTGAAGGTGGAGTATGAGCATTGAAGGCGGAAGTATGAGTATGGAAGGGGGTATGAATATTAAGGGGTGAGTATGGAAGGTGCAGGGGAGTGAGCATGGAAGGGGCAGTGGGCATGGAAGAGGCAGTGAGCATGGAAGGGGGGAGTATGAGTGTGAAGGGGGAGTATGAAGGGGCTATGAATATGAAGGGGAGTATGAAAGGGGCAGGGGAGGGAGCATGGAAGGGGATTATGAGCATGGAAAGGGGGAGTATGAGTATGAAGGAGTATGAGTATGGAAGGAGGTATGAATATGAAGGGGGAGTATGGAAGGAGCAGGGGAGTGAGCATGGAAGGGGGGAGTATGTGTGGAAAGGGGGAGTATGAAGGGGGTATGAATATGAAGGGGGAGTATGGAAGGGGCAGGGGAGTGAGCATGGAAGGGGGAGTATGAGCATGAATGGGTGAGTATGAGTATGAATTATTATCTATAAATTTTTGATTTGTATACCTATTTTATATACCCGTAAAAAATTCTCGTGTGAAAAGGGGTCGCGAGTGGAAAAAGTTTAAGAAGCCCTGGACTACACCACATTTACTGAAAATATTAATACTGCTACATTCTCTATAGGAAAGCGGTGTAAACAAGAGGCAAAAGCAGAAATCAACATCCCAGTGAGGGTCGAAGTGAGAGTTTATTTTTCCTGAAATAACTGCTCATTAAAAAACCCCAGTCATAATTATAATTTCAATACCTAGCTATTATGCTTTGTGTATAGAAAGAGATAACATGAACAGGTCTGCACTTTGGCAGAGTCAGCCCATTTAGGGCTAGATTACAAGTGGAGCGCTAAATTATTAGATTAGATCTCCGGTTAATTTTATAAAAGTGCCACAAATGCCCTCAAAATAGAGGGCCTTATAGATTTTTTATTAAAAACAATTATAGCTTTTTTTAATAATAAAAAACTGCACTGGGCAGTTTTGGGGTTTTAAAGTTGGCAGCTGTGGGGCGTCAGAAAAAAAAAACAGCACTGAAAAGTGCCTTTACACTGAAGTCTATGGGAACTGTTTGTTACTTATATACATATATATTTATGTGTCATTATGTGTATATACCCATATTAAGGCATAAATATATATGTATAGAAGCATATACATATATATTTGCAAATTGCTGCCATTGGTGCGCTACTTAAACCCTGCACTGCACAAGTTATCATGCTGTGTCTCACTGCATGAGAACGAGGCTCCCATTTGAACCTATGGAATACTTAATTGAATACTTATACTTAAATGAATATGCATTATACAGGAAAATGCATATAATTTATACATTGTATATTCATGTATCGACATAGCTCCTATAGTTAGGAATATAATAGGAAGGTTTTTTTTGTCTTTATTAGTCAAGTATAGCAAAGACATAATGTAGATGTAGGCGTTCTGTGGGAGTTAGCTGGTTGTTCCAGGGGAGTAACCTGCATTTTACTTGGGATATATTGCCAGTAGTTCAATATATTCCAAGGGCAGCCCTGCAGGTTAGGTATAGGGTGTCGGTTTAGTTACGGTAAGGTTAGAAATTTATTCTTTGAAATGTTTGAAATATGGCTCCCCCGCTCTTTTAAAGTGCTGATAAGTTGCAATGTCGGCAGAGTTTTGCAGAAGCCACAATCCATTTTATTTCCTATGGGAGATATATCGCCACTCACAGGCACTCCATGGGTTCTTTTTTTAGAATGTTTCAAAATACGAGACAAGAAGGCAGATGCTTTGAATTTTACCTCTAAGGTCACATTTTGTGAGCTGCCCAGCAGTGAAACAGTTAATTAGGGAACCACACCCAGCAGTTATCAAAGACTACAGAATGCAGACCTCAAGGTACGTCATCCAAGATGGCATCTCTTACATTCCGATTGGCTGAGCTAATAGGATGAAAACTCAATCCTATTGGCTGATTGCAACAGCCAATAGGATTTTTTCCACCTTAATTCCCTTAATTCCTATTAGCTGATAGAATTCTATCAGCCAATCAGAATGTAAGAGACGCCATCTTGGATGACGTCATTTAAAGGAAACTTCATTCTTCAGCGGCGATAGTAAGAAGAGGATGCTCCGCGCCAAATGTCTTGAAGATGGAGCTGCTCCGCGCCGGATGGATGAAGATAGAAGATGCCGTCTGGATAAAGACTTCTGCCCGGTTGGATGAAGACTTCTGCCGGCTTTGATGAGGACTTCTGCCGCTTGGATGAGGATGGATGTCCGGTCTTCGAAAACTGTAAGTGAATCTTCGGAGGTTAGTGTTAGGTTTTTTTAAGGGTTTATTGGGTGGGTTTTAATTTTAGGTTAGGGACTTTGGGCATAAAAAGAGCTAAATGCCCTTTTAAGGGCAATGCCCATACAAATGCCCTTTTCAGGGCAATGGGGAGTTTAGGTTTTTTAGATAGGATTTTTTTGGGGGGGGTTGGTTGTGCGAGTGGTGGGTTTTACTGTTGGGGGTGTTTGTATTTTTTTTACAGGTAAAAGAGCTGATTTATTTGGGGCAATGCCCCGCAAAGGCCCTTTTAAGGGCCATTGGTAGTTTATTGTATGCTAGGGTTTTTTTTATTTGGGGGTGGGGGGGGGGGTATTTTGATAGGGCTATTAGATTAGGTGTAATTAGTTTAAATATTTGATAATTTATTTTTTATTTTGTGTAACGTAGTGTTTTTTATTTTGTGTAACTTAGTTATTATTTTTTTGTAACTTAGTTGTTATTTTTTTGTAACTTAGTAATTCTTTATTGTAGATTTAAATAATTTGAGTAGGGTTAGGTTTTTAAACATGTAATATAGTTAATTTAATTTGTAGTTTACTGTAATTTTAGTATAATAGTTAGGGTAGGTTAATTAATAGTTTAATATAGTTTAATGTAATTTTAGTATAATAGTTAGGGTAGGTTAATTAATAGTTTAATATAGTTTAATGTAATTTTAGTATAATAGTTAGGATAGGTTTATTAGTAGTTTAATATAGTTTATTTTAATTCTAAAGGTAAGTTTAAATTTATTATAAAATAGGGATGAGTTAATATTTAATGTAAAGTTAGCTGGTTGTTAGATTTAGGGGTTAGTACATTTATTTAGTTGCGGAGGGGTCCGGGAGAGGCGGAATAGAGGTTAATAAATGTATTTAGTTGTGGTGGGCTCCGGGAGTGGCGGGATAGAGTTAATAACTTTATTAGAGTTGTCTTGGGCTCCGGGAGCAGCGGGATAGGGGTTAATAACTTTATTAGAGTTGCGGTGGGCTCCGGGAGCAGCGGGATGGGGGTTAATAACTTTATTTAGTTGCGGCTGGGGTCCGGGAGCGGCAGGATAGGGGTTAAACATTTTAGTATAGTGGTGGTGTTTAGTGACATGGTATAAATAAAGTTGGGAAAAAGCCGAATAGCAGCAAGATCGATGACTGTTAGTTAACAACAGTCCGCTGCTCATCGCCCTGTACTTGGTGTGCGTTTTTTTTTACAGCTTTTTTTTTATAAATAAGGAGAGCGTATTCATGTCTGCGGCCGCGATGTTAGATGAGCGTATTGGTGCCGGCGAATTCAGCATAGTTGATGGCTTGATAATTCGGCCTCTGAGTCTTCATTATTTGATTGACACTAAGGCCTCTATTTACCAAAGTCTGGCGGACCTGATCCGACAGTGCGGATCAGGTCCGCCAGACCTCGCTGAATATGGAGAGCAATACGCTCTCCGTATTCAGCATTGCACCAGCAGCTCACAAGAGCTGCTGGTGCAACGCCGCCCCCTGCAGACTCGCGGCCAATGGGCCGCCAACAGGGAGGTATCAATCAACCCGATCGTACTCGATCAGGTTGATTTCCGGCGATGTCTGTACGCCTGCTCAGAGCAGGCGGACAGGTTATGGAGCAGCAGTCTTTGTGACCGCTGCTTCATAACTGCTGTTTCTGGCGAGCCTGCAGGCTCGCCAGAAACACGGGGCATGAAGCTCCATTTGGAGCTTGATAGATAGGCTCCTAACATTAAAGGTGGCATCTATGGTTAGCCTTGCAAGAATCTTCTAGTCCTAGAAACACAGTGAAGGATGCCAACATCACAAAAACAGTTTAAAAACATTACAGCACAAAATAATTCAAATGGGAAAAATAGAACAACCTTGATCAAAACAAATCATTCTGTTATATTCCCAAATTAAAAAAACTGTCAGTTTTTAAATAGCAATAAACAAAATGTAAGATACTTTATAGCCCAGTCTTTATGCATTCTGCATGTTTAGGGTTAGTGAGGGGGAAACATGCTGACCACGCCCACAGTCAGCCACTCATTTGTGTGTGTGTGAGGTCTCTGAGACACCTCTGCAGGCATGCAAATATGTTACACTTATTAACATTTATATTTACCCTGTTTACTCAATTTAAGTTAAAGCCATCTATTTTGATTTTAAAGCCTGGGTGCGCTAATCGCCTTATAAATAATATCAGTGTAACGCAAAAATACAAAAATGTATTCATCAAAAACCATAAAAGCTTTTTTTTTTATGAATATGTTTTTGTATTTTTATACTTAAAGGGACATGAAACCCAAACTTTAACTTTCATGATTTAGGTAGAACATACAATTTGAAACAATTTTCTAGTTTATTTATATGATCAAATTTGCTTCATTCTCTTGATATCATTTGTTGAAGGAGCAACAATGCACTACTGGTTTCTAACTGAACACATGGGTGGGCCAATGACTATCAGTATATATATATATATATATACAGCCACCAATCAGCAGCTTGAAGCTAGGTTCTTTGCTGGTCCTGAGCCTACCAAGATAAACCTTTCAGCAAAGGATAACAAGAGAAGGAAGCACATTAATAATAATAATTAATTGTATGCTCTGTCTAAATTATGATTTTTTTGGGGGGGTTTCATGTCCCTTTAAGTCCTGTAAGTGGCTTCCTGGATTACATTGCTAATATAGCGCTCAGAGTGCTGTCCCCTTCCGTGTTTTGTGTGTGTATATATATATATATATATATATATATATATATTTATATATATATTATATTTAACAGTTCAGGAACATTAATTTACATAATAAAACTGCAATGTGTTTTCAAATGCCCTCTTTTTGATACAGCATTCCCTAAGAAATATGACTAGCTCTCCCTTTGTTATTGACATGACAGAACATTAATGTCAAAAGTACTTAGCAGCAGCCCATTAGAGGGAACTAAGAGAAGCATAGTGGAACACAAGTAGTTAAAAGAAGAAATCCAAAAAACCCTAGATTATGATCCAATGCCCTTATGTAAAGTTCATCTTTATGGTACAGCAACATTTTGAGAAAGGAAAGAAAAATGAGTAGGCAATAAATATTTAAGCATCACAAAAAAACACTTCCCACAATAGAAATATTAAATACACAATTTTATAAAACTTGGAATAGGAATTAATTATAAGAGGCTTAAGAAGAACATCCTTTTAACAGACAGTTATTTATTACTGGAGAGAAAACATACTGGTAAAATGTGCTTTGGTTATTTTCTATCTCTGTAATATTTAAGATGCTACTTCAGGCTAATATCAGCATTGGCTGAATTTCTTTTCTTCATACAGTGCTCAATCCTTTGTGCTTGTGCATAAAAGAGCCACTTGAACTGAAATTCTTCAGGGTTGGTAAGAGAAGAGTGCCAGACATATGCTGTCCTTGCCATTCATCTGCTAGTCCCTAGGCAGGTATACAAGCCGTATAAGTGATGGGCTTATCAAGGCTCATGTGCTTTAAAAGCTCCCTTTGGAAACATTTGTCTGTCTGTTTGCAATTGTATATTTAAAGCTCATAGCTTTGGAACTTGGTAATCATAGCTCTGAGATATAAATGTATCATCAATAACTTGAATGAAGATTATGCACTTTCCACAGATAATTACACATTATGATTCATTAAAATCCCTCAATGCAGCATTTTTGCATGCACATATATATTAAATATAGTTTATATTGTAACAATATACTACAAGTTATATTTTATAAAATCAATGGACATATGTAACAATATTGCCAAAATATATGTGTCTGCCTGTCTGTCTGCCTGCCTGTCTGCTTGTCTGTCTATCTAATCTATCTCTCTAATCTGCCTGACTATCTATCTATCTATCTATCTATCTATCTATCTATCTATCTATCTATCTATCTATCTACAGACACACACAATACAAAACGAATATCATTAACTGATTTGTGTATTCTATTAAAAGTGAACACTGTTTATAAATATTAGTGCGGAAGAGCCTTTAAATGCAATAAATGTAAATTACCATGACTACAAATAAGTCTGAATAATGTATACGTTTCTAAATGTATTCCATATGCAATATTTGTTTCTAAGTTATTGTCTAATCATCCTAATGCTCAGAAACTTTGCTACTAAATGGACTTCTGCTTCACATTTTTGTATTGTATAATAGTTATTTGTAGGCAAAGCTCATTATACATGATAGAAAGATGCACACAATAATCTTATAAAATTAATCTGTGCTCTTGTCTTATGTAGTTGTGGAATTCAAAATGCAAGAAAGAAAAGGCTAATCTACAGGTACAGCCAATTAGCCCTAGATTATTAACATATACACAAAAGGAATTGAAAACCCTTTATCCAAACTACTTGGGAGTGGAAATAGTTAGGATTTTGGAATATTTGTACGTTTGTATCTCCCCTAGTTTTGAAAGCTTCAAGCGCTCCCTAAAGACTCTATTGTTCAGGTATGCATACAACCTACACTAACCTTTCCTTATACCAGTCCCTCTCCTCCATTGCTATCCCCTTGAACCCCTTTAGCATGTAAGCCTAAAAGCTCAACTGTTTGCAGATCACCTTCTTAAAGGGCCATATTACCCAAATGTTTAAACACTTGAAAGTGATGCAGCATAGCTGTAAAAAGCTGATTAGAAATTTTCACCTGAACATCTCTATGTAAAAAAGAAAGATATTTTACCTCAAAAGTTCCTCAGTAGCCACCTCCCATTGTAAAGGATTTCTAAGCAGCATTTTAGTGTGTTTGTCCTGGGACATCTGAAGGGACTAGCATCGTGCACTCTCATATTATTTCACCAATCAGGTAAAGGAAGCTTACTATGAAATCTCATGAGAGTTAAGTCAAATCTCATGAGATCACAGTAAGAGTTCATGATCTCAGCACTGCTGATGCTGATTGGCTGCTGTTCATTTCTTCATTTTTTTTTATTTTTTTACCTGCAGCTGGGAGCAGCTGAGTATAACTTTTTACACAAAACTTACTCTGCTGAGCTGAAGAAATTGTGAGGTAAAATAACTTCCTTTTTTACATAGAGATGCTTAGGTGATATTTTCCTGTCAGCTGTTTACAGTTATACTGCATCAGTTTCAAGTGATTTAGCATATGAGTATTATGTCCCTTTAAGAGCTCACTACAACAGTGCGACTCTCGGCAGGACCCTCTACCCATTTGATCCCTATAAATGTTACCTTGTATACTGCCTATGTTTATAGCACAGCAGAAACTGTTGGCGCTCTACAAATTACCTATAATAATAATAAAAATAATAATAAATTAGACAGCTTGGGGAAGGGAGAGGACCAAGTGTAATAAAAATATCTTATTATGCAATATTTACATGTCATAATACAGTTTAAACATGTAACCTAAAGGTAGTTTTAAATGATTTGTAATACTTTTTATACATAGTACAAATAGAAAGAAAGTATTTTACTGTGACCAGAAAGGTTATAGTTGTGGTTTTAAATAAATATAGACTTGCATTTGCATTTTAGAACACAAAATCCAATCCAAAGACTTTAAATGTTTAAAGGATTTTAAAACTTTACTTATTGTGATATTAAATAAATATATTTATTCACAATCATAAAAAAAAGTCTTTACAATTTAAAAAAACGAAGCTTCCTTTCAGTATAAACTAAGTATATTTATTATAAACCTGACGTCACCAACAACAGCAAATGGATAAGGGCTGTTTAATATTAATTGTGCTCCTCCAATAAGATGGCTGTGAAAATAATTACTGGGCTAAAAGAAGATGCACCCAGGTTCTAAATTGACATAGAACAGGCTAAAAATGTTATTGAACTGGTTGTTCGTTCCTGTAAATGTGCTTCTCTCTGTGTGTATTAAGTCTCCCTAAAGGAAAAAGGGGCAACCAGGCGTGAACTCCTTGCTTAGTGTGCTTTGAGGAATATGGCTATACCTCACTGACAAGGTCCAATGAAGGCGGAAGCGATCATCTGGGATTGCTGTGCTCCTTGTTCAGAGAGGAATTGCCTGATATTTTGTTGCTGGACTGACTGTAATAGATGGGATCATCAGACTGATATACTACAGGAAAGTTCTACTCCATAAAAAGCATTAAAGGGCTAAAAAGAAGATGTACCCAGGTGGTAAATTGCCATTGAACAGGCTAACAATGTTATTGAGCTGGTTGTTCATTCCTGTGAGTGCGCTTCTCTGAGTGTTTGTGTGTGTGTGTGTATATATATATATATATCTATACAGTATTTCTGTCAGATAATTCACCACTTCGCCCAGAGAATTGTTGCAATTACAAATGTTTAGGCATTCTCATATTTATTTCTTTTGTTTGTATTGGTATGACACAAAAAAAGTGGAGAAAAAAAAAGCCAAATCTGACACATTCCATGCAAAACTCCAGAAAAGGACTGGACAACATTATTGTCACCTTCTCAAAATTGTAAGAAATAATTGCATTCCAAGTTTGTGATGCTTCTGTAATTTGTCATTAAACTCACCTGTATCAGTTAACAGGTGCTGACAATATAGAAATCACACCAGCAACCAGTTAAAATGGTGAAAAATTGACTCAACCTTTCTGTTGTGTGTCTCTGTGTGCTACACTGCGCATGAAGAAGAGAAAGAGCAGCAAAGAATTGTCAAAAATTGTTGAAAACCATGGACAATCTCAAGGTTACAAGTCCATCTCCAGAGATCTTAATGTTCCTGTGTCCACTGTGCGCAATATTGTCAAGAAGTTTACAGCCCATGGCACTGTAGCTTATCTCCCTGGACATGGACAAAAGAGAAAAAGTGATCAAAGAAGGCAATGAAGGATTGTTCAAATGGTGGATAAAGAACATCGATCAACTTCCAACCAAATTCAAGCTGACCTTCAAGCACAGGGTACAAATGTGTCAGCTCGCACTATACTTCACCATCTGAATGAAAAGTTACGCAAAAAACTTTTTGGGAGAATGTGCTGTGGACAGACGAAACAAAATGACAGCTTTTTGGTAAAGCCCATCATTCTACTGTTTTCAGAAAATAAATAAGGTTTTTTTAAAAAAAGAATACAGTCCTTACAGTTAAACTTGGTGGTGGTTCACTAATGTTTTGGGGTTAATTTGCTGCTTCAGGAACTGAATGTCTTGCCTGTGTGCATGACATTATGAAATCTGAAGACTACCAAAGAATTCTGTGGTGCAATGTAGGGCCCAGTGTCAGAAGGTTGGGTCGCCGTCAGAGGTCATGGGTCTTACAGCTGGACAATGACCTAAAGCACACATCAAAAAGCACCCAGAAATGGTTTAAGACAAAGTGTTGGAGAGTACTGAACTGGCCAGCAATGAGTCCAGATCTCAATCACATAGAGCACCTGTAGAGAAATCTCAAAACAGAAGTTGGGAAAAGGAACAATTCCAATCTGAGAAACCTGGAGCAATAGGCGAAAGAAGAGTGGTCCAAAATTCCAGTAGAGAGGTGTAAGAAACTCATTGATGGTTACAGAAAGCGATTGATTTGAGTTATTTTTTCCAAGGGCTGTGCTACCAAATATTAAATTGAGGGTGCCAATAATTTTATGTGAAGAACATTGGAATGTGAAATATTCATATTTCTTGTCGGGTTAGCGCACTTGGTTAAATGTGATCGGGTTTGCGCAACTTGTTTGGTGGGTTTTTTTTGCACTTTTCACGCTCCATTGAAGCCTATGGGGGAATATGCTTTAACGCGTTCGTGACATGGTGATATTGTAACTTTGGCTTTTTACGCGTGTTGATATAGCTCGCAAGTGAAAACCTTTTACTTTCAACTTGTAATACGCGTGGTACCCCAACGTGTGCAAAAAGTCTGCAAAGTTTACGCATGAGCGTGAGCACTAAATAGCGTTCCACTTGTAATCTAGCCCAATGTGTTCTACAATTAAGAACTAGATTATGAATGGAGCGCTATTTAGCATTCCCGCTCGAGAGTAAAATGCATTCAAGTAGCTGAAAACATGTAAAATTGATAAGGGGTCCAATGCAATTATATATATATGTCTATATATGTATACAGTACATATGTATTTATGTGTTTATGTGTGTATATATGTCTGTAAATATGTATATATACATATAAAACATGAATACATATGTACACACATATAAATATATATATTTATAAATATATATATATATATATATATATAAAATATTTAAACATGTGTATGTTTGTATCTCTATGTTACACCTAAGACATATCTTTGAGCCCTTATAACTTTCTATTGCAATTAGTTTTTGTTAATAATTTGTATTAGATAGTGTTATTATGATTGCAACTATACTTTTAAATGTATTTTTGATGTGTTTCGTACAACTTTTTAGTTGGTAACAGTTAACCAGAGCACTGAAGTCCCGAGGCACATTAACTTCAATTGCACTTGAACGAACGCGTTTACTTTCAACTTGTAATACGTGCAATGAATCCTTTATTGCTTGCGCACAACAGTTAGCTCACCACTCATAATCTAGCCCTAAGTGTGATCTTCAGAATGTTCATTTGTGCTTGCAATAAAGTGCTCAAACAATTAGAACATTTTTGGAAGAGAATTTTGAAATAAGAGAATTCATCACTCTCTTTAAATTCTATATCTAAATATGTTTATTAAAGCGCTTCAGAAAGTTTAAAAAAATATTGCATAGCAGTGCATACTCTAGCTTGTTCTAAATTATGTTCAAACATATATCTTAAGACGAAAGCAAATAAACATTGCCCGTCAATGTCAACGTCAACCATATCAATTTCAATAAACATTGGGTTAACCACAAACATTTATTAAATGAGCCAAGTCAATGTATATCGGCAATAAGACATTCAGTACTTGCTTTTTAGAACCAGTGCAGTAGTATCTTTAGGAATTAGCCGATCCCAGCATTAGCTTCACGTTACATAATTGTGCTCCAAACATTAAGCGCTTTAAATGAATACTGCAAAAATTCTCCAGAAGCAAAGTACCACCAATGGATCACATACAGTCATGTGTATTATGGTTCCAAGTCAAGAAATATAAGTGCTCATGTATGGTATTGGTCAAAACTGATAAACACACTATGTAGAACATTCATAACTTTAAACATACCTTTAACATGTTCAATAATATAATCTACATGGCAAAGCGATAATAAAAGCAAAATGAATGTGATCTTTAATCAGATTCTAAATATTGATTTCCATTCCTACAATTTACTAATGTGTTTGCTATAATTCAAAATATATTGACTGGTGTTTCTGATTTATGATCTATACTATATAGTATATCATTCACAGTTTAGGTGCAGATATACATTTTACTGCTGAAGTGTATCATAGACCAAACAATTAGCAGATTCATAAGATATTTACTTTGCAAAATATAATAGATAGGAAAAGCTCACCACAGTGTAGATTCTAAGGGGGGTTCTTGGTATACTAAACATCACCATTCCTTGTTGCAGCACTTCATGAATTCAAATGAGCCATCTGCAATCAATTGGAGACACCTACTCTTTGTACCTGCACCTACATTATTGAGTTTGTAAACTGGAATGAGCGTTTGTGTCGTGAGTTCAATAATGTAGGCATAAGAACTTTGAAAGGCACTCTCATGAAAGAGTTTGGACTTGCATGCATGGAGGAGCTCCCCCTATAAAAACCCTGTGCAAGAAGCTGCAATCTCGTTTATGGACCTCCTAGGCACATATAATGTAGCAAGGCAATGGGTTCACAATTACAGTTTAAAGAATGTTAAAGGGACAGTCTACCATAGAATTGTTATTATTTTAAAAGATAGATAATCCCTTTATTACCCATTCCCCAGTTTTGCATAACCAACACAGTTATAATAATATACTTTTTACCTCTGTGATTACCTTGTATCTAGGAACCTTCTTCCAGCCCCATGATCACATGACTGTGACTGTTTATTATCTATTGTCTTAAATTTAGCATTGTATTGTGCTAGATCTTAAATAACCCCCTGTGCCTGAACACAGTGTTATCTATATGGCCCACATGTACTTTCTGTCTCTTTGTGTTAAAAAGAGATTTAAAAAGCATGTGATAAGAGGCAGCCCTCAAAGGCTTAGAAATCAGCATATGAGCCTACCTAGGTTTAGTTTAAACTAAGAATACCAAGAGAAAAAAGAAAATTTGATGATAAAAGTAAATTGGAAAGTTAATTAAAATTAAAAGTCCTATCTAAATAATGAAAGTTTAATTTATACTAGACTGTCCCTTTAAAATCCAGTAAAAGAAGATATTAAATAAATGGTGCTTTAACAAACAATAGATGTAAATATTGTCAAAAGCAATACTTGTGGAACTTGAAAACTGACCATAGAGCCATAGAAAAATGTTGCACAGTCTGCCAATTCTGACAACATAAAAGATGCATTCAAATGGTTTAGCAGTGGTGAAGATGGAAACAGATTACAATAGGTTCCTATGAAAGTCATCATTGAGCAATATCCTTTTAAAACCTGATTTAAAAGACTTTAGTACTGTTAGTGACAATCATGACAGTGCGAGTGTGAGTTACAATCAAATATTAAAATAAAAATGAAAAACACAGCACTAGTAGATGTTGGGTTCCTGAAGTGACTTTTTCCTGCAGATTCCCTTAGCTGTGAAGGATATCATATAGAAAATCACATTAACCTATACATATGTAAATGTGGGCCCTGTTCACTGTATACAGTCTCTCCTATATGGAAAAATTGAGCTTTAATTTATTAATACAATTTATGTTAATAAACCTCTAGAATGTTTCTTGTGGCCATTCAGAGTGTTTTGAAGATGAGCAAGTTAATAGTTTGTAAATAGCCTTATCAAGTGCCTAGAGATATCAAATTCAAAATGGCAAAACTTGACTTGAACTGGCGTTAAAAAATGACTTGAAAGTGGATTGTGATAGCCAAGAATCTTTTGTTCCCATAGGAGAAATATGGCTCATGTCAAGGATCTTAAAAGCTCTTTTGCAAGTGATGGAAAAGCCGAAAACATGCTTTTTATGCCAAATTTAAAAAAAAGTAGCCTTTTCATCCTATAAAATAGCTGAAAAAGCTACATCCAATATATTGGGATTGAGGCCTTAATATTTAGATATTATTTTAAATGCTGCATTTTCTTTCTGAATCTATTATTCTCACGCTCATAAGGTATTTCTTTACATTGACATTATTACTAAAATTCTATTTTTGCAAATAAACCCTATTTTAAATTTTATTTGTGGTCCCAAATTAATTTTATTATACGCTAACAAAACTATTTCAAATTTGAATTATTTTATTTCTGAAGGACTTTTTCTTCTGGAAAGCCATTTTCTTCTAATACATTACAACAAGAGACAACCGAGACACACAAATGAAATAAAATTAGCATGTAATGTGAGAGTACTAGTATAATATACTACCCTCACTCAAATGATCAGTAATGTCACATTAAGGTGTCATCTATGTTACTGGTAGGGTTGCAACCTCAGCCATGTTTTCCTGGAAACCTATAAGTTACACATTGTGCAGGAAGGAATATTAATAGTGCATATATATAGTACTGTCCAGAAACACAACACATATTCCTCCCTGCAGCATGTGTAGCTCATAAGTGTCCAGGAAAACATGACTGAGGTGGCAACCCTAGTTACTGGCCATTCATACCTCTTTCATATCTCCATGCACACTTCTTTCAAATCTCACACACCTTTAAACCCATTATCCTACATACAACCTTTTTGTATCTTTCACACACTCATTTATATTTTTCACACATCTTTCATATTTCACAATTTAACACAATTTATATCTATATTCACACACATTATCTATATTCCCCACAGCACATGTGCACCATTCTTTCTCACTATACTCAGACATTACTCATTCTCACATTTATACACATTCACACATTCATATGGTGGACTGGTAGGGTAGGATAACTGGATAGAATAGATAGGTATAAGGGGAAAGGAAGAGGATATAAGAAGGAGGACTAGGATAGGTAGTAGATAAAAGTGAAAGACAAGAGTAGCAAGGTTAGTGTTATTAGTAGAAAGAGTAAAACATGAAATTGTATGTTTCTTTAAAGGGACACTGAACCAAATATTTTTCTTTTGTGATTCAGATAGAGCATTCAATTTTAAACAACTTTCTAATTTACTCCTATTATCAATTTTTCTTCGTTCTCTTGCTATCTTTATTTGAAAAAAAAGTAATCTAAGTTTTTTTTGGGTTAAGAACTCTGGACAGCACTTTTTGATTGGTGGATGATTTTTTTCCACCAATCAGCAAGGACAACCCAGGTTGTTCACCAAAAATGGGCCGGTATCTAAACTTAGATTCTTGCATTTCAAATAAAGATACCAAGAGAATAAAGAACATTTGATAATAGTAATAGTAAATTAGAAAGTTGCTTAAAATTTCATGCTCTATCTGAATCACGAAAGAAAAAATTTGGGTTCAGTGTCCCTTTAAGCTTTATGACACTTTAATTTAGATTGCATGCGTTTAAGCAGAAATGGTTTTGGCCTCTACCTATGAGATATTAAAGAAACAAAAAAATAAATATCTTGATAAACGTTTATCTCTGGATAAGGAAAGAAAGCACACAAAAGGGTATAAGGCAATTTCAAAATGCTTGGACATGTCTGGTTAATGCACTTGAGAATATGTGATCGGGTTTCCGTATGAGTTGGGTGTTTTTCCACTGTTTTTGCTCTATTGACTTCTATGGGGGAATAGGTTATCACACTCACTACATTCTTAGCTCGTCTTTTTATGCGCATCAGGTTAGCGCAACCCAACACGCAAAAATCTTACTTCTGCATGTTAAATAGCACTCCACTTGTAATCTGGCCCAAAATTGTGAGATTAACAGAGCAAATACTGATTTCATGGTGTATTCAGGAAGAAGAGATTTCTAACTTCACGGGTATTAAAGCATTTAGGATTGTGACTACTGAAAAAAAAAACACACTGACAATACTTACCAAATTTCAGCAATAGTTATGTACTGAAAACAAGTGCAAGATTGAGATCAAGCCCTTAAAGGGACATGAAACCAAACATTTTCTTTTATCGATTAGATAGAGTATGCCATTTTTAAACAATGTTCCACTGAACTTCTATTGTATTGAGGGAGCAGTAATGCACAACTGGGAGCTAGCTGAGCACATTGGTAAGCCAATGACAAGAGGCATATATGTGCAAATACCAATCAGCATCTAGCTCCCAGCTCCTGAGCCTACCTGGGTATGTTTTTTAACAAAGGATGCCAAGAGAACGCAGCAGATAAAATAATAGATGTAAATTGGAAAGTTGTTTAAGATTTCATGGTCAATATCTGAATCATGTAAGAAAATGTTTGGGTTTCATGTCCCTTTAAATAAGTAATTCGGTGTTGCGTTCTAAAGCTTGAGGATGTGCAGCACAACAAGGGAGATAGAGGTGCTTCACTGCAGTGCACTATGTATAAAACTAAATATAACTGATCATTTTCTTCTTACTGTGGGTAAAAGATATTGGAGAGACAAACTGCTAGCATGGATATACAAGGTAAAAACTAGCAGGAATCCAAGGTAAAAGGCAGGCACAATATTCTTGCTATCAAAGTAATGGGACACAGTGGAATATCTCTAGCTTACTGATCAAGGCAGGTCTGAAGTTATAGCGGCAGATGCATGACCTTGATAAGCCTAACACGCCTGCTGCCTCTAAACTTCTATCCCTTACCACCTCTTTAGGCCTGTCCCAGTAGACAACATCTCCAACACACTGCGAAGGCAACTCCATAGACCTGGTCTTCACAAATCTCTGTGCTGTTTCCAACTCCCTTAACTTCCCATTTCCTCTCTCTGACCACCATCTATTAACTTTCTCTCTTACTCTACCTGCTACATATTTGCAAACCCCCAAAAAACTGCTACCTTACAGGAACTTAAATGACTTGGATCTCACAGACTTTTCCACTCAACTGAGTCCTCTGCTCTCTGACATTTCATCCCTCTCTTGTCCAAACCTCGTGACTCTACAGTATAATTCGGCACTAAAATCAACACTTGACAAAACTGCACCCTCCACTCTTCGACGTACATCAATCACTCTATGGCAACCATGGCACACTAATCAGACCAGATATCTTCAGTGATGCTCACGGGCTGCTGAACGGCAGTGGAGGAAATCACGCACCTGTGCTGATTTCCAACATTATAAATTCATCCTTAAGTCCTACAACTCTGCGCTCAGCCTGGCCAAACAAGTCTATTTCTCCTCCCTTGTGTCATCTCACGCATCCAACCCCAGAAAACTGTTCTCAACCTTTAACTCCCTTCTACGTCCGCCTGCCCCCCATCCCACTACCAACCTCACTGCTCAAATAATTGCTGATCACTTCAAAAATAAAATTGACACCATTAGAAAAGAGATCTGCACCTCACACCCCGCAAACCCAGCGATCCTACCCACCCCTTCTATTAAAAAAAATATATGCTACTTCCCTCCTGTAACAGAGGAAGAAGTCTCTGCACTCCTATCCTTGGCTCATCTCACAACCTGCCCACTTGACCCTATTCCTTCACAACTTATTCCCTCTCTCTCTGCTTCACTAACCCCTACCCTAACTCATCTCTTTAACCAATCTCTCACTGCTGGCACATTTCCTGACACATTCAAGCATGCGTCAATCATACCAATCCGAAAAAAGCCCTCACTTGACCCCTTCACGCCTTCTAACTATCGACCGGTCTCTTTACTTCACTTTGCTTCAAAATTATTGGAACGACTAGTCTATTATCGGCTAACTCAATTTCTCACAACTAACTCCTTACTTGATCCACTACAATCTGGTTTCCGCCCTAAATACTCAACAGAAACCGCTCTTGCTAAAGTAACAAATGACCTGTTATCATCTAAAGCAAAATGCCATTACTCCTTACTATTTCTTCTTGACCTGTCTGCAGCTTTTGACACAGTTGACCATCCTCTCCTCCTAAAAATACTACATTCATTTGGCATCCGAGACACAGCCTTCTCCTGGTTTGCATCATATCTTTCAAACCGCTCGTTTTCAGTTTCCTTTAACAACATATCTTGTGATCCTATGCCTCTCTCAGTTGGAGTACCGCAAGACTCTGTCTTGGGCCACTTGCTTTTCTCTTTTTACACATCCTGCCTTGGAAAACTTATAGCCTCCTTTGGATTCCAGTACCACCTATATGCTGATGATACCCAGATCTATCTTTCCTCTCCTGATATCTCTCCCTCTTTACTCAACCAGATTTCTGTCTGCCTCTCTGCAATTTTCTCTTGGATGTCTTCACACTACCTCCAACTCAATCTGTAAAAAACTGAGCTGCTTTTTATCCCCCCCCTCTTTGAGACATCCAACACCTGACATTTCTCTGACAGTTGGAGACTCTATTCTCAACACCTCACCCCAGGTCCGCTGCCTTTGGGTCACACTAGACTCAGAACTCACATTCAACCCACATATAGAAGCGCTTACCAAATCCTGTCATTCACACCTACGCAACATTTCCAGAATTCGTCCCTTTCTTACTCAAAAAACGACAAAAATACTTATTCATTCCCTCATTTAGTCACGCATTGATTATTGCAATCTACTCCTAAATGGCCTTCCAAAACACCGCCTCTCCTCCCTCCAATCTATTATGAATGCTTCTGCTAGACGCATCCACCTAAGTCGGCGATCTACATCAGCTGCTCCGCTCTGCCAGTCTCTACACTGGCTCCCCATACACTCCAGAATACGATTTAAAGTATTAGCTTTAACCTACAAAGCACTCAACAGTCTAACTCCCAACTATATTTCCTCTCTCATCTTGAAATATTCCCCATCCCGTCCTCTTCGATCAACTTCTGACCTATGTCTCTACACTCCTGTTATCTCTACGTCCCACTCCCGCCTCCAAGACTTTGCACATGCTGCTCCTGTCCTTTGGAACTCTCTACCCCGGTCCATTAGACTGTCTCCAACCTTGTATAGCTTCAGACGATCCTTGAAAACCCACCTATTCAGAGAGGCTTACCATCTCTCCTCCATCCCGCATCCGAACCAAACTAATACATGAACTGCCTGACTCACTGCTGCAAATACAACCGATGTAACAAGCTACCCCAACCTTATGTCTCTGCACCCTAAACCTATAGACTGTGAGCTCTCTCGGAGCAGGGCCCTCTTCCTCCTGTACTAGATATGTTTTGTTTTGTTATGTTTTGTATTTTATCACAAATCTTTGTCATTGTATACCCCTATCACTGAACCCAACGCTACGGAATTTGGCAGCGCTATACAAATAAATGATAATAATAATAATAATAATAATTTTCCAAGCTATTAAATACATGCCTGCTCCTCCAGGTTTTGTTTTATTGGATAACTGGCTGCTTACATCTTTTGACTGCAGACACTGAACAAATTGTATCCATAAGTGCATTCATTAACTTGGTTATTCATTTAAAGGGTCATTTAAGAAATCATGTTAAATGTTGTGTTTATTATTATATAACAAATGCACAGCTTTACCAAATATGGTCAAATTAAGTTATAACTTGCTACTTTAGTTTTTTCTACAGGGTACCTATTAAATAATGAACTCGTTTTTAAAAATGTAATATAAATGTAGTACATTTTAGGTTCTGTTGCCTTTAAATTTTTAATGCAGTTATGACGTTGTATTCTGTCCGAATTTTGCTGGGCTTTAGCGCCGATGGACAGAATACAATGTCCTAACAGCTTGGCTTTCCTGAAGCCACTGGCGCTTCCCTAATGGGATCACGGTCTGGAGGGCGTGCCTAGCATCATAGGGACGCTGCCCTGACGCGATCGCGAGATTTCAAATTGTTTATATTGCAACAGTTGTTCCGATGTAGATATGTTAACTCTGGCATGAAAGGGTTAAATTGAAAGCAGTTACTCTATTTACCTTTTCTCTCAGCTCTTCTCTATGATATTGTTATCTTTCAAGGCTAAAGATGAGGGTAAGAATCCTCAATCAAGGTTGAGATAAGAATAAATAAAGTTTTGGAAAGGTGCCACAGAATCAGAAATGATATGGCCTTGTATAAAACACAGCTTTTATACGATTATATGTTATTTTGGAATGCATTAAAAGCTTACATAGGCCTAGATTTGGAGTTTGGCGGTAAAAGGTCTGTTAACGCTCCGCGGGCTTTTTTCTGGCCGCACCATAAAATTAACTCTGGTATCGAGAGTTCAAACAAATGCTGCGTTAGGCTCCAAAAAAGGAGCGTAGAGCATTTTTACCGCAAATGCAACTTTCGATACCAGAGTTGCTTACGGACGCGGCCGGCCTCAAAAACGTGCTCGTGCACGATTCTCCCATAGGAAACAATGGGGCTGTTTGAGCTGTAAAAAAACCTAACACCTGCAAAAAAGCAGCGTTCAGCTCCTAACGCAGCCCCATTGTTTCCTATGGGGAAACACTTCCTACGTCTGCACCTAACACTCTAACATGTACCCCGAGTCTAAACACCCCTAACCTTACACTTATTAACCCCTAATCTGCCGCCCCCGCTATCGCTGACCCCTGCATATTTTTTTTAACCCCTAATCTTCCGCTCCGTAAACCGCCGCAACCTACGTTATCCCTATGTACCCCTAATCTGCTACCCCTAACACCGCCGACCCCTATATTATATTTATTAACCCCTAACCTGCCCCCCACAACGTCGCCGACACCTGCCTACACTTATTAACCCCTAATCTGCCGAGCGGACCTGAGCGCTACTATAATAAAGTTATTAACCCCTAATCCGCCTCACTAACCCTATCATAAATAGTATTAACCCCTAATCTGCCCTCCCTAACATCGCCGACACCTAACTTCAATTATTAACCCCTAATCTAATCGCCAACCCCCGCTTGGGTTGGATGAAGATCTTGGAGCCAGGACGGATCGGTGATACCTGGATGGTGAAGACAAGGTAGGAAGATCTTCAGGGGCTTAGTGTTAGGTTTATTTAAGGGGGGTTTGGGTTAGATTAGGGGTATGTGGGTGGTGGGTTGTAATGTTGGGGGGGGGGTATTGTATGTTTTTTTTTACAGGCAAAAGAGCTGAAATTCTTGGGGCATGCCCCGCAAAGGGCCCTGTTCAGGGCTGGTAAGGTAAAAGAGCTTGTAACTTTTTTAATTTAGAATAGGGTAGGGAATTTTTTATTTTGGGGGGCTTTGTTATTTTATTAGGGGGCTTAGAGTAGGTGTAATTAGTTTAAAATTGTTGTAATATTTTTCTTATGTTTGTAAATATTTTTTTATTTTCTGTAACTTAGTTCTTTTTTATTTTTTGTACTTTAGCTAGTTTATGTAATTGTATTTATTTGTAGGAATTGTGTTTAATTAATTTATTGATAGTCTAGTGTTAGGTTAATTGTAGGTAATTGTAGGTAGTTTATTTAATTATTTTATTGATAGGGTAGTGTTAGGTTTAATTATAACTTAGGTTAGGATTTATTTTACAGGTAAATTTGTTATTATTTTAACTAGGTAACTATTAAATAGTTCTTAACTATTTAATAGCTATTGTACCTGGTTAAAATAATTACAAAGTTGCCTGTAAAATAAATATTAATCCTAAAATAGCTATAATATAATTATAATTTATATTGTAGCTATATTAGGATTTATTTTACAGGTAAGTATTTAGCTTTAAATAGGAATAAGTTATTTAATAAGAGTTAATTTATTTCGTTAGATAAATATTATATTTAACTTAGGGGGGTGTTAGTGTTAGGGTTAGACTTAGCTTTAGGGGTTAATCCATTTATTAGAATAGCGGTGAGCTCCGGTCGGCAGATTAGGGGTTAATAATTGAAATTAGGTGTCGGCGATGTTAGGGAGGGCAGATTAGGGGTTAATACTATTTATGATAGGGTTAGTGAGGCGGGTTAGGGGTTAATAACTTTATTATAGTAGCGCTCAGGTCCGCTCGGCAGATTAGGAGTTAATAAGTGTAGGCAGGTGTCGGCGACGTTGTGGGGGGCAGATTAGGGGTTAATAAATATAATATAGGGGTCGGCGGTGTTAGGGGTAGCAGATTAGGGGTACATAGGGATAACGTAGGTGGCGGCGCTTTGCGGTCGGAAGATTAGGGGTTAATTATTTTAAGTAGCTGGCGGCGACGTTGTGGGGGGCAGGTTAGGGGTTAATAAATATAATACAGGGGTCGGCGGGGTTAGGGGCAGCAGATTAGGGGTACATAAATATAACGTAGGTGGCGGTCGGCAGATTAGGGGTTAAAAATTTTAATCGAGCGTCGGCGATGTGGGGGGGCCTCGGTTTAGGGGTACATAGGTAGTTTATGGGTGTTAGTGTACTTTAGGGTACAGTAGTTAAGAGCTTTATGAACCGGCATTAGCCAGAAAGCTCTTAACTCCTGCTATTTTCAGGCGGCTGGAATTTTGTCGTTAGAGCTCTAACGCTCACTTCAGAAACGACTCTAAATACCAGCGTTAGAAAGATCCCATTGAAAAGATAGGCTACGCAAATGGCGTAGGGGGATCTGCAGTATGGAAAAGTCGCGGCTGAAAAGTGAGCGTTAGACCCTTTAATCACTGACTCCAAATACCAGCGGGCGGCCAAAACCAGCGTTAGGAGCCTCTAACGCTGGTTTTGACGGCTACCGCCGAACTCCAAATCTAGGCCATAATTTGGTTGGTGTGATTGACTATCAACTCACAGCCTAGAGCAGTGCCCTGCAAAATGTTTAAATACAATAAAATAACATGTTAAACAATCAATTTTGATAAAGCAGGGGTTTACAATGATTTCAAATGAGGGGTCACACACCAGGGAACATACTTAAAAATGCTACAAATGTAGACAATAATGACTCATATTTAAATATGAATACCATTGAAATGAACTATACATTAGACAGATACGCACCATTTGCTTGGTTTGCAGAAATGCCAATATCTTCTAATAACTTGTTGGAGTGATATACCATATTGTAAAGACAGTCACATCTGCAGCACCTCAATTAATGTCCAGTCCCTGATCAGTATACATTTGTTGCTAAAAAATGATATTGTTATTAAGAGATCATTACAAAAATACTTTTTCTTTTCCTCTGACATATTCGTTTCTGTTTGAGGGGATGAAGAAAAAAATCCATTGAACTGCCACATTGAGGTTCCTAAGCGTTATGTTGGATTGGGATAAAAAGATTTAGACATTAAAGGGGCAGTCAATACCAGAATTGTTGTTGTTTTAAAAGATAGATAATCCCTTAATTACCCATTCCCCAGTTTTGCATAACCAACATAGTTATATTAATACACTTTTTACCTCTGTGATTACCTTTTATCTAAGCCTCTATAGACTGCCCCCTTATTTCAGTTCTTTTGACAGACTTGCATTTTAGCCAATTGGTGCTCACTCCTCGGTAAATTCACACTCATAAGCTCAATGTTATCTATATAAAAAACATGAACTAACGCCCTCTAGTGGTGAAAAACGGTGAAAATGCATTTAGATTAGAGGCAGCCTTCACGGTCTAAGAAATGAGTATATGAACCTCCTAGATTTAGCTTTCAACTAAGAATAACAAGAGTTTGACTGGGGATGGAGAGGGAAAAGAAGTGGGTTGTAATTCTTAGATTCAGGGGCTAAATCACCTTGTATAATACTTATAGTCCCTGAATTCCAGAACCTTATGCAATAATATACATGAAAATGTACAAAAATGTGTACAAAGAGATTTGCAACACGAAAGGAAAGACTGCAGGTTACTGGATTATATAATAATTCGGCCCACTAAAGATTAAGGTCAGACAAGTAAAGATAAATAAATATGTGAATAAGGTCATACAAACATGCTCATTTATACTAAATAACTTTATTGGAGAAAAATATTGGAAAGTCCGACTGGACTCATACTCATGCACACACACACACATACAATTAAAACTAGCTGAAACTCAGGTAATATTGGTTGGTATATCAAATAGCACTCTAAAAATCAAAAATTATTTACTGTCAAGGGATCTTGACTGTTATAGTATTTTTAATAATAATCCCTGGCAGTATGCAATTGGCTATAGACAGCAAGAAAGAATATCTGCTAAATTAGTTAGTCCTCCATAGGAGCAAACCTGCACAAAGAGGAATAGACAAAACACTGTGGCCTAGATTTGGAGTTTGGCGGTAGATGGGCTGTTAACGCTACGCGGGGTTTTTTCTGGCGGCACCATAAAATAAACTCTGGTATCGAGAGTCCCAAAAAATGCTGCGTTAGGCTCCAAAAAAGGAGCGTAGAGCATTTCTACCGCAAATGCGACTCTCGATACCAGAGTTGCTTACGGACGCGGCCAGCCTCAAAAACGTGCTCGTGCATGATTCTCCCATAGGAAACAATGGGGCTGTTTGAGCTGAAAAAAAACCTAACACCTGCAAAAAAAGCAGCGTTCAGCTCCTAACGCAGCCCCATTGTTTCCTATGGGGAAACACTTCCTACGTCTGCACCTAACACTCTAACATGTACCCCGAGTCTAAACACCCCTACCCTTACACTTATTAACCCCTAATCTGCCGCCCCCGCTATCGCTGACCCCTGCATTATATTATTAACCCCTAATCTTCCGCTCCGTAAACCGCCGCAACTTACATTATCCCTATGTACCCCTAATCTGCTGCCCCTAACACCGCCGACCCCTGTATTATATTTATTAACCCCTAATCTGCCCCCCTCAACGTCGCCGACACCTGCCTACACTTATTAACCCCTAATCTGCCAAGCGGACTTGAGCGCTACTATAATAAAGTTATTAACCCCTAATCCGCCTCACTAACCCTATCATAAATAGTATTAACCCCTAATCTGCCCTCCCTAACATCGCCGACACCTAACTTCAATTATTAACCCCTAATCTGACGACCGGAGCTCACCGCTACTATAATAAATGGATTAACCCCTAAAGCTAAGTCTAACCCTAACACTAACACCCCCCTAAGTTAAATATAATTTAAATCTAACGAAATTAATTAACTCTTATTAAATAAATTATTCCTATTTAAAGCTAAATACTTACCTGTAAAATAAACCCTAATATAGCTACAATATAAATTATAATTATATTGTAGCTATTTTAGGATTAATATTTATTTTACAGGCAACTTTGTAATTATTTTAACCAGGTACAATAGCTATTAAATAGTTAAGAACTATTTAATAGTTACCTAGTTAAAATAATAACAAAATTACCTGTAAAATAAATCCTAACCTAAGTTATAATTAAACCTAACACTACCCTATCAATAAATTAATTAAATAAAATACCTACAATTACCTACAATAAAACCTAACACTACACTATCAATAAATAAATTAAATACAATTACTACAAATAACTACAATTACATAAACTAACTAAAGTACAAAAAATAAAAAAGAACTAAGTTACAAAAAATAAAAAAATATTTACAAACATAAGAAAAATATTACAACAATTTTAAACTAATTACACCTACTCTAAGCCCCCTAATAAAATAACAAAGACCCCCAAACTAAAAAAATGCCCTACCCTATTCTAAATTAATAGAGTTAAAAGCTCTTTTACCTTACCAGCCCTGAACAGGGCCCTTTGCGGGGCATGCCCCAAAAAAATCAGCTCTTTTGCCTGTAAAAAAAAACATACAATACCCCCCCCCCAACATTACAACCCACCACCCACATACCCCTAATCTAACCCAAACCCCCCTTAAATAAACCACTGTTCCGATCAGCCAATAGAATGCGAGCTCAATCTGATTGGCTGATTGGATCAGCCAATCGGATTGAACTTGATTCTGATTGGCTGATTCCATCAGTCAATCAGAATATTCCTACCTTAATTCCGATTGGCTGATAGAATCCTATCAGCCAATCGGAATTCGAGGGACGCCATCTTGGATGACGTCCCTTAAAGGAACCGTCATTCGTTGGGAGACGCCGGAAGAAGAGGATGGATCCGCGTCGGCTGCTTCAACATGGACCCGCTCCGCACCGGATGGAAGAAGATCGAAGATGCCGCTTGGATGAAGATGTTTGCCGGTCCGGATGTCCTCTTCTTGCCGGATAGGAGGAAGACTTTGGAGCCTCTTCTGGACCTCTTCAGCACCGGATGCCAGGACGGATCGGTGATACCTGTTGAGGTGAAGACAAGGTAGGAAGATCTTCAGGGGCTTAGTGTTAGGTTTATTTAAGGGGGGTTTGGGTTAGATTAGGGGTATGTGGGTGGTGGGTTGTAATGTTGGGGGGGGTATTGTATGTTTTTTTTTACAGGCAAAAGAGCTGATTTTCTTGGGGCATGCCCCGCAAAGGGCCCTGTTCAGGGCTGGTAAGGTAAAAGAGCTTTTAACTCTATTAATTTAGAATAGGGTAGGGCATTTTTTTATTTTGGGGGTCTTTGTTATTTTATTAGGGGGCTTAGAGTAGGTGTAATTAGTTTAAAATTGTTGTAATATTTTTCTTATGTTTGTAAATATTTTTTTATTTTTTGTAACTTAGTTCTTTTTTATTTTTTGTACTTTAGTTAGTTTATGTAATTGTAGTTATTTGTAGTAATTGTATTTAATTTATTTATTGATAGTGTAGTGTTAGGTTTTATTGTAGGTAATTGTAGGTATTTTATTTAATTAATTTATTGATAGGGTAGTGTTAGGTTTAATTATAACTTAGGTTAGGATTTATTTTACAGGTAATTTTGTTATTATTTTAACTAGGTAACTATTAAATAGTTCTTAACTATTTAATAGCTATTGTACCTGGTTAAAATAATTACAAAGTTGCCTGTAAAATAAATATTAATCCTAAAATAGCTACAATGTAATTATAATTTATATTGTAGCTATATTAGGATTTATTTTACAGGTAAGTATTTAGCTTTAAATAGGAATAAGTTATTTAATAAGAGTTAATTAATTTCGTTAGATTTAAATTATATTTAATTTAGGGGGTGTTAGTGTTAGGGTTAGACTTAGCTTTAGGGGTTAATCCATTTATTATAGTAGCGGTGAGCTCCGGTCGTCAGATTAGGGGTTAATAATTGAAGTTAGGTGTCGGCAATGTTAGGGAGGGCAGATTAGGGGTTAATACTATTTATGATAGGGTTAGTGAGGCGGATTAGGGGTTAATAACTTTATTATAGTAGTGCTCAGGTCCGCTCGGCAGATTAGGGGTTAATAAGTGTAGGCAGGTGTCGGCGACGTTGAGGGGGGCAGATTAGGGGTTAATAAATATAATATAGGGGTCGGCGGTGTTAGGGGCAGCAGATTAGGGGTACATAGCTATAATGTAGTTGGCGGTGCTTTGCGGTCGGCAGATTAGGGGTTAATTATTGTAAGTAGCTGGCGGCGACGTTGTGGGGGGCAGGTTAGGGGTTAATAAATATAATATAGGGGTCGGCGGGGTTAGGGGCAGCAGATTAGGGGTACATAAGTATAACGTAGGTGGCGGTCGGCAGATTAGGGGTTAAAAAAATTTAATCGAGTTGCGGCGATGTGGGGGGACCTCGGTTTAGGGGTACATAGGTAGTTTATGGGTGTTAGTGTACTTTAGGGTACAGTAGTTAAGAGCTTTATGAACCGGCGTTAGCCCAGAAAGCTCTTAACTCCTGCTTTTTTCCTGCGGCTGAAGTTTTGTCGTTAGAGCTCTAACGCTCACTTCAGAAACGACTCTAAATACCGGCGTTAGGAAGATCCCATTGAAAAGATAGGATACGCAATTGACGTAAGGGGATCTGCGGTATGGAATAGTTGCGGCTGAAAAGTGAGCGTTAGACTCTTTTTTGAGTGACTCCAAATACCGGCGGTAGCCTAAAACCAGCGTTAGGAGCCTCTAACGCTGGTTTTCACGGCTAACGCCGAACTCTAAATCTAGGCCTGTGTGATTTGATGTGCTGGGTATTAGTGCATTAATTAGCTGTCCCTGCACAAACTTGAATATATTAGTATTTTTTTCACAAACTAAGTGAAGGTTGCGCTATAATTGTTATTCCCAGTATTGTTACTGGTAATTGTTAGGTTTTAAGTATATAGGGCCCATTTATATTAGGTATAAACCTTGAATTCAAAATAAGATGTAGTAAATGCCTTTTATTTAAATAACCAGCGTAGCAATTGCTGTGTGTTATCTGCTGCTCGGGATGAATGTGTTGAATAGAATAGCTTAAATGGATATTATTTGCTACAAGCTAACATACGTTGCCGCAAATGTATCCAGTGTATCATATGGTCACTAAAAATAATAGGGCTAGAGATATACAAAATTCCCCAGTATCCAGACAAGCCGATCACTGTTAATCATGTGTTTTTAAACAAGTGCAGTATTTGTTTACAAAGTATGTGTTTTTTACATACATAACATTGGAGTCTCAGATATGTATATATGGTAAAATGTCTAAATTCATTAGCATAACGCTTATCAATTCACCAGTCTTTATCTGAGTCACAAATGTAAATTAGCAACTTGCATAATAGTGCTATGTCAGCTAGTCTGAATGCTATGTAGTTAAACCACCTAGATATCGTAAGCTTTTAGAAAACAAATATCCTCCCTGCTGTTAGCAGGAGAAGTACCACAGAAATGCTCTGACTCGATTACAAAAAGTCACTGGTCTAATTTAATCTATAAATGGCATAAATAAGTCGTAGAGGGATCACCATTGAAACTGTCCCGTTACAAACACCTAACCATAATAAGTAGGAAATAAGGAAGGACTAAACTACAAAAAGGTCTCTTCTATAGCGGAGACCTGATTACTTTTAACTATCTGTAGGTATTCAGCGTATACTAAGAGTGCTAAGGCTGAGTCAGCAAATTAAAAATAGAGGTTCAATAACCCCGTGTTCGTGCCCCTGACGCGCGTTTCACATTACGCTTCCTCAGAGGGGTACGCGCCGGCCGGCCGGAGCGGGGAAATGTTAGAATCTAGAACCCGCCTACGTGCTCTAATTGGTTCACCAAAATGGCGCTATGTAACTTCTCATTGGTCAATATTCACAGTGTGACAAATAGGATTTCGAAGAGCACATTGCCTTAGTGAGCTGACAGATTCTCATTTGCGAGCTGGATTGTCAATAGATTTTAAAGGGCAAGAGCCAATGTATCTGTCAAATATTTATAGTCACGCATCGAGAAAAAGGAGTATTGAATGCACTACGAATGGTGCATGTTTGCATCATTTTGTCGTTTGCAACAAAATGTGATACTTGTGATATATATCTCTGTTTGTGATATGATTTATCGACCGCAACATGCAAGTCGTTTCAATGATATTACATTTAAGTCATCTGTATCTGCTTGATATTGTACTATACTGTAGGTTAATTTATAGAGCTTTCAATATAAATTATATGGATACTAAAATGAATAAAAAGAATAATTCAAAAAAAGGAGATGTTATTATCTACTATTGGTTTTCAATGTGTCTAGACAATATGTCACTGCTATATTGATCATAATAAAAAATTCATATTTGAAGAAATTTTCTGTACTTAATAGTACAGCATATGATGAATACACAGTGGTTAGATGATTCCTAAATTGTCCTTAATAAAGGATAAATAAATCCACTGTAAAGTTAGGGAACTAAATAGTGCAAATATAATATGAAATTGTGAATCTACTAAAAAAGTGAGCAAAGAAAAAAAAAAAAAAAGGGGGAATAAAGGGGGTGTTATACTCTCCATAATAAAAAAGTATGAGTGAACATTTATTAAATTCCACAAAGAGTGTATTGAACAACATATACATTACATTTAAAATTAGGGAATATTACTACAAGGTGATAGTGTAGATCATTAAGAAATATATGAAATAATTTTTGTGAAGTGAGTATGTGAGATCTTGTTAGGTAAAGAATAAAAATTGTGTTGAATAAATATATTGCTTGTAAATACAAGAATGTGATAACATAATTAATCGCTCTTAAAACTTAGTGAAGAGCTAGTGCATGCTTAAATTGTGTTTTAATTAGTATATTCTGAAGGAAGTGGATTTAGAGAAAAAATTTTTTGAAGAGATATTATAAATATACATTGTAATTGTTAAATTCATTTAATCCATGTGGATGTACAGTATTGAGTAGATGTATCCAACGACATTCTGCTTTCAATAGTGAATCTTCTAGATCAGTGATTTTTAACCTTTTTTTTGCCGTGGCACACTTTTTTACATTAAAAAATCCTGTGGCACACCACCATCCCAAAATTTTAAAAAAAATCACACATTGTAGCCTAATACAGCATATGTATATACACATACACACAAAGACACACATACTGTATGTATTGTGCTGTTATGTCTACAAACTACCCTTGCACTGGGAGTAAAAAACAAGCAAAGTTTAAAAAATATGTCACACTATTGTCAGTCTGCCGTGGCACACTTGAGGATCTCTCACGGCACACTAGTGTGCCACGGCACACTGGTTGAAAAACACTGTTCTAGATTACCCCCTCTGATGCCAAGGGAGATTTTCTGCAGAACAGAGAATTTTAAATGACTGCTTTGGCTTCGATATTTCAATAGAAAGTGTTTTGCTACACTTGTAATCTTTTTTCCTTTTTGTAAATCTTTTTCTGCGTTCTTAATATTGTTTTTATGTTCTAGAATCCTGACCCTTGCCTCTCTAGTAGTCATGCCTACATAGGCTTTTTCACATTCACAGTAGATTATATAAATGACTCCCAGGGATGAGGACAAACAGAACATGTACCACATGGGTACATGCCAGGGTCAGTGTCTTTAGAGCTTTGAATTTAGCATGTTTGATGGCCCTGTTACTGTAGCCTCTTTGTGATAGCCTGATTGTAAGGAGTTTACTTTCATTTTCATATGTTGAGACATCAGAGCAATTTCTCCTCAGCCGTAGAAATTCTCCATATGGAATTGCTTTCAAAGTACTTCCTGGGTGCGCACTTGTCCTGTGCAGCAGTGAATTTGTGGCAGTTTCTTTCCTAAACACTTTGGTTGCAATAGTACCATCAGCATTTTTTGTAATTGTTAGATCTAGAAAATCAATTTTACACAGATCAGCTTGGTATGTTAATTTGATATTAAGATTATTTTGATTGAGAACTAAGAAGAACTCATCAAGATGTTCACGTGTGCCTTCCCAAACGAATAGCACATCATCAATGTACCTTATCCATAAGGGTACATGGTCTGTGTATGTTTCCATGCCTTCTGAAAAAACAACTTTTTGTTCCCAGTGCCCTAGGAACAAGTTGGCATATGTTGGGGCACAAGAAGTGCCCATGGCAGTTCCTTGTGTTTGTAGGTAGAAACTATCTTTGAATGTAAAGATATTATGAGTCAGGACATACTTCAAAAGAAGTAAAATAAACTCATTGTGTTCTTTATTTTCAGATTCATTGGTGGAGAGAAAATATTTTACTGCCTGTATCCCATCACTATGTCTGATACTGGTATATAAAGACTCTACATCTGCGGTAATAAGCCATGTATCACTGTTCAGATGTAAGTTTTGCAAAATCTTTAAGACCTCCATAGTATCACGGACATATGAGGGCATAGCAGTTAAATATTCTCTTAATCTCTGATCTATATATCTGCTAGCTGCCTCAGTTAGATTATTATTGCCCGATACTATGGGTCTTCCTGGTGGTTTGAATAGATTTTTATGAACTTTTGGCAAAAAGTATATAGTCGCAAGAGTAGGGTTTTTTTGAATCAGAAAGTTTTTTTCCGTTTTGTTGATGGTTCCATTCTCCCATGTCCTGACAATGAGTTTATTATATTGTTCCATATAGTCAGATTGAGGGTTAAATAGTAGTTTTTTATAACAATCTTTATTAGATAACTGTCTCATGGCTTCATCAACATAGTCATCTTTAGGCCATAACACTATGTTTCCGCCCTTGTCTGACGGCTTAATGACTACATCAGTCCATGTTTGAATATCATTCAATGCCCTTTTTTCAGAGAAAGTGAGGTTATTATTTACATCAAAAATAGGCAATGTTTCTATTTTTTGACATACAATCTGCGAAAAGACACTAACTTGGGGTGAAATGGATGCAGATGGTGTATATGTAGATTTCGGTTTTAACCCTTTCTTCTATTGAATGGATTGGGTTTCAGTATCAGAGTCACTTAAAAGATCTTCCAAATCTTGCAAAGAGTCTAACTCCTCTTTAGATAAAGAGGGATCATTTTTATTTGAGTACATCTTTTTTAACAACAGTTTACGCGAAAATAGGTGTATGTCTTTAATTAACTCAAACTTGTTTAGAGTATTGGTGGGACAGAAAGTTAATCCTTTTGAGAGAACATTCTCATGGTTAGTATTCAAAGAGTGTTTGCTCAGGTTTATTACTCTCATGAGTTGGTCCTGATTGTGGTGAATGGACACATCTCTTTCTTCCTCTCTGATTGTCTTTGGGGGCCTGTGTTTTTCCTTTTGTTTCCCCTTGTTGGCTTGTTGGCTGTTGCCGAATTTAGTGTCTGTTGTTGTTGGTGGCTTAATGCTAAAAAAGACACTTCTCTATTGACCAACTCATGAGAGTAATAAACCTGAGCAAACACTCTTTGAATACTAACCATGAGAATGTTCTCTCAAAAGGATTAACTTTCTGTCCCACCAATACTCTAAACAAGTTTGAGTTAATTAAAGACATACACCTATTTTCGCATAAACTGTTGTTAAAAAAGATGTACTCAAATAAAAATGATCCCTCTTTATCTAAAGAGGAGTTATACTCTTTGCAAGATTTGGAAGATCTTTTAAGTGACTCTGATACTGAAACCCAAGCCATTCAATGGAAGAAAGGGTTAAAACCGAAATCTACATATACACCATCTGCATCCATTTCACCCCAAGTTAGTGTCTTTTCGCAGATTGTATGTCAAAAAATAGAAACATTGCCTATTTTTGATGTAAATAATAACCTCACTTTCTCTGAAAAAAGGGCGTTGAATGATATTCAAACATGGACTGATGTAGTCATTAAGCCGTCAGACAAGGGCAGAAACATAGTGTTATGGCCTAAAGATGACTATGTTGATGAAGCCATGAGACAGTTATCTAATAAAGATTTTTTATAAAAAACTACTATTTAACCCTCAATCTGACTATATGGAACAATATAATAAACTCATTGTCAGGACATGGGAGAATGCAACCATCACCAAAATGGAAAAAAAATTTCTGATACAAAAATACCCTACTCTTGCGACTATATACTTTTTGCCAAAAGTTCATAAAAATCTATTCAAACCACCAGGAAGACCCATAGTATCGGGCAATAATAATCTAACTGAGGCAGGTAGCAGATATATAGATCAGAGATTAAGAGAATATTTAACTGCTATGCCCTCATATGTCCGTGATACTATGGAGGTCTTAAAGATTTTGCAAAACTTACATCTGAACAGTGATACATGGCTTATTACCACAGATGTAGAGTCTTTATATACCAGTATCAGACATAGTGATGGGATACAGGCAGTAAAATACTTTCCACCAATGAATCTCATAATAAAGAACACAATGAGTTTATTTTACTTCTTTTGAAGTATGTCCTGACTGATAATATCTTTACATTCAAAGATAGTTTCTACCTACAAACACAAGGAACTGCCATGGGCACTTCTTGTGCCCCAACATATGCCAACTTGTTCCTAGGGCACTGGGAACAAAAAGTTGTTTTTTCAGAAGGCATGGAAACATACACAGACCATGTACCCTTACCTGATCTGTGTAAAATTGATTTTCTAGATCTAACAATTACAAAAAATGCTGATGGTACTATTGCAACCAAAGTGTTTAGGAAAGAAACTGCCACAAATTCACTGCTGCACAGGACAAGTGCGCACCCAGGAAGTACTTTGAAAGCAATTCCATATGGAGAATTTCTACGGCTGAGGAGAAATTGCTCTGATGTCTCAACATTTGAAAATGAAAGTAAACTCCTTACAATCAGGCTATCACAAAGAGGCTACATTAACAGGGCCATCAAACATGCTAAATTCAAAGCTCTAAAAACATCTAGGGACACTTTATTGTGTCCTAAAATCAAAGACAATTCCACCACCATTCCTAGATTGATCACAACATATAATCCACAGATGCAGAGTGTGATTAAGATACTTAATGAGAATTGGCACATTCTTAGAAGTGACCCTGAGCTTAAAGACACAATAGGAGCAAGAGTACAAATAGGTTATAAGAGACCGAGAAACCTAAAGGATCAACTTGTACAGAGTCATTATGTACACACTCCGAAAAAAAGTGACACTGACCCTGGCATGTACCCATGTGGTACATGTTCTGTTTGTCCTCATGTCAGAAAAATTAAAGAAATTAAGGACAAATATGGGAAAAGTCAAAAACTCAAACATCACTTCACCTGCAGATCCCTGGGAGTCATTTATATCATCTACTGTGAATGTGAAAAAGCCTATGTAGGCATGACTACTAGAGAGGCAAGGGTCAGGATTCTAGAACATAAAAACAATATTAAGAACGCAGAAAAAGATTTACAAAAAGGAAAAAAGATTACAAGTGTAGCAAAACATTTTCTATTGAAACATCGAGGCCAAAGCAGTCATTTAAAATTCTCTGTTCTGCAGAAAATCTCCCTTGGCATCAGAGGGGGTAATCTAGAAGATTCACTATTGAAAGCAGAATGTCGTTGGATACATCTACTCAATACTGTACATCCACATGGATTAAATGAATTTAACAATTACAATGTATATTTATAATATCTCTTCAAATTTTTTTTTTCTCTAAATCCACTTCCTTCAGAATATACTAATTAAAACACAATTTAAGCATACACTAGCTCTTCACTAAGTTTTAAGAGCGATTAATTATGTTATCACATTCTTGTATTTACAAGCAATATATTTATTCAACACAATTTTTATTCTTTACCTAAAAAGATCTCACATACTCACTTCACAAAAATTATTTCATATATTTCTTAATGATCTACACTATCACCTTGTAGTAATATTCCCTACTTTTAAATGTAATGTATATGTTGTTCAATACACTCTTTGTGGAATTTAATAAATGTTCACTCACACTTTTTTATTATGGAGAGTATCACACCCCCTTTATTCCCCCTTTTTTTTTTTTTCTTTGCTCACTTTTTTAGTAGATTCACAATTTCATATTATATTTGCACTATTTAGTTCCCTAACTTTATAGTGGATTTATTTATCCTTTATTAAGGACAATTTAGGAATCATCTAACCACTGTGTATTCATCATATGCTGTACTATTAAGTACAGAAAATTTCTTCAAATATGAATTTTTTATTATGATCAATATAGCAGTGACATATTGTCTAGACACATGGAAAACCAATAGTAGATAATAACATCTCCTTTTTTTGAATTATTCTTTTTATTCATTTTAGTATCCATATAATTTATATTGAAATCTATATAAATTAACCTACAGTATAGTACAATATCAAGCAGATACAGATGACTTAAATGTAATATCATTGAAACGACTTGCATGTTGTGGTCGATAAATCATATCACAAACAGAGATATATATCACAAGTATCACATTTTGTTGCAAACGACAAAATGATGCAAACATGCACCATTCGTAGTGTATTCAATACTCCTTTTTCTCGATGCGTGACTATAAATATTTGACCGATACATTGGCTCTTGCCCTTTAAAATCTATTGACAATCCAGCTCGCAAATGAGAATCTGTCAGCTCACTAAGGCAATGTGCTCTTCGAAATCCTATTTGTCACAGTGTGAATATTGACCAATGAGAAGTTATATAGCGCCATTTTGGTGAACCAATTAGAGCACGTAGGCGGGTTCTAGATTCTAACATTACCCGCTCCGTCCGGCCGGCGCGTACCCCTCTGAGGAAGCGTAATGTGAAACGCGCGTCAGGGGCACGAACACAGGGTTATTGAACTTCTATTTTTAATTTGCTGACTCAGCCTTAGCACTCTTAGTATACGCTGAATACCTACAGACAGTTAAAAGTAATCAGGTCTCCGCTATAGAAGAGACCTTTTTGTAGTTTAGTCCTTCCTTAGTTCCTACTTATTATGGTTAGGTGTTTGTAACGGGACAGTTTCAATGGTGATCCCTGTACGACTTATTTATGCCATTTATAGATTAAATTAGACCAGTGACTTTTTGTAATCGAGTCAGAGCATTTCTGTGGTACTTCTCCTGCTAACAGCAGGGAGGATATTTGTATTCTAAAAGCTTACGATATCTAGGTGGTTTAACTACATAGCATTCAGACTAGCTGACATAGCACTATTATGCAAGTTGCTAATTTACATTTGTGACTCAGATAAAGACTGGTGAATTGATAAGCGTTATGCTAATGAATTTAGACATTTTACCATATATACATATCTGAGACTCCAATGTTATGTATGTAAAAAACACATACTTTGTAAACAAATACTGCACTTGTTTAAAAACACATGATTAACAGTGATCGGCTTGTCTGGATACTGGGGAATTTTGTATATCTCTAGCCCTATTATTTTTAGTGACCATATGATACACTGGATACATTTGCGGCAACGTATGTTAGCTTGTAGCAAATAATATCCATTTAAGCTATTCTATTCAACACATTCATCCCGAGCAGCAGGTAACACACAGCAATTGCTACGCTGGTTATTTAAATAAAAGGCATTTACTACATCTTATTTTGAATTCAAGGTTTATACCTAATATCAATGGGCCCTATATACTTAAAACCTAACAATTACAAGTAACAATACTGGGAATAACAATTATAGCGCAACCTTCACTTAGTTTGTGAAAAAAATACTAATATATTCAAGTTTGTGCAGGGACAGCTAATTAATGCACTAATACCCAGCACATCAAATCACACAGTGTTTTGTCTATTCCTCTTTGTGCAGGTTTGCTCCTATGGAGGACTAACTAATTTAGCAGATATTCTTTCTTGCTGTCTATAGCCAATTGCATACTGCCAGGGATTATTATTAAAAATACTATAACAGTCAAGATCCCTTGACAGTAAATAATTTTTGATTTTTAGAGTGCTATTTGATATACCAACCAATATTACCTGAGTTTCAGCTAGTTTTAATTGTATGTGTGTGTGTGCATGAGTATGAGTCCAGTCGGACTTTCCAATATTTTTCTCTAATAAAGTTATTTAGTATAAATGAGCATGTTTGTATGACCTTATTCACATATTTATTTATCTTTACTTGTCTGACCTTAATCTTTAGTGGGCCGAATTATTATATAATCCAGTAACCTGCAGTCTTTCCTTTCGTGTTGCAAATCTCTTTGCACACATTTTTGTACATTTTCAAGAATAACAAGAGAACAAAGCAAAATTGGTGATAAAAGTAAATTGTAAAGTTGTTTAAAATGACATGCCTTAACTCAGGGGTGTCCAAACTTTGCTCTCCAGAAGTTTTGGAACTACATTTCCCATGATGCTCAGCTAGATAAAATGCTGGCTGAGAATCATCGGAAATGTAGTTCCAAAACCTCTGGAGAGCAAAGTTTGGACACCCCTGCCTTAACTGAATCATGAAAGATTTTTTTGGACTTGACTGTACCTTTAAAAAATAATTTTCATAAAAGTTATTGTGATGTGCCGGAAGAGTACAAAGTTATATCAAGCTGATACATATGCACCTATATTACATTATTAATTGTAAATAGTTTTTGCAAGCCGGCTCATAATCATTTTAATTTAAGTTAAATATCTCCAGAAATGCTTAACAGATCAAAAGAATCTGGTAGACTGCCATAGCAGTAACATGAATTTTCTCATATCTTTATTGATTTTTGCACTCAAGAACCAATGAATTAATTTAATTGAAATGTTACGGGAATGGTTTGCATTATCAGCCAGATTTCAATATTACAGCCTGTTCCACTAATGGAGTCAAAACATTTGAAAGAAAAATTGTTGAAATAGAACATTTGTTCAAACAATATGGTTAAACTTATTTATATATGTATTAAACCACTGTGTATTTCCACAGAGTGTTTAATAATTGTAATGTGACGTATAAACCTCATAGTATATATTATCAATTAAAAGGATTTTCTGATGCAAAAAAAAATATGCTCTAATTTATTACAGCTTGAAATTTCAGCATTACTGATTCTAGCTAATTATAGGCTAGATTATAAACTCAACAATACAACACAGAATTCAGCTTTCTAGACAAATTTACCTTAAAGGGACATGAAAAGCCATCCATTTTGTTTAAGAAACAGCATATGTTTGTACATCTTTCCAATTTACTTCTATTATCAATTTTGCTTCATTTTCTTGCTATCATTTATTGAAGGAGCTGCAATGCACTACTGGGAACTAGCTGGGCACACCTATAAGCCAATGCCAAAAGGCATATTTGGTCAGCCTAAAATCACCAGCTAGATCCCAGCTCCTAAACCTACCTAGATAATATTTTCAACAAGGGATACCAAGAAATCGAAGGTAATTGATAATAGAAGCAAAATGGAAAGCTGTTTAAATGATATGCTCTATATGAATCATGAAAGAAAAAAATGTGGGTTTCATGTTCCTTTAATAGAAAATAAACCCTCCCTTTTAACAGTCAGACTTGTGTTTAATACTTTTATATATGAACAAAAATATGTACTATGTACAAATAAATGTCTCAGGGGTTCCGTAAGTTCGTATTTTACAGTCCTCAGTCTTTTAGAGCCAAGACAATTATGAACAGTGATAAACAGTTTCACAGGTTGGCAGGTCGGTAACGGTCAGATTACTATGCACACTTTGCCTCTGTCAGTTTTGTAAGTGTGACCGACCGGCTCCGGTCCATGGAGAGTGGTTAGTATTGAGTGTAATGTGTTTTTATATAAAGTCACAAGCGGATATGTCAATATCATATAACAAAAGCACTCACCACCTCTCCTCTTCAGAGACACCGACCTGGCACCTGCAATCACTTGAGTGCTGTATTTAATTCGGTCCCGGATCTACGCCGTGAAGAGAGCTCTACCTGGATTAAGGTACGAAGAAGTAATCCAATAAAGAAGAGAGTACCCGGGGAGCTTTGTTTAAAATCCAAAGTGCTTTATTTATACAAATTCATTAAAACTTTTTTCCTTGCAGCAGCAAAGTAAACAAACAAACGATCCGTGTGCTAATAATCAAACACACATTGTGTTTCCCCTGAGGTAGTGTCAGAGGGTCAGCTGACGCGTTTCAGCCAATAGCCGTAGTCAAAGCTGTATGATACACGGAGCGAAGCAGCTGCTTTACCTCACACAGCATCGCTTGCAGTGTGTCATAGCCTTAACAGTCCCACCAGCACTAACAGTCTTCCTTACCCCAGCACAACAATCCCTTTAGTGTGTAATGAAGAGCTTGTCAGTAATGCAAACATTGCAAGTTCTAACTAATTAGAGCAAATATTTGTGTCAGAATTTTCATTACATAATTAGACATGAAACCCAAAATTTTTCTTTTATGATTCAGGCAGAGCAAAGCATAAAGTTTTAAACAACTTTCCTTTTCTTCACTCTTCACTCTGTAGGTTGCTGAGCACACTGGGTGAGCCAATGTCAAGAGACATACAGGGATATGTGCAGACGCCAAATACCATCTAGCTCCCAGTAGTCCACTGATGCACCTACCTACCTAAGTATGCATTTCAACAAAGAATATCAAGAGAATTAAGCAAATTAGATAAAAGAAGTAAACTGGAAGGTTGTTTAAATTTGCATGCTCTTTCCCAATCATGAAAACATCTTGAAAAAGCTGGTGACATCCATATTCCTGTTTCAGGTGGCTAATATGAGGCAGATGTGAATAACTCTGATCATGTGTAGAATTTTTCAGGTTGAGGTTAGTCTTGCTTAAGAGGGATGGAAGATCCACTCTGGGAGGAAGTAGAACAAGCAAATTTGTCAGGGGGATTTTAAAACAAAAGCAGGTAAAATAAGTAATAAGTGTATGTTACAATTTTGTTTTCCTAAATTAAAAATATTAAAAGGGAGGTTAAATGTTAAATTGAATGTCCCTTTAACATAAATCAAGAATAAAGCTAGAGCCTGTAGTAAACTTAGCATCAGGCGCGAGATTACATATACCCTGCAGGCTTCAGCGCAAGTGCTGCAACCCGCGCCGCCCGTAATTTTACCTCGCACATCGGGGTATCTAATAAACCCTGCCGGCAGTTCATAAAGTGCCGTAAGTCGGATAAATGAACGATGTCCAGAAATGAGCGTAAATTCAAACTTCTGGAGCCGCTAGTGACTTACGTCACTTTAGAAACTGCCAACGCCTAAGACTAATAAAAAAAATATATAAAATATCCCATAAACTAACTGGCCTCCCAAAAATAAACCCGACATGTATAAAACCCCTATATCCGACATCAAACCCACATCGGAACTAATGAAAGTATTAACCCCTAAACGAACAACCCCCCCACAACGCAATATGCCTAATTTAACTATTAACCCCTATATCCGCAATCAAACCCACACCACAAGTAATAATTAAATTATTAACCCCTAAATCTGTCATCAAACCCACAGCGCAAGTAATAACTAAGCTATTAACCCCTATATCCGCCATCAAATCCACACCTCAAGTAAAAACTAAAGTATTAACCACTAAATCCACCAACCCCAACATTGCAAACTACCTAATAAAACTATTAACCCCTAATCCACCATTAACCCACAACGCAATAAACCTATTTAAGTATTAACCCCTAACCCGCCATACCTACACAACGCAATGCTAAGAAATCTATTAATCCCTAAACCGCCAAAGCCCACAACGCAAATAAATAATTAAATTACCAGGCCCCTAACCTAACACCCCCTAAATTAACCCAAATTGCCTACATTCAAAAATACTAAAGTTACTAACTGTTAAAATAAAAAACCTAACAATACTTTAAAAATAAAAAAACAAAGTTAAAATTAATCTAAAATTATGGAAAATAAAAAAAATCTAATATTACAGAAAATAATAAGCAAATTATCAAAATTTAAAAAATGAAACCTAATCCCTATAAAAAATAAAAAAGCTGCCCCAAAATAAACACACCCACTAATCTAATTCTAAACTACCAATAGCCCTTAAAATGGCTTTTTGTAGGGCATTGCCCTAAGTTAAACAGCTCTTTTACATTCAAAATAAACAAAGTCCCCCCTAACAGTAAAACCCCCCACCTACCCACCAAACCCCCCCAAATACAAAAACTAACACTAAAAAACCTAAACTACCCATTGCCCTGAAAAGGGCATTTGTTTGGGCTTTGCCCTTAAAAGGGCATTTAGCTCTTTTACGAAGTTCCCACCCTAATCTAAATAATTTTTTTTAAAAAAAACCTAAGTAATATACTTTATTAGTTATTGCGGTGGGGGTTGGCGGTTGACAGGTAGATGGACATTGCGCATGCGTTAGGTCTTAGTTAATATTTTCAGGCAGTTATGGGAGTTACGATGCTCCCATACTCAGCGCAAGGCTTGCCTTTGTGTGGCGAGGTGAAAATGGAGTAAAATGTATCCATTTTCGCCACATAAGTCCTTGCCCTGAATATTGGATACCGATATTGGTCCCATGTAAGCTTATGGGAGTAAAAATTGCGGCCGACGGGTGAAATATATGTGCCTTATTTATATGCGGCGCTGTAAATTGGATACCAAAATTGCGTAAAAACCGGTGGCGGCTTTTGCGGGTGACGCCACATATGTAATGGAGCCCCAGGTCTGAAATAATGACTACATAATGCACTTATTTTATAGAAATAAATTCTTGGGCTTGTATAATTAGATGAAAATATTTATATGTTTTAGCTTCCTTTATCTATACATTGTGCTGATTACTTTCCCTCCACCAATTGAAACCTAATATTTGTTGGTAGAATGTGAAATATAGATGATTAGGAATCTAGATAACAGAAGATGAAGACCTTCATCGTTGTAAACCTGCACCTTTGATATTTAGTTTGTAGCGACCATAGTTTCTATTTAATTAACTGTCTACTGTATATGTTAAAATAATCTTCAATATAATATCAGAGGATTTGAGAGAACAGAGAAACCATAAATGGACAAAAAGTGTAACCTCCTCTAACTCAACAGACTCTAGTGTCTACAATCTGTACATAGATATTTATATTGGGATATTTATACAACAGAAGATGCACAATACAAAGTGAATAGAAAGGCCAATATGGCTTCTAATAGACTGTAATGCCGTTTGTGAAATTGTCAAGGGTGGCAGTGGGGAAGGATGTGGGTTTCCCGCATGCAATTTAAGGGTACAAAATATTATAAAAGTGGTGAAAACATACATACAACGTCATAAGAGAATCACAAGTTAGAACGGGGAAAACAAATTCACTTTTACTGTCCCTTTAAACAAAATGATTATATGGTTATTTATTTAAGAGGGTGTGGACTAATGGGTTTTGTGGTTATAAAGAAAAAAAAACCTAATGTAGGTCGACCTTTAATTTTAGTAAATTAAAATTAATACCTAGTAAGAATCTATGATTATAAAATGCCTGCAGTTATGAAAATAACACAATAAAACTTCTCATGTAATATGTGAATTGAATGACAGATTATTTGAGATTGAAATAATTAGCATGTTTCTAATTTACTTATACACGCCTAGATAGGTAAAAAGGTAAACTAATCTATATGCAAATCAACAGAATTGCTTCAAGAAACCTTTGTATTTCTGCTTTAATTATCATGTCCAGTTTGCTCACACTTTTTATGGTTCTTAATTTGTAGTTTCATGGCTTGGTTATATTATACTTGTTGGGGTACACCACATATCTTTACTGCTGCTGTCAATTATATAAATACTGGAATACTAAAATAATATTTCCTTGACCATACAGAAACGATCAATGCTGCACTCTAGGTTTACTTGTGCAAATATAACAATATTACCCTAAAATTTGCATGTTTTTTACCTTGCTTTTATGCAGTATAGTGTCGCATAGGTTAAATCAATGGTGAATTATCTCATGACCCTCATCAGTTTCAGTGGTGCACAGATTTTAAGGATACAAGACACATTTAAAAATGTTGGACTAGATAACAAGATTACTATTGTTATCACGGGTTGAGATAACCAATATCATGACCATGCTAACTTGAATGTGTTTTACAAGTTATAAAAAAAAAACTTGTTCGATCAAGCGCAAACTAAAATTGAGCACATTGGGTTTGTGCGATTGAAGACCTAACATAAAGTGTAAGGGTGAAAAAAAAAAGTGCACCAAACACAACATAAATACATTAAAATAAATGTGTTACACTCATATATACACTATCAGATAAAAATGTTTAATTTAAATATTTTTTTTTATATGTGTTTATATATGTATATACTTATATCTATACACACTTGGAGCCCTTTCCACACAAATTCTTTAAAAAGTGAAAAAGCAATTTTAATCAATTTTCAAATTTTATAATGTTTTTACTCTGTATTTAATGTAAATATTTTACATCCCAATGTTCTTCATATAGTAAAAAATGTTATTTGTATTTTTATATGTATATATCTATACCCGTAAATATTATATATATATATATATATATATATATATATATATATATATATATATATATAATATATATATATATATATATATATATATATATATATATAAATATATATATAATAATTAGCCAATAGCCCAGCACTCCTTCCACTCAGGTGTAATCACTGCCTGGGTGCTGTCCTCGTGGGAGTATGTAGAAACTTATTATTGAAGGAGGGCGCTCACAGGGCTTTTACAAAACACAACAGTGTTATTTTATTTACAATTGAGTTTATCAATAAAACAAATGTCGACGTTTCAACCCCATCATGGACCTTCTTCAAGACAGATATGATCTGCAAAAAAGAATACAAAACATGCAAATGGAATCTAGGAAGACAATACAACAAACAATACATGACACACATTAACATAATGAATTACAACAGTGACAACCCTCCACCACATAAATAAACAATACAGCTCAAACATGAGCTCAACATTTTTAAAAAAGCCAAGGAATACAACCAGACCAAACACTCCCTCACAGGGAATCCTACATAAGCCAGATTGAAACACATTATATAGTTATCAATATATTGCAATATTCATTATTAATCATGTCCAAACAGACAAATTAGCCCATCACGATATGTCAGCAAATAACTAAATTATACCTAATATGAAAACCTACTAAGTATAACAGAATGTGCATAACCAATTTCACCATGGGTCCATACAATGTACACTTGTCAGCCTAGGACTCTAATACAACCCCACATGACATACATGCCTACTATGGGATAGTCAATACACAAGATCCCTTTCAAAAGCGGGAACATTACACCAATCCGGAGTGCATCAAGTCACAGTAATACAGCGTTAATGCACTGTCACATCATGGGCCACTCATAAAGAAATCTTACCATTATACTGAGAACGGTGAAGGCACAATGCCCTATATACCACTAATAATGCACTGTAAATACCACTTGTAACAACTCATGATCAAATTCAATCACCAAATAAACAGACCATAACCACCAGAATAGGACCGGCAATCAGCCAAACTGCATGAATAACACTCACTGGAAAGCACAGGAAACATAACATAACAAGTGGTACTTACTTAGAAAATGCAGCGAGCATTGCTCACACCGGCAAACAAGCCGGACTCCCGGCAAGGCAGCAAAATCGAAGATAACAAAAGTGCCGCACACCAGAGGCTTATATAGGCCTCTCTATACTAGTAACACCCAATCACAGAGACGCTTGAAATTTACTCAGCTCAAAACGCAATCTGATAGGTACAAACCCCCAACTGTAGAGACCAATAACGGACGCTGCCTGCTCACACCCACTACAAGGGATATAACATACTTTGAATACTAAGTCGTGCACATCAAGCACCGTCAGACTTGGAGCGTGTAAAAATAAATACAACAAACCCCTCTAACACCACTCACAAATACTCATGTAAAGTATGTAGAATGGCCAGTAAATACGTAGATATGGCTGGGAACGATGATTAGTAACAAACTATATCATTCCCAAGAATATATATCAAGTGTCCAAAAAATGTTAAATAATCACCCCTGCAGAGACTGCGCATCACCAAGACTTCAGGTGGCATACACTCCACATCCTATCCTATATCCAGACCACCATGCGCTACTACCTTTAAGTATCTCCAAGATCACCTCGAGTAATGCCCCCCCCAAATGACTAATCATGTAGGGCGGTTCCCCTCCCAGATGCACAAGTGTGCAATGGTGGCCCATGCCCGGTCCCAGTATGAACCCACACACCCGCCCCACTTTCAATACATTGAAGAAGGGACAAAATACAAATACCCCCTAACATGGGGGAAGGAGCAATTTCAATCCTACAGCGAACCTCCATGTATGTCACACCTGCAAAAAATGCAAAGGGGAGAGTGCATAATACACTACACACAGGTAGTACACAACAGTCGTAGTCAAACATATTGTCATACAAATCTCCACACAAAAGGAATAGAACAAGAATAGAAACATAGAACACCCATAGGGAGAGGGGAATTATAATCAGTACGACTAAGCATAAGCTATGCTGGAATTAGGACCCACATAGATAAAAGTGTGGAGCCTATAAGATCATCATAGTTCAGTGATAAGGAAGCCCAACAGGTTAAGGTTCGGTCCATGGTGACACTATTTTAATAAAACAAATCATAGTCTATGCTGGCATTTAGGCCAACTGGGGTAAGGGTGTTAAGCCTGTATATCCATTGTGCTTCACATTTCAGCAAATCCCTGTCCCTATCGCTACCACATTTAAGGGGGGCTATTTTATCAATCAGCATGGCCCTGAGAGATGAAATAGGGTGATGGTGTTCAAGAAAGTGCCTTGCCATAGGTTGATCTGAGTGTCCCTCTTTAAGGGCAGTTCTAATGCCACATTTGGGGCTAGCAAGTCTCTCTCAAAAGGTGGTACTAGTCTTACCTATATAGAAACTTCCAAAGGGACAAGAAAGAAAATATACCACAAAGTCTGAAGTGCAGATGAGCTGGTGTCTAATCCAGTAGGACTTGGTTGATCCTGGATGATGGAACTTCTCTCCAGTAAGGAGGGTGCTGCAAGTCACACAGCTACCACATTTATAGCAGCCATTCTTGACTTTCTGAAGCCATGTCTTTTCGATTTTCTAAGGGTCAGTCTTTATGAACAAAGATTTAAGGTAACGGCTACTTTTATGGACCAACCTCGGAGGTGATTTATCCCTAAAGGGTAATGATTTGTCACCACTAATCAAGGGCCAATTCCTTTTAATAACTTCTCTCACATTTACTGTAACTGGAGTGTAGTTGGTGATAAGGTTAATTGGGGGTTCACCCTCATCATTCGTTAGTTTCTGTTTTCTTTGTATTAGGTCATTGCAATCATATTGCATCACCTCCCCCAGTATTTATTAAAGCATATTCGGGTTGCATCCCCTGTTCTGAAACTTTTCTCTCATCTCTTCAAGTTGTGTCAACCTCTGGTCTATCTCTGAGTTGTTACGTATGACCCTCATGAACTGAGACTTCACAATACCCCCTTGAACTGTATCGGGTTGTAACTGTCAAATTGTAATAAGGTGTTTCTATCGGCAGGTTTGGAGTAAAGAGTTGTTTTTAAATGACAACCATGATCAACCTCTGACTTATATACGCATAGGTCTAAGAAGTGTATCTTTTCGCTGCTCATCTTACTCTTGAATTTAACTGATATCTCCGATGTGTTCAGGGTGTCTATCCAATCAGCAAGTTCTTCAGCTGACCCCCCCCCCCCTCAGATTACAAAGAGGTAATCAATGTGTCTCCGATACAGGAGAACATTGGCATTTCTTGTGTTAAATATGTACTTCTTCTCAAACCATGCCATGAACAGGTTGGCATATGATGGGGCCAAACTCGACCCCATTGCTGTACCAACCAAAAAAGGTATCCTCAAACCTGAAGTAATTGTGTGTTAAGCACATCATCAGCCAATCCAAGAGCACTTTAATTGGAGGACACAAATATGCCTCAAAACTGCACAATACTTGTCTTACAGCCTCCACACCCATATCATGTGGGATAATGGTCTAGAGGCTATTAACATCAAGTGTGACCAACAGGCAGTGTATGGGAAACAGCCTATCCCAGAGTAGATTAATCAGCTCTATAGAATCCAACAGGAAGGCTTCCATATTTCTCACCACCTCCTGCAAGTGAAAGTCAATATATTTAGCCAAGTTCTGGAATAGGGACCTGACAGCAGAAACTATGGGGCGGCCCGGTGGATTCGCCTGATCCTTGTGGATTTTCAGTATGATGTAGATGATAGGATGTCTAGGGTATTCTGGCATAAGGAAGTCAAACAGCGATTGTTCAATATGGCCACAGTTCAGGGCGTATGTGGGATTATGCATCAATTTTTTTTATGTGTTCACATCATCAATTTGTTGTAGAAGTTCTGTTATGCAGTACTCATAGTCCATCACAATTATAGCACCCCCCTTGTCGGCAGGCCGAACGATGATGGAATCATCTTTCTTCAATCTCTGAAGGGCTTCCTACTCCTATTTATTGAGGATAGTTCTGGTGTTGCCCCTATTGTGCTGGTAATTGTTGATCTCTGTAGAGCAAACTTTAGTGAAGATTTTAATGGCGGGGTGAGTGTTTCTGGGTTTGAAGCTAGAATTTTTACAGAATCTGGATGTCCAATAGTGACCTTTGTAGACGATATATATCGACAAGATTGTCAAACGGGTTAACCCTCGGGGTAAGGACATAGCTTAAGCCCCTACTCACTTTAATTCATCATTATCCAACCCCCTGCTGCTGCTTTTAATCACTACATTTTCTGACTTGGTGAGGTTTTTTGCTGCTTTTTTCCACCAGCCCCCTCTTCGGACCATTTCCCTGTGTCTTTTTTGGATGAATTGTCATTTTTTGATGGCTGGGGCAGCTTTCTTTGTGATCTTGTCTGGATCTTAGTGTGCTGTGTTGCATCCACATTGCTCCCAGGGGCATACTTTGCTCCACTCGAATCGCCACCACTTGTGTCAATGGTATTTGCCATTGAAGTTGTTCTA